>NC_022022.1:13954250-13972137 GCF_000317375.1 Microtus ochrogaster
GTGGCTTTGGAGCCTGTCCTGGAACTAGCTCTTGTAGACCAGGCTGGTCTCGAACTCACAGAGATCCGCCTGCCTCTGCCTCCCGAGTGCTTTAAAGGCGTGCGCCACCACCGCCCGGCTCTTTTTTTCTTTCTTTTTTTTTTGGTTTTCTGAGGCAAAGTTTCTCTGTATAGCCCTGGCTGTCTGGAACTCACTCTGTAGTAAAAGCTGGCCTTGAACTCACAGAGATTTGCCTACCTCTGTCTTCTTAGTGCTGGAATTAAAGGTGTGTGCTGCCACTACACAGCCTAAGATTCATTTCTTATTTATGTGTCTCTGTGTGTATGGAGGCCAGATGGTGTGTCAAATCTCCTAGAGCTGCAGGCAGATGTGAGCTGCCCAACCTGGGTGCTAGGAACTGAATTCAGGTCCTTGGAAAGAGCAGCAAGTACTCTTAACTGCTGAGCTGTCTCTCCAGCACCAAGCTAGTTGAACTATTTAATAGCATTTTTGTTTTTGTAGTGATTGCATTTACGTTCATGGTCATGTGCTGCTGACTCCTGATCATGATAAGTTCACCTTGGACTGTTTCTTGGCTTGAACAACTGCTGACTATTGTTTAATGTCTTGTTATATTAGAAACTCTGAAATGTTTTTCTGTCATTTTTTTTTTGTTTTTTGTTTGTTTTAACAGGGTTTCTCTGTGTAGTTCTGGCTGCCCTGGAACTTGCTCTGTAGATTAAAGGAGTGCACCACAAACTTCTGATTCCCCCCTCTTTTTCTGATGCAGTGTCTTACTATGTAGTGCTGTCTGTTTTGGAACTTACTGTGTAGACCAGACTGGGCACCAGTTCACAGAGAGCTTCCTGCCTCGCCTCCCTGGTGCTGGGATTAAAGGCTTGCGCTGCCTGCCCCCACCCCCACGCACTTTTTTCATGTTTATTAGGTATAATTCTTCTATAAAGACCTTTGTCTTGTGAGTCAAGGCTATGTGATCATTCTGAGAGTTTACAGGGAAAAGGATAATCCTTAATTTAAACGTAAGTTGCCAGAGTAAAGGAGCTGGTACTCTGGTCTCCCCTGTGGCATGCTGAGTTTTTGTTTTTAGTTTTTGCTTTCTCTCTGTTTCCTCTTTTGTCTCCTGCTATGAACTCAAGGACTGTTTTTGTTCAGCACCCTGTCATACTCCTCTTTATCTTTTTCTGTAGCCTCTTTCACACAGCCCCTATGATTTTTTAATTTCCTGCTTCATGGCCCGAGTTTGAGTCCGTGATGCATCGACAGTTCTGTGTGCCATAATGTGACTTTTCTCTTCCAAGGTTTCTGCTGCAGCTCATTTCTTCAGCAACTCTTTTGGATAACTTGCCAGTATTTTTAAATGTCGTGGAGACAAATCCTTTCAAGCATCTTATTCACCTGTCATTAAAGCTTTTACCTGGAAATGATGTAGAGATAAAGAAATTTCTAGCAGGCTGTCTGAAATGCAGCAAGGTAAGACTTTGAACTTAAGTCACTCTTTTAAACTGAGTACTTTATAAATCGCTGAGGACCCATATTGCCCTTTCTTTTTTTGTAGTGAATTTTATTGGTTTTCGTTTAGCTACTACCTATAGCTGTAAGTCTAGAACTAGACCCACAGTAGAGAAACTTAGGGCCCAGAATACTTAGTGCTTTGCTCTGGCCTTAGGCACCTGAATTCCATGTCACCATTGTATCAGTTTGTAGTAGCAGTGCAATGTTTTTTACTCTTTATTTTTGGCTCTTTTGGGGGGCCCACTATCCAGCTCCAAAATAAATCACATGGAAGCCTATTCTTAGTTATAAATGTCCAGCCTTAGCTTGGCTTGTTTTTTGCCAGCTTTTCTGAACTTCTATTACCCCATCTACCTTTCGCCTCTGGGCTTTTCTTATTCTCGTCTGTAAATCTTACTCTTACTCCGTGGATTGTTGTGTAGCTGGATGGCTGACCCCTGATGTCCTCCTCCTTCTCTGGCCACTTCTTTCCTCCCAGATTTCTCCTTCTATATATTCTCTGCCTGCCAGCCCCACCTACCTTTTCTCCTGCCTCACTGTGGCCGTTCAGATCTTTATTACACCATCAGTTATTCTAGATAGGCAAAGTATCACAGCTTGACAGAGTTAAAAAAATGCAACATAAAAGTAACAAATCTTAGCATACTATATCCAACATCAGCTAGCAAATATGTTTGAAAATAAGTATATGAACATGTTCTGAATATTGTAAAATGCTGCATAAAGTTTGTGGCACAAGGATGGTGTAGTGTTGCTGCTTAAGAAAGAAAAATTCAGGGGCTAGGTGGCAGTGCCACACACTTTTAATCCCAGTGCTTGGTAGGCAAGGCAGATCTCTGTGAGTTTGAGGACAGCCTGGTCTATACCGTGAGTTCTAGGACAGCCAGGGCTACACAGAGAAATTTTGTGTAAAACCCTATCTTGAAAAACCAAAGAAAAAAACAAAAGGAAAAAAGATTTCAGTTAAATGGTTAGATCATTGCATAGCTAGTACTCACGGTGCACAGATCATCTGGGGTCTTATGAAAATGCAGGTTCCTTTTTAGAAGGCCTGAGTTTTTGCACATCCAATAGGCTCTTTGCATGATGATGATGTTGTATTTTGCTACACTTTGAATAGTTTGGCTATGGATGATTGTATTAAATTGTAAGCTGCATAATTTTATTTTTATAAATAGGAAGAAAAATTATCATTGACTAAATCACTAGATGATGTTACCAGACAACTGCACATTACACAAGAGGTAATTCAAGTTTCAATTTGTCTTTGTAAGTCATCCAGACATTGGTTCTGAATTCTTTCTTAAATTAAACACAAGCCTTTGTGTATGTTCTTTCAAAGTATATTGCCATGGGATCTCATCTTTGTCCCTTTCCCCTATTAGTTAATTATCTTAAGTGGATGCTTTCTTTTAGGTACTCCACTCTGCCATCCCTAACATATGACATATTTTCTAAGTCATCATTAAGTAAGACAATGCTTAGTATCTATCACTTATTTTTCCTTTAAAAAATTATTTCATTTATTTATTGTATGTGTGCTTCTGTTTGTGTGTAGACATGTGTGTACCATGGCATGCGAGTGGAGATCAGAGGACAACTTGGGAGTTGGGTTTCTCTCTTTCTGCCATAGGTATCAGGAATCAAACTCAGGCCATCAGACTCGGTGGAAGCTCTTGTTGGCCCTTGCATTTTATTTATTTGTTTGGCTTAAAATGACTTTTTTTAGTTTCCATCCTTCTTTCCTTTTTTTCAGTATTAAGATTAGAATTAATCCTTTGACGGGCTTAGCATGGTTTTGGTTATGGCCACTACACTTTGCCCTTTATCTTTGAAATCTAGGGTGAAAGTACTTGCTAAGCAACATGGCTGCAGGCAGGAAATACTCCTGTACAACTTGGTCCCTGTGGGGGGACAATGCTACTGTACTTAGGTATAAGAAGTAAACTTAGTTGAGACTTAATAAACCCAGGTTTCTTAATGTCAGAGGAAAAGATTTGGCGCTGAAGAGATGGATGAAATTAAAAGTTTAAAGGTGGTTTAAGCGTCACCTGTCATCTTTTTTATTCTCATCTTGATGTCTTTAAGTTAATCTGTGGGAAAAATGTTAAGTATGCATTGGAAAGCCAAAGTTTCCTTTCCAGTGCCCTTGTCTGAAGTGTAACATATTCAAGAGACTATCCCGTTAACATTTACTGACCTCTATTATAGACGTTATCAGAGAAAACACAAGAATTAGATAAATTGCGGAGTGAATGGGCCTCACACACAGCATCATTGGCAAATAAGCATTCTCAGGAGTTAACAAATGAGAAGGAAAAAGCCTTGCAGGTAAGAATGTTAAAGGTACCTGGAAAATGTCATAGAGTTAGTTATTTCATTAACTATAAAAGTAATAAATGCATGCTTTAAATTTTCAAACATCTGACAAGTATGTGAAATTCAAATTGAAAGCTTATTTTTCAAAGTCTTACATTCAGAGATTATATAGTCATCCTAGGCATTTTATTCTGCTCGACTTCCCAGCCATCAGCCTCACCCTTCCTGGGTGACCTGATGGTCCTCTGTTAAGGTCATCGTATTGATTCTCAACTCAGTGCAGATAATTTGATATCTTTTTCTAGACTTTTCTCTATGTATATATGAATGGTATGCAATTTACAAATATTTGTTTATAAATTTGTAACAATGTAAGTTATAGATATACATTTGGGGTTTTATTCCATTCTAATAAAATTTTATTAGATATATTGATAATAACTTTAAAAAAATCTTAAGATCATTCTCTATCAATTCAAATACTCCTTTTTAATGCTATGGCTATTATTCATCATTCAGATACAACTTAAATTAACTACTTATCAAACTGGTAGACTTTATTTATTTTTTAATACTGGTAGGCTTTTAAATGCTTTGAAATTTTGGTTACTGTGAGTAGTCAGTGAGTTTCCTGTTCACATTGTAATGCATCCACCCATATAGAATTTCACCGATACATGTACTTGTCACCTGAACAATGATGCCCTCTGGGAATCCCAAGGTGCTTATTTCCCTGTGCTCCTGATACTGTTAGTCATCTTTGAATTTGCCCCTGATGGGCACTAAGGTTTGCGTCCATTCCTGTGAAATCTTTGTATGAAGCTAAGCATCTTGTTACATGACTTTACCTTTTCATTTCTTCTGTGGATTACTTTTTGACTTTCACTCCATTTGCTCTTTTGTAGTGAGATTTCTTAACTTGATTTTATAACTTTAATAATAAATTTTTAATGTACTTAATATTAGTTATTTGCTGTTAAGGATATAATTGGACTTTTTATAAGTATAACTTTAATTCAAATAAATTTTAGATTATTATATAGCCCTTCAAGTCTACCTTATATGCTTTTCCAGTCTGTGTACTACTCTTATGAGGGTGTATTAGTTAGAGTTTCTATTGCTATGAGGAGACATCATGACCATAGCAAGTGTTACAAAGAAAAGCATTTAACTGGGGCTGGCTTACAGTTCAGAGGTTCAGCCCATTATCAGGATGGCAGCAAGCAGGCAGACTTGGTTCTGCAGAGGCTGCATCTGGATCCACAGGCAGCAGGAATAGAGTGAACCACTGGGTGTGGCTTGAGCATCTGAAACCTCAAAGCCTATCCCCAGTAGAACACTTTCTCCAACAAAGCCACACCTTCTAATCCTTGTAAATAATACCCCTCCCTATGAGCCTCTGGGGATCCTTTTCATTCAGATTACCATATGGAGTCATCACCTTTCTGACTGCTGCCATCAGTGCTTGCTTTTATTTGTTCTTCAGTGTATCAAATAGTATGTTTCTATATCATTTCTTTCCTTCAGCATAACAGCTCTGAAATTCAATTGTATGATTGCCTTTTATTATTGTATAGTATTCTAATATTTGACTAGACCATGACTTGTTTTCCTGTTGACTGACCTTGAATTATTTGTGATATTTTGTTATTCAATATTAAACTGATGTGAGCAACCTACTACATGTAGAATTCTGTGCTGATTCCCAAAGTGTTGAGTTCAGCCCAGGGTCTCCTCCCTGCTCTGGTAATTAAACTTTGGAACATTGAAGCTGGCTGGGGAAAATGACTGGATAGAAAACTGTTCTATTCATTTACTCCCCAGCCTACAAATGAAAAAAAAAAAAGAATTCTGTGCTGATACCATTTGGCCCTGGGCTTTTTTTGGTTGGGAGACTTTGGATGACTGTTTCTATTTCTTTAGCAGTTATAGGTCTATTTAATTTGCTTATCTGTTCTTGATTTAATTTTGGTAAGTGGTATTTATCCAGAAAATTGTCCATTTCCTTTACGTTTTCTGATTTTGTGGAGTACAGGTTTTAAAGTATGACCTGATGATTCTCTATTTTCTCTGTGTCTGTTGTCATGTCCCCCTTTTCATTTCTGGTTTTGTTAATTTGGTTATTCTCTCTCTGCTCTTTGGTTAGTTTGGGTAAAGGTTTGTCTATTTTGTTGATTTTTCTTGAAAAACTTTTTGTCTCATTGATTCTTCGGATTGTTTTGTTTCTGTTTTGTCGATTTCAGCCCTCAATTTTGTTATTTCCTGTTGTCTAGTCCTCCTTGGTGAGTTTGCTTCTTTTTGTTCTAGAGCTTTCAGGTGTTCTGTTAATTCGTTAGTGCGGGATTTTTCCCGTTAGTGTGGGATTTTTCCAGCTTCTTTATGTAGGCATTTAGTGCTATGAATTTTTCTCTTAACACTGCTTTCATTGTTTCCCATAAGTTTGGGTATGTTGTGAAGTTGTTTTCATTGAATTTTAGGAAGTTTTAATTTCTTTATTTTTTCCTTGACCCATTGGTGATTCAGGTTTAATTTCCATGTGTTTGTGGGCTTTCCGAAATTAGTGTTGCTGTTGAAATCTCACTTTAAGTTATGGTGATCTGATAAGATATGTGGGGTTATTCCAATTTTTTTGTATTTGTTGAGGTTTGCTTTTTTACCAAGTATGTGGTCAATTTTTGAGAAGGTTCCATGAGGTGCTGAGAAGTTTTATGGTTTATACATACATACATACATACATACATACATACATACATACATATATATATATATATTTGAATGGAATGTTTTGTAGATGTCTGTTATGTCCATTTAAATCATATAATCTGTTAGTTCCCTTATTTCTCTGTTAAGTTTCTGTCTGGCAGACCTGTCCATTGGTGAGAGTAGAGTGTTGAAGTCTCCCACTATTAGTATGTGGGGCTTAATGTGTGATTTAAGCTTTAGTAAAGTTTCTTTTACATATGAGGGTGCCCTTGCATTTGGGGCATGCACGTTCAGTATTGGGATTTCCTCATGATGATTTTTTTGTGTGTGAAAAATATGAAATGTCCTTTTTTGTCTCTTTTGATTGATTTTAGTTTGAAGTCTATTTTGTTAGATATTAGGATAACTACACCAGCTTATTTCTTAGGTCCATGTGATTGGATTTTTTTTCCCACCCCTTACTCTAAGGTGTTTTTGAGGTCAAAGTATCTTGTATGCAGCAGAAGGATGAATTCTGTTTTCGTATCCAATCTGTTAGCCTGTGTCTTTTATAAGTGAGTTGAATCCATTTATATTAAGGAATATTGATGACCAGTGATTGCTAGTTCCTGTTATTCTTTTTTTGTTGTTGTTGTTGTTGTTGATGTTATTATGTGTGCTTTTTTTTCTTTGGGTTTTGCTGCTGTGAGATTGTCTATTGTCTGTGTTTTTGTGGGTGTAGCTGACTTCCTCGGGTTGGAGTTTTCTATCTACACAAAGTTTCTAGTATTTTGTGTAGGGCTAGATTTGTGGTTAGGTATTGTTTAAATCTGGTTTTGTCAAGGAATATCTTGTTTTCTTCTTTTATGGTGATTGAAAGTTTTGTTGGGTATCGTAGTCTGGGCTGGCATCGTGGTCTCTTAATGTCTGCATAACGCTTGGTCAGGACCTTCTGGTTCTCCTTGTTTCCCTTGAGAAGTCAGGTGCAATTCTGATATGTCTGCCTTTATACGTTACTTGGCCTTTTTCTTTTGCAGCTCTTAATATTCTTTATTCTGTATGTTTAGTGTTTTGATTATTATGTTGCTAGGCCCTCTCCCCCCGCCTTTTTTTGTCTAGTCTGTTTGGTGTTCTGTTGGCTTCTTGTAACTTCATAGTCATGTCCTTTTTATTTTTGGAAAAGTTTTCTTCTGCAATTTTTGTTGAGTATATTTTCTGTGCCTTTGAGTTTTCCTTCCTCTGTCCCTATTATTCTTAGGTTTGGCCTTTTCATGGTGTCCCATATTTTTTGCATGTTTTGTGTTAAGCTTTTGTTTGATTTAACATTTTTTTGTGACCGATGAATGTTTCGTTCATTGTATCTTCAAGGCCTGAGATTCTTTCTTCCATCTCTTGTATTCTGCTGTTTATATTTGCATTTGTGGTTTCTGATCTTTTATCCAAATTTTTCATTTTTAGAACTCCCTCGGTTTGTATTTTCTTTATTGTCTATTTCGGTTTTCAGGTCTTGAATTGTTTCTTTTACCTGTTTGATTGCTTTTTCTTGGTTTTCTCTAAGGGATTTGTTGATTTCTTCCAATTTTTTTTCTCTTTAATTCTTTGAAGGAATTTTTCATTTCTTCTTTTAAGTGCCTCAAACATTTTCCTAAAGTTATTTTTTAAATCATTTTCTTTTGCTTCATCAGTGTTGTGGTGTTCAAGTCTTGCTGTTGTAGAATCACTATTTTTTGGAGGTATCATATTTTTCTTTGTGTTGTTGCGTGTGCTTTTACCTTCTTGTCTACCCATCTTTTCCTCCAAGTCATGTAGTTGGGGCTGTGTCTCTAGTGGTCACTCCTCCAGGTGCCAGTGAGTCCAAGGCTAAGATGGTTGCTCCTTGTGGTGGAGTTGGGGCCAAGGTTCAGGTCATGCCAGAGGTTGCTTGGTGCTCCCTGTTGGGCCTACTGGCTGCTCCTGGGAAGGTCGGGCCTTCTGTTTCTTACTTATTTTTAGGAATTATTTGCATATCCTAAGCATGAATTTTTTGTTAGGGACAGGTGTCATTCAGTATCTATAAGGGTCTGAAATATATATATATATATATATATATATATATATATATATATATATATATATATATAATACAGAAGCTCAAAAGTCCCTTTTATAAAGTGGCATGCTATTTATATATAACTTGTGCTTATCTATACTTGGATCATCTCTAGATTACTTATAATGTCTAGTATAATGTATATGCCATGTAAACAGTTGTTGTACAGTGTTGTTTAGGGAATAATAGCAAGAAAAGTCTACATCACAATACAGATAAAACACATGGTACAGGAATGAGCCGTAAGGTAAATGACACTCAAACGATGAGTTCTGAATGACAGAGATGTACTCACTAATGCAGACGGCTACAGCAGTGTCAATGCATACCTCTCTCTGTCTCTCTGGGGAACCTGACTATCCTGGAGCTCACAGAGATTCACTTGCTATTACCTTCTGAGTGCAGAATTAAATGTGTGTACCACCACACCTTGGTCCCACCTTTTCTTTCATCTCCATTCTTATTAAACAATATGCGTGACTGGGGATTTTATATATTTTTACTCTATAAAAGTGAGACTATCTACTCTGCCTCCACCATTCTGGTTACTCTGTTTTTTTAGAGTCTCATGTAGTCCAGGCTACATGGTCTTGATTTGCTGTGTAGCAGAGAATGACTGTAGCTCTGCTCCTCGTGTTTATACCTCTTGAGTGTCGGGGGAATTACAAACAGGACAAGAGTGTTAAATATACCTTTGTTTGCCTTACTTTCTTTCATGATATCTGTAATTGAAACTGACTTTTTCTAAGCAGGGAAATCTGAAAATGAGGAAGAAATTAGGACTATTTTTCTTTTTTTTCTTTTTTTCCTAATTTTGTTTCTGTTCTTTCTTCTTTGACATATCATTCTATAATAGGCACAGGTTCAGTACCAGCAGCAGCATGAGCAACAGAAAAAGGAGCTGGAAGCCCTCCATCAACAAAATATCCACCAGCTTCAAAACAGATTGTCTGAATTAGAGGCAGCTAATAAAGACCTCACTGAGAAGAAGTATAAAGGAGATGCCACTGTCAGAGAACTGAAAGCGAAACTTGCTGGTGTGGAAGAGGTAGAGTGCTGGCTGCTTACTGTCCCACTTAGGGACTGCTGAGGTGGAGTCCTTGCTTTCACTTTGCACCTACTGCTGAGCAGGTGTGCTCCCTGGGTGCTCTGCAGAGATCTCTTGGCCCTGCCATACTCATCTCAATGTAGAGAAAATAGGGATAGCAGATGCGATAAAAGTGCTAATTCAAGAAGGAACTGAGATAAACTGGGTGTTTTAGTTTGCTGTTTGAATAAATATTAAATAAAAGGGCATCTCCCAGATTCTTTCAGTGTGTCTTCTAATATTAGTGCGGTGTCCGTGTCTCACAGGGCTATGGTGAAGTTGAATGACCACTGAGCGTTCTACTGCTAGACAATAGCTAATGCTTACTGAGCATGTGCAGGGTAATGACAGACACTGTGGAAGTGACCTGCAGAAATTAACCCCATATGTAGGTGCTGTTATCCTCATTGTAGAGATAATTGGGCTGCACTGCAGACTTTTATTGTTATTTGCTTCAGATCCTACAGCCAACAAGGGGAAGAAAGAGGACTATAACCCCTTTGTTACTTGCCTGTCTCTTTCTGCACCCAGGAATGTATGTTTCTGCTCTGCTGAGATTTAACCAGGGCTTCCTGCATGCTTGGCAAGTGCTCTGCAGTGAGCTTCATACCCTACACATCAAGAAGGTTAGGCACTGTTGGTGCTTGCCACAGCACATTTGTGGATGCCTTGGCACTAATGATAGTTGCTACTTAACATTAGTCGAAGTTATTTTCAGATTTTTTTTTTTTTTTTTTTTTTAAGACAGGGTTTTCTGTGTTCTCCAGGTTGGTGTCAGACTCCTGAGCTTAGTCTAGTACCTGACTTTACCTTTCTTAGAGGCTGGACTATAGGCAAGCACCACTGTTGGCTGATTTTTGGTTTGTTTGTTTGTTTGTTTGAGATAGTGTTTCTTTGTGCAGCAGACTGTCCTTGAACTCAGATCCAACTGCCTCTGCCTCTCTAGTGCTCAGAGTAAAGCCTGACTTCAGGCTTGGTACCTTGGGTGGCTAATGGCTTCATAATAATACTGTCTAAACCCACAAATGGGCTAGTTTATGAACAATCTTAATTATGTTGATTTTTATATAACCTCATTGTGTTATCTTTGGATCAGTGATAGAATACTGATATCAGCAACTTCAGGGGGGATTGTTTTGGCTCAGCATTTCAGAGGCCTCATTCTGGTTGTACTTTGAGCTTGACGCAATGTGGTAAAGAGGCTGTTCTTTTCATAGTAGACAGGAAGTGGGTAGGGAACTGTAACAGTACAGGGGCATGACACAATACAGCTCTGAGGACATAGTCGCTGCAACTTAACTTGCTGTGGTAAGCCCCACTTTCGTGTTTCCAGAATGTTTCCAGAACCTCTCCATGTAGTGCCTTCAGTGGGAGATGAAGCCAGAACACCTGCAAAGTAGAACTCCTGCCTGAGGAACTTTGTTATGTCTGAATGCTCTGTTTTATAATTATGTGAAGTTAAACATTGTAGGCATTAATGCCCTAAAGTGATTATCATTGGATATTTACTGTGTCCAGCCAATATGCTCAGCATTTTACATAGGGCTTTGAAGTCCTTGGGGGATTTATGTTAGATGACAGAGCTTTTTCTCACAGCTATCATGCCATGAACCCCTGCTGCTCTGTCTGTGGGACAGAATAGATAAGCTTGCTGGGCTGTGTCTTGCACCCGCTCCCACTTGTTGCTGTAAGAGAAATTCACGGTCCTTCCTAGTTCCTGCTTTCATGCACCCTGGCCCAGAGGCCAGATCAGACTAGGTCACATGGTCTGCAGTTTGCTCACCCCTTGAGAATCATTAAGAGTCAGGACCTGCATTGTTCTTGAGAATAAAGGGTCTGTCTCCTGTCAAGGCCCCTATCCTGCTGTACCTGTCCCAGCCTGGCTCCCCTCAGACTTGTGTGTTTCTCTCCCTCTTCAGGCTCGTCAGGACCTTGTTTCCCAATAAAGACTATCTGAAGGGTGATCTTATGTCAGCTCTTTCCCAGGAACCTGCATTAGAGATTGTTTAAAATTTCATTTATTTGTATGTGCATGTGTGTTTAAAACTGAGTGCACACATGTCAAGAAAGTTTATAAAAGTATTTGCGCACTTGCCTTGTACATGTGTTGTGATTTCAAGTCAAGTCTGTCTGATATCTAGATTTGCTCCAGAAAACATCGTTGTGCATTATAAAATTAAACATTTTTGTTAAAAGAATTCCCTAGATATTACTTAGGACTTAGTTACCTATGGGTTACTATTATCTTTTTGAGAAGTGATTTATTCTAGATTTTTTCAAAATCTATTTTTAATTAATAGTTACTATTTGATTTTTTTCTTGCTTTAAATATAATTCAAAGAGAAATTCAGAAATTTTAATATATTATAAGAAATAGATAATAAATTACACAGGATGGGGCTAGGCTAGAGAGATGGCTCAGCATTTAAGAGTACTTGGTGCTCTTGCAGAGGACCCAGGTTTGATTCCTAACACCTACATGGTGGCTTATGGCCATCCATAACTACAGTTCCAAATCTGACCTTCACCAGGCATAAATGTGGTGCACATGCATACATGCAGCAAGACATACACATAAAATAAGAATAAATAAAAAGTAGTTGTAATTTTTTAAAAAGATTTATTTATTATGTATACAGTGTTCTGCCTGCATGTAGGCCTGAAGAGAGCACCCAGTCTCATTACAGATGACTATGAGCCACCATGTGGGTGCTGGGAATTGAACTCAACCTCTGGAAGAGCAGCCAGTGCTCTTAACCACTGCGCCATCTCTCCAGCCTGTAATTTTTTTCATAAATTAGAATTGCTTTGTTTTCTCCTTGGTATAATTGAACTCGAAGTATATTTTAAAGTTGTATCTAAATCTATAACTTACATACACCACTGGAGAGATTTTCGTGGCTTTTAAAAAACATACTAGAAACTCAAAATTACTAAAGACTGCTCTTTGGCCAAAGATAAGATTTATGTAGCCCAGGCTAGTCTCGAGGTTATACTAACTCTGCTTCAGCCTCTGAGTACTGTGAAGATAGTCACACTGCCCCTGTCTTTGGGTGTTCAAGACATCTTGGAAAGTTTGTTTTTGTTTTTCAGTACAGGGTTTTTCTGTGTAATAGCTCTGACTGTCCAGGAACTTGCTGGCCTCCAGATTACAGAGATCCGCCTGCCTCTGCCTCCCTAGTGCTGGGATTAAAGGCGTGCGCCACCACCGCCTGGCAAGATTTTTTTTTTTTAAGGTAATGAGTATTTTGTTTGTTTTTTTAAAATTTTTGTTTATCTTTATGTGTATGGATGTTTAGCCTGTATGTATGTCTTTGCACCATGTATGTACCTGGCGGAGGCCAGAAGAGGGCGTCAGATTTCCTGAGACTCAACGGTTAGAAACAGTTGTGAGCTGCCTTGTGGTTGCTGGGAATTGAACTTGCATCTGGAAGGGCAGCCAGTGCTTTTATTATCCATTGAATCATCTTTCTGACCCCAAGCAAGATACCTTAGTTTTAAATGACCAACTGACTCATTTTGCTTTTAAGTGTGTAATAATTCCTTTTCCTAACCACCCCAGGAGCTGCAGCGGGCTAAGCAAGAGGTCCTTTCTCTGAGAAGAGAGAATTGTACTCTGGATGCTGAATGCCATGAGAAAGAAAAACATATTAACCAGCTACAAACAAAAGTGGCAGTTTTAGAACAGGAAATCAAAGATAAAGACCAGCTTGTTCTGAGAACAAAAGAAGCATTCGATACAATCCAAGAACAAAAGGTCTTTTGTAAAAATTTAAAAATAAATCTATCACATTTACTAGTGATGCTTTCCCTAAATAAATACAATGCCTTACTTATGTTTTGTTTTTATATCAGGTGGCTTTAGAAGAAAATGGTGAGAAAAATCAGGTCCAACTGGGAAAACTTGAAGCTACAATAAAATCATTATCAGCAGAACTTCTGAAGGTTCGCTTTGAAATATTTAGCAGAATGTTAATATTTCATTGACTTGCACAAATATTCATATGAGGCTCTCTTGTAGGCAAATGAAATTATCAAGAAGTTACAAGGGGATCTTAAAACTCTCATGGGTAAATTGAAACTGAAGAATACAGTTACTATTCAGCAGGAAAAACTATTGGCTGAGAAGGAAGAGATGCTACAGAAGGAGCGAAAGGAGTTGCAGGATGCCGGGCAGTCTCTTCGAGCCAAAGAGCAAGAGGTGGTCACTGTCTCCTGCCTCTGGGTTGTGCCTGCTTTGCGTAGAGAGTTAGTGAACTTCCCCCATAGATGGTAAAACTTCAGCGTGGTTGTATGAAGACAGTTGCTTTAGCCTTTTTTGTTGTTGTTGTTGTTAAACAAAAGCCCACTAGAGTAGGTAGATGTTAATAACTCATTTTAGTTTGCAGTGTTAGTAATCAATAATCTAAAACTTGCTTCTCATATGTACAGATTGGATAGGTAATTGGGTATATATTCTATTTTAATGTTTAGATATTTAATTACATAGTTGAATCTTTTTTTTCATTTAGTGGATTTTTGTCTTTTGAGACAGTTTCTCTGTGTAGTCCTGGAACTCGCTCTGAGGACGAGGCTGGTCTCAAATTCAGGATCCGCCTGCCTATCCTCCTGAGTGCTGTGATTAAAGGTGTGCGCCAACACCGCCCAACTTAATTTAGTGGTTTCAGTAGTTGTCAGTTATGTAATTAGTAGTATAATACATTTCTTTAGTCTGTAACTTTTATTGACTTGTGATTGATATATTTCAGGTATGCAAATTGCAAGAGCAGTTAGAAACTACAGTTCAGAAACTTGAAGAAAGTAAACAACTTTTAAAAAATAATGAAAAATGTAAGTTATATTTTTCTGTAAATGAGGCTTTTTGCCTCATTGCTAACTTGAAATTTTTATCTGAATTAGTAAAAGTGCAGATAAATGAAATTATTGCATATAGTTTGCTTAAATATATTAAAGCATATATTGCTTTAAGTTTGCTTTATTTTGTTTTATTGAAAGGGGCTTTCTGTGTAGCTCTGTCTGCTTCTTGCCTCCTGAGTGTGCTGGGATTAAGGCATGTGACACCATGCCTAGCAAGATTTAACTGTCATTGAACCTTTTCTCAGTTCTAAGAACTAGGCATCAGGCATAGAATAAGATACTGTTCTTTTTTTCTTTTTCTTTTTTTTTTTAATATTTATTTATTTATTATGCATACCATATTCTGTCTGTGTGTATTCCTGCAGGCCAGAAGAGGGCACCAGACCTCATTACAGATGGTTGTGAGCCACCATGTGGTTGCCGGGAATTGAACTCAGGACCTTTGGAAGAGCAGGCAATGCTCTTAACCACTGAGCCATTTCTCCAGCCCTAAGATACTGTTCTAAAAGCAAAAACAGTCAGACTTTGAGTTGTGGAAGTATGTGCTTTGGAAAGCAATAAGTATTCTCATGTGCTGGTTGTTAAAAAAAGGCATCTTTAACTACAAACATGTACCCAAGTTTATGTTGTGTGACTGGTGTAAAGCAGCTGTAGGATTGCAAAAACTACTGATAGTTGGTGTGGTCTTGGACACTTAGAATCTGAGCCCTTGAGAGACTGAGGCAGAAAGAGCATTAACTTGGCCTGCGTGGTTGAAACCTGTGTGAAAAAAACCAAAGGAAGGAAAATACTAATTATCATTTAATTACGTTAAATTATTCAAAAGAAAATCTAAAATGAAATTCTGTTCTGCTTTTTGTTCTCCTATTTAAGTAATCACGTGGCTAAACAAAGAACTAAATGAAAACCAGCTGGTAAGAAAACAAGACACACTGGGACCCTCTACCACTCCACCTGCACGTTGTAGCAGCACCACCATCAGAAGTGGGGTTTCTCCCAGCCTGAATGTGGTAAGAGTCGAGATGAAGTGAGTGACGCTGCTGGAGTCCCGCAGCTCCTTCCCAGGAGGTGCAGTTTACACACGCATGATTTTAATCAGAGACTGTATTTCATGCCTCTGTGTTTGTAAATAGGGTGACTGTGTGTGTGTACTTATATGTTAGTATGTGTAAAGAGCATACTTTATAAGTCTTTTCTATAGAAATAATTATTAAGTACTGAAACTAAATACACATGAACACACACAGAGAGAAAGATTGTTAAGAATCATGCTCAGGTTTGGAACTACTGTGGAGAAAAGCCTACATTGATTTGATCAGTAAACAAAGTGGGGAGGCAGCCATATTAACATAGACTTCATCATGAGAGACATTTTTTTGTCTTTGCCTCACAAGGAATGGGAGGAAGAAGAAAGCCAGCTCTTTAGATCCAGGAGGTGGCCTGGTGTTATGAGACGGCAAGGCTAATAAGCGCTTGCTTATTATGGTTAAAGACCTAGGCTTTCCTCTTGAACATAACAATTACATAGAATATCATCATCAGATGTGGTCTGTTGATGAATCAACACAAAAGCAAGAGCACTCTTCAATCATATCTGAACACAGACAAAAGTCTGCTAGGCTACAGAAAGGGCCAGACAGCTTTCTGTCCTGGTTGACGTTTGTAGTTGTGGCTTCTCTGACCACTAAGAGTTCGGCCTTAATACACTCCCCTGCCTTAATCAGTAAGACACAAGTAGAGTCTCAGCCACCTTTTTTCTACTCCCTAGCAGTTTGCTAGCAGTCCATGGTAAAGTCCCACTTTCTCCGACACTTGCTGAGGCTCTATGATCGCTTATTGCAGGCCCCATCACATAGAACAGTTACCCCAGCTGTACACCAGAGGGATATTGCTGGCTATGAGGGATTGCCACTTACTGTTAAATTTAGATGTCTAATTGAATTTTTAATCTACTCATAAACTGTACTACATTGTGGAAAGCTTGGAAAAGACTGCTGCTCAGTTGGAAAGGGATACAAAAAGAAATGGTTAGGGCTAAATTATAATCTTAGAAAAGTTGACTCTTTAATGAGTGCTGTTAAATAACTGTAAGGGGTTTATAGTCCTGCCACTGGTGTTAGAGGCACTCAAGTGGCCTCTTTTAAGAAACTGTTCTCATGACAAGATACTAAAATTAGTAGAACCACACATTTGTTTCACTTTTTCTGCTAAAAGACAGTAGTCTTATTTTTATTCTGTCTGACAAAATTATTTTATGACTGTTGATGAGTCCTCACACTTTCACCTTCTCTGTAGTGGGACTAGATAAAGGGCAAGCCTTGGCAGGCTTTGTGTGAACGCCATTCAGTGGCAAACCCAGGAGGTTCTTTGACCCATACTTACATAGCTAGTCTGGAAGGCCCTCCTGATGGACCAAAGAAGTTCCAGCCTTTGGTTATTTAAAAGCACCATTTTGTGGTGACTTTTTGAGAAAATTGGCCTCTGAGATACTGCTATTTACTAGTAATTATTACTAGCAGACACTTTGCCTTCTAGGTCAGCATATTTCAGATTATAATTTAGGTATATTTCTAATCTCCAATCATTTTTTATTTTGGTTTTTAGGTTGATAATAGACTAAATTACCCAAGCTGTGGAATTGGCTATCCTGTCTCTTCTGCGTTTGCATTCCAGAATGCTTTCCCTCATGTAGTATCTGCCAAAAACACCAGCCATCCGATCTCAGGACCAAAGGTAGCCAAATGAGCTGTTTTGAAAGATTACAAAAACTTGTTGGCATATGAGTAATTTTTCACCTTTTAAAAGTGCATTTGATTGGTCGGCTACTAACTGGTAGGTAATGCATTAGATGAATACTAAATGTCTAGTGTGCTTAAAGGAAATACAGCCATCAAGTGTTTGTGGAGTCTAGCTTGTTGTGGAGCATGACTTTAGGCATTTGTTTATGCTGCAGAGTGTTCCTTTAACTATATAAACATGTGCTACATTTGTTCATGCTGTATTTGTTTAATTATATAAAAATAGGTTGTATTTGTTTCTACTTTCTTGTCTAAGACACCTGACTGGGCTAATAAAAAAGCTGACCAACCATTAGCTAGGAAGGAGAGGGATAGGTGGGGCTGGCAGGCAGAGAGAATGTGTAGGAGGAGAAATCAAGGTCAAGAAAAGAGAGAACTAGAGAATGAGTGGAGAACAAGGGAGAAAGGAGGGAGATGCCAGGGGCCAGCCAGCTAGGCAGCCACCAGCCACCTAGATGGAATAGAAGTATTTCGGAAAGAAAAGGTAAAAAGCCCAAGGCAAATTGTAGATGAAGAGAAACAGGTTAATTTAAATTTTTTTCT
>NC_022022.1:13972237-13995542 GCF_000317375.1 Microtus ochrogaster
AGGTTAATTTAAAGAAAAAGAAAGAAAAAGAAAAAAAATTAAAAAGAGCTAGCCAGAAAAAAAAAAAGCATAAGCTATGGCCAAGCATTTAAAACTAATAATAAGTCTCTTTGTCTTGATTTGGGAGCTGATTGGTTGCCCAAAAAGAAAAAGCCTGGGACACTAGATATCAGTTTATGGAATCTTGGCTTATTTCCACTTACCTCTCCATTTTTATTTATTGTTCTGCCAAGTCAGCAAGCTGAAGAAAGATTGCTAAAATCATACTAAGTAAGAAAATCAATTTTCTTATTCTCCTGTCAGAATTTCTATGTCTATACTATGGCATACTTATAGCCAGCAAATTCTAAAATAGACTTGGCGACATGGCTGCAAGTGGTATGAGACAATCCTCTCACCCTAGATTTATTAGCAAAGATTTTTTTTCCTATCCATTTCATTTCTTGATCATCATTATTATAACTAACATTTTGGTGGTTAGTTGGGTGTTTTAATTTTTATTATTTTTATTTATTTATTTATTTATTTATTTATTTATTTTGCTTTTTGAGGCAGGATTTCTCTGTGTAACAGGCCTCACTGTCCTGGAACTCACTTAGTAGACCAGGCTGGCCTTGAGCTCACAGAGATCCACTGGCATCTGCCTCCTAAGTGCTGGGATTAAAGGCGTTTTAAAATTCTTATTTGTTTCCTTTTCTTTTTTCCCCCTTCTCGTAGTACCAAGAACAGAATCTAGAACCTTGTGTAGATCAGGTGTTAAGTTTCAAACCCTGGACAAACAGCTGAGGTGCCTATTTAACATATCAAAGCTGGACGTGGCTGCCAGGTTCTCCCAGCATCCCTCATTTCCTACCTGATAAAGGGTGTGGATGGCAGGCATACCCCACCCTCTACCCTGAACTCTCCAGCCCAGGGACTGAACTGCCCTTCCCCCAGAGGCTCTTCCCTATATAATCAATCCAGACATTTTGGTTACCCGCCCCTTCCCTTTTGGACCTTTGGCGTCCTGACTGTTGCACCTGGCTCCCCTTGCCTCTTTTCTTCTCCCCCCTGCCTCATCTTACCTCCTCTCTCCTTTCCCCTCCCCATCTCCCACATGGCCCAGCTCAGTCTGGTCATGCCCACTCTGGAGCTTCCAGATGTCCCTGCCTCTGGCTGTGCTCTCCTGCATGTCTGTAGTAAACTCTCTCCTCCACCATGCCTCGCAGCACTCATGCCCTTTCCTTTCCTTTTCATTTCTTTTTTCATTCACCAGGCAGGTGATCTACCACTGAGTTATATACCCTCAAGTTCACCATTCTGTTTTTACATTTGTTTCATGAGTGTTCTGCTAAACACATGGTTATAATAGGTGCTTTAAAGCATTTTCCTGCAATCTGATGTTTGTAATCTTATGGTGGTGTTTTTGGAGTTCTCTTTCAATAAAGCAAGTCACTTAGATTTTCCTGATTCTTTGTTAAGTAGTTAGGATTCTATTCTAAGTAGTTTATTGTGATACTCTAGATTCTTTTCAGATGGTAAAGAAGAGACTTTTTAAAAAGAAGAGCTGAGCATTGACTACCCTTCCAGAGGACCATGGTTCAGTTCCCAACACCTACACGGTGACTCACAACTGTCTGTTACTCCTGTCCTGTTCCAGGGGATCTGATATCCTCACACAGATGTACATGCAAGAAAAATACCCATGCACATAAAAAAATAAAAAGGAATCATCAAAAAAAAATTAAAAGAGATTCTTACTCAATTGAAGTTTTAAGGTCTGATTTGTTTCCTGACTGTTTCTGTGTCAGTTGGTTTTATAGGATTTGCTGTGCCATTTATATCTATCCCAGTTGTGCAAAATTTAGTGACCATTCTGTGGCCTCTGACCAGAACCCCTTTGGTTCACTGGTTGGAGTCAGATTGTGCATGTGTTGCTCCTAAGATTATTTTGTAATATGTATTTGATGCTGAGAATCATAACTTGTTTCTTAAATGTGCTGTGCCCACATGCCACCACTGTTTTAGATAGTTTCAGCGTCATTGTGTATGCTCTCAAGGTTTACCCTGTTCTTATTTGCTTCCTGTATTTTGCGTCTTTTCCTTGTCTCCCTTGTCTTGATTTTGAGGATTGTTGGTGTTACTTTCCCAAAGGAGAGGAAATGATAGAGATACTTTTGTTTGGCTCGTTTTCCTTAATGTAATATCCTCCATTTCCATCAATTTTGTACAAATGATTTGATACTCGTGTGTGTGTGTGTGTGTGTGTGTGTGTGTGTGTGTGTGAGATCATACACACCATATTTTCGTACATTTTAATGGGCACCTAGGCTGATTCTGTGTTAGCTGTAGAGCTGTGATGTGAACATTGGTTTCCATTTATTTATCTCTTTTGTATTCTGGCTTTTATTCCTTTGGCTGTACACCCAAGAGTGAAATAAATTCCTAGTAAATCCATGTGTGCTGTTTTGAAGAACATCTGTTTTTTTATAGTAACTGTCAGCAACAGGGTATGAATTCCTTTTTGCTAAATCCTCCTCAGCATTTGCCTGTTTTTATTTTGACAATTGCCATTCTATCTGGGGCAGAAAGTTACCTCACTTTAATTCTCTTTTCTATTTCCCTGATAGCTAAAATCATTAAGCAGTTTTTTCATATTGGCTATTTTTATTTCTTTGGTATCTATTTAGATCATTTGTATATGTTAAATTAGATTCCTTGTTTTGTTGAATTTTTGGTGTGTGTATTCTGGGCAGGAGTTCTGTGGATTATTTGAGAGCAGATGTTCTTTCCCATTCTGAAGACTGTTTCTTTGCTGATTGCTTCTTGTGCCTTTAGAAACTTTTGATTTTTAGTTCCATTTGTCAGTTTTCACTTTTTTTCCCATGCAGTTGTGACTTGTCCAGTGTCTTAAAGTGTTTTTTTCCCCTTATTTCAGAGTTGATAGTCTTACATTAAGAACTTTCTATCCATCAGATTTGATATTTATAGAAGGCAAGAGGCTAAGTTCAGTCTTTTGGCAAGTAGATATCCACATTCCCCAGCATAGTTTCCTGACAAGGATGTCCTTTCTCCTGTGTGTCTTTTTGGCACCTTTGCAAGAGCTAGTGGACTGTAACTTCATGGGTTTATCTCTGGGTTCTGCCTTCTGTTTCACTGGTATGTGTGTCTCCTTTTGTGCCAGTGCAGTGGTGTTTTGGTTAATGTGACTCTGTAGTGTGCCTTGGAATCAATATAATGACGCCTCTAGCTTTGCTCTTTGCTCAAGATTGCATTCTCCGCTGGGCCTTTGTGCTTCCACATACAGTTTAGAATCTTTTTCTAATTCTTGGAAGAATGTCTTTGGGATTTTGATGGAAAGTTTGCCAATGAATTTGAGTAGAATGGATATCTTAGCTATATTAAATTGTTCAATACTTAATGTTTTAATTTTTTTCTTCAGTGCTTTCAAGTTTCATAGTAGTTTTGTTTCCTTAATTAAGTTTTATTCCTTGGTATTGTTTGTTGTGTGGTAGTATTCTTATTTGGTTATTCTTAATTTTGCTTATTTTACAATTTAAATTCAAATACCTTCCTTAGAATTTTTAAATAAGTATAGCAGTCTTTGCTAGCCATTTAGAAGGCATGGTTTTCAGAATACAAAAGGTAAAGCTGTTGTTAATTGTGTTTTTTTCTTTTCTTTTTTCTTATTTTCAAGACAAAACCTTGCTATGTAGCCCAAGCTTTCTTCAAACTCTTGATCCCTCCAGCACATGGGATATTGGCATGTGCTACCAGGCCAACTAAACCTTGTCTAGTTTCAGTCCTGTAATTGACCTTAATGCATTAGTGTTCATGTCAAAGTACCCGTTAGGAGAATCACTTGTGTTCTTCATCTCATGTGTCGTGTGAGGTTTGTTTTGTGAGGAAAAGTCAGGTTCTTTTTAAGTATCAAAAGAATGTGCTTGTGCTGTAAAATATAGGCCAAACCTTTATTTTTATTATCTAGACTTATCAAGAACTAAAACTAACCACTTGGCTCAGCCTCAGCCCTGAGTTCATGAGCTATGTTCTCTCCACAGGTTCAGTTTAACTTGCAGCTTACAAAACCAAGCTCATCGCTAGATGCGCAGCCAGGAACAGCTGTTAGCAGGCCTTGTTCAACTGAGAAAGAAAAGTAAGTACTCAGTGAGTTACTCTTACCTGTGAAAAAGTAACTTCTCCTGTATATGGTTTTAAATTATAGGATTTCTTCTTAGACTTTCTTATAAAGACTGTTCTTGTAAATATTTGGGTATGTACATAGAAATCCTTTTTAGGCCGGGCAGTGGTGGCGCACGCCTTTAATCCCAGCACTCGGGAGGCAGAGGCAGGTGGATCTCTGTGAATTCAAGACCAGCCTGTTCTACAAGAGCTAGTTCCAGGACAGGCTCCAAAACCACAGAGAAACCCTGTCTCAAAAAAAAAAAAAAAGAAATCCTTTTTAAAGCTAAACATAGTGGCACATGCCTTTAATTCCGCCACTCAAGTGGCAGAAATGGCCAGATCTCTAGTGCAAGAAAGTCCAGGCGCTGTCTCAGAAAGAGGGCTACAGAGATGGTTAACTGTTGCTCTTCCAGAGGACCTGGGTTTGATTCTCACACCTACTTGGCTGCTCACAACCCTCTGTAACTTCAAAGGAGACATGAAGCCTTCTTCTGGCCTCCAAGGGCACTGCATACATATGCACAGATAGAAATGCAGGCAAAACACCCATACACAGAAAAGTAAATATACATGCAGACTTTTTTAGATTAATGATATTTTCAAATCAGTTATGCCTTTTTCGTCTGTCATGTGTCGCTTACATGCTTTTTTTGTTCTAATCGTATTAATAGTATATTTTTTGTTTTGTTTTTCCAAGACAGGGTTTCTCTGTGTAGCCTTGGTGCCTGTCCTGGAACTAGCTCTTGTAGACCAGGCTGGCCTCAAACTCAGAGATCCACCTGTCTTTGCCTCCTAAGTGCTGAGCCTGCACCACTACCTCCCGGCTCTAATAGTATGTTTTATTGACTCCAATAAACTCAAGATAACGTTCTCAGCATATAAGCTGGTTTCTCCTGTATTTTCTCATCTCTTTCCTCTGTGTTTGCCATTATATAAAATCTTATGGTACTCACAGAATTTTCACTTCTCAAATAGTCCTCATCCCAGTTCTTTTATTTATTTTTTTATTTTTTTGGTTTTTAGAGACGGTTTCTCTGTGGTTTTGGAGCCTGTCTTGGAACTAGCTCTGTAGACCAGGCTGGTCTCGAATTCACAGAGATCCGCCTGCCTCTGCCTCCCGAGTGCTGGGATTAAAGGCGTGCGCCACCACCGCCCGGCTCATCCCAGTTCTTAGTAGAGTTTAAAGTTTAATCCTTTTTCAGAAGGAATGCATTATATATAGATATTTTTTATTGGCTTAAAAAAACAGTGAAGAGTATGCAGGCCGTGTCCTTTATTCAAAACATTTGAGGCCAGTGGTACTTCAGGCTTTTGAGGCATTAGAATTTTGGAATATTTGGAATACATACTTAGATGTGACCTAAGCCTGAAAGAAAAGATTGATGTTTCTCCTATACACAGCCCACGGGTTGTTTTGTTTTTGGTGCACCTGTTTCAACTGAGCCATCCGTCAAATGGTCAACAGATGTTGGGGTTGACAACTTGTGGCATCATGTGGGTGATCAAAAAATCTTGTACTATGGTATTTGAGCATACTGAATTTTTCAACTAGGGACATTCAACACACACACATAGAAAATGAACATTAAAATGACTTAAAGAGGGCTGGAGAGATGGCTCAGTGGTTAAGCATTGCCTGCTCTTCCAAAGGTCCTGAGTTCAATTCCCAGCAACCACATGGTGGCTCACAACCATCTATGAGACTCGGTGCCCTCTTCTGGCCTGCAGGTATACACACAAACAGAATATTGTATACATAATAAGTAAATAAATATTTTAAAAAAATGACTTAAAGATTATTTTTTTTTTAAAGTAGTGAAAATTTAGCACTGGAATCCAAATACTTGAAGAAAAGAGAAGCTAGCATTCCTTTACGTGGACTCAGCCAGAATCTGTTCAGTACTTCAGGTGAGATGTCTGTGCTGGGCACCCGGTACAGTTTAACTAAATGTGTCTTAAGACTGAATTAGTAACAGGTTGTGTGTTTTGTCCTCTTTTGCAGACCATCAGAAAGATGGCATAATGGGAGGATTACAGACATCTTCCAAACCCACAGTTCTCCCCTCTTCATCTTCAGCATATTTCCCTGGACAATTACCAAATAGTTAATCCAACACCTTTCATTTCTTACTGACAGTTTAGACAACAAAACCAATTTTTCTTGTTCCTGTTAGATCACCTGAATCCTTTATAATACTGTTACCATTTACAAACTTAGGAGATTGTCAAAGATTCTGAGTAAATGGTATTTTTTATTCTGTAAACAGAATGTTTGTTTCTAAAAATATCACTGAATTTTATCAGATTCTTACCACTTAGTCTGAATAAGAAACAGCCTAAAGAAAAATGTGCCCTACAAGGGAATAGTAACTAGAAAGCTTGTGATTCATGCTATCATGTTTATTAGTATAGCAATTATTAATTTGCCACCTGAGAATTGGGAGAAATAGCTTCCATCTGTGATTATTGATCTTTACACCAAAGTCCTTATAAAGTTTGTTGTTTTGGTTTTTTTTTTTTTAGACAGGGTTTTTCTCTACACTGGAACTTGCCTGTACTGTAGACAAGCTGGCCTTGAACTCAAGAGATCCACCTGTCTCTCCCAGATGCCTGGCTCATACAATATATTTGGATTTATTCATTCCCCTTCCATCTCTTTCCAGATGGTCTACACCTCCCTACCCACCCAATTTCATGTATTTTCTCCCTCAAAAAGAAACACAAATAACCAAACAAAATACGAAACCACAACAGTGGAGCCCATTTTGTGCTAGCCAAGCACTCCTGGTTATGGACTCTACCCTGGAGTTTGGTTGATATACCTACCCAGTGACACTCTTAAGCACTTTAAATCGCTGAAATGAATTAAGTATTCATAGTAAATTCTTTTCCCTGAAACATTCCATCTATGAAGTAATTTTATGTAAAAATAATTTGGACATTGTATTCACATGGCTAAATTGTTTTAGTCAGTCATCTGGGCTGACTTTAGAGTACAAAATTCCTTCAGTATAATGGCATCATGAATATTCATAGTATTTTTATAAAACCAAAATTTGCACTGTTGATAACAGAAGGAAAATTAACTACTGAAATTTACAATTTTCTTTCTCACTACTAAATCTCCTAAGAACTATTCCTTGGAAATTAAGTAGTTTGCAAAAAAACAAAACAAAACAAAAAAAAACCCAAAAAGCAACAGCATGGTTCAGTAGTTAAGACCTTGTATTGCTCTTGGAGAGAACCTTTCCTTGGCACAAACTGCACTCATGTGCAAATAAATACCCGTGTATGAACGGACATAGAAAACACAAATCTTTAACCTTAAGGTTCCATTGTGTTCTTATTGACAACTACCCAAAGGACATTAAAATCCTACTAAGACCCCAAATCTTATTTGTAAAATGCTAACAATCATGTGATAGTCTTAAAAGGTCTCAAGGGGCTGAAGAAACGGGATCAGTGGTTGATGGATTTCTTCCAGGACTGAGAGTTCTATTCCCATTGCCCACATGGCAGCTCACAATTGTCTGTAACTAGAGATCCAAGAGACCTGTTTCCCTCTCTGGTCTCTTGAATGCATTAGGCACGCAGGCAAAACATTCATAAACATTAAAAAGCATTTTTTTCCCCAAGTACTTTACACAGCTGAAGACACTTCAAGGTAGTGATGTGTCAGCTTTACTAGGACCACAGGAAGACAGGGATTTTTAATCTCGCTTTCAAGATGCTGGCAACTGCCAGTTTATCTTCAATAAAGGGTGTAATTCAAAATCCAGTGATGATTAAGAATATTATTACTTGAAAGCACTTAATTTTGGAAAGAAAGAAATGTCTTGGCAATGCAGGACTGTTGTAAATATTGTGTAATATATACATAAGGGGTTGGCAGGTTTTGGAAGGGACATATGACATGTAGCTTTTTTGATCCCCACCCTTACTATTTATAAACACACATTTCCAAGATAGGACAGCACATTTCACAGCGGCTAAGTGTACATGCACATAGACTGCGCTAATTCTTTGCTCTACCTCTTCAACTTTTGTTTCAGATTGTTTTGTGGTGTATAACTGTACATGTGTTAATAATGAAAATGTTGCTGTTAATGATGTTTCTAAGAACTGTGACCTTTGTTAATAAAGTACAAACTTCAGAGTTCTGTATGCCAGAAGCATGTGTAGAAAATTAAAGACTGTCTTGTATTGCCTGTGCTTATGAAATCCAAGTATTTCCAGTTGATTTGCAAACACTGCATTTTTGACTTCAGGGGTTTTTTGGTGAGGTGAGGGCAAACAAATGAACTACAGAGGAGGTAAGTTAATATGAACTACAGAGGAGGTAAGTTAAGATTTCTTTCTGTAAAAATGCTTATGGTAACAAATAAAAGCCCAAACAGGCCTTACAGGGACTCACAGATCAAGACTTTTTTAAAAAGAAAAAAATCATTAAAATATTTAATTTTATTAACAGAATATTTACATATTGAGACCTTAATCATAGTGAATGCTCCAAGTTTAAAAAGCATTAGGCAGTAACCACACACAAGATGAAAACAGTGTAAACTATACAATACTTTATGTACAATTTTTACAAAGTAACACTTTTTTAAATAATATAACTGGACACAAAAATATACACTTTAGAGAAATTCACATCAGTAATTGTATAAAGCTCTCTTCTAGGGTCCTGAAAATTTAGGACAAACATTAGCTCTGTAAATAAAGTGTTACTGTGACAATCCTGAAAGGCCACTATATATATTTATCTACATATAGATATCACATTGACATTTTCAAGGCTACCAGCTTTACTATATAATTTTTAAATTATGTATTCAAGTGTTGAGGTCCTTATGATTATGCAAACATCAAAAGAATAGTGGTATAAGAAGCAGAACATAGATGTATAGGCTCTCTGACCATCCCAATTTCAATTCTAAGTGGTTGATATTTTCTTACTTCAAAAACAGTAGTGAATAATGTTTTAAATAAAATTATGGCCAACAGGCTTGGAACATGATTCTGGTTTTCTACGATTTTCACAAGTTTTGTTGTTTAAAATGCAAATAATTCTTTACCATTTCTTTATTCTAGTGCATCTGCATTAAGGCTTTGAATTATTTGACCCAAGATTTTACAATATTACAATCTGACTCAGGCTTTTACAATGTTAAAGTGAACAGGTCCACAATCATACTACCTACTGTGTCACTGAGTCAGCACGGTAAAAGCGCAACACCTTAAGGAAATGGTAGCAGAGACGTGCTAACAGCGGAGTTACATATATAGCTTTTAATTAAAGATGTATAATAAAACAGTTTAGTGGCAAGAGATTGGTGCTAATAAACAAAAGGTTTCTTTTAGAAAGAAATTGTAACATCTTTGGAAAACTGTCCTGTTCTTTCTTTAGTTCCCACGGAGTTCATGCAGGTATTTCTTAAGACAATCTTAAAAGTACATTGTAGATGGAAATGGAATGTACATCCAGAACTATAGGTGAAAGCTAAGACCTTGGTGCCAATAGAAAAGTCTTCCTGATTTCAGTCATCACACGTTTGTGTCCTGGAGTAAGGGTTCTTTGGCCTCTCCTGGCGCTTGTGTACTGTGAGGATGGCTGTGACTACCACAGTGTTTTCTCCAACTGCTGGACCTTAAACTTAAATTAGTATGTTCCGGAATAAACAAGGCAACGAGCAGAGCCAGCAGTACCGAACAGGCTCCAAAGAGGAAGGGGGGACCGGGGATGATGGAATTCTGAGGAAGAAACAATAGTTAGGGTTCTTGTACAGATACTCCCCTTTCCCCAAGATTTGCTTAGCAACTCTTTCCTTAGGTTTTTTGTTTGTTTGTTTAAGACAGTGTTTCTCTGGATATCCTGGTGGCCTCCAACCCAGAGATCCTCCTGTGAGATTAAAGACGTGTGCAACCACCAGCTGGTGCTCAGACTTTTCTCTAAAATTAGTGACTTCATTAAAGCAACAGTTATAAAATGCTTCTGGAGAGTTGTTTTCTAATTTTTTTTTTTTTTTTGGTTTTTCGAGACAGGGTTTCTCTGTGGCTTTGGAGCCTGCCCTGGAACTAGCTCTGTAGACCAGGCTGGTCTCGAACTCACAGAGATCCGCCTGCCTCTGCCTCCCGAGTGCTGGGATTAAAGGCGTGCGCCACCATCGCCCGGCTGCTTCTGGAGAGTCGTGCACACAAAGCTGGCAGAGGGAACTTGGACAACTGTGCGTTACTTTGGCCCAGAACCTGTAAACACGTTTCGTGCACCTCCATCAATCTAGTCCCAAGAGGAAGACAGGAACCTTGGGGTCAAGCAAAGCTACACATATTAACACCTGCAGAATCAGTACCTTTTTGTTTCAAAAATATTGCTAACCACAAAAAATATGGAGACAAATTTTTATTTTAACTCCAAATCACGTTCAGTTTGACATAAAACCCTGCACTGTCAACTTTTGTTGTATATGACCCACAATTTTTTTTTTTTTTAAATTTTGGAAATAGGCTTGGCTGCAGGAAATTCTTGCTAAATCAAGGTAACCGAAGAGCTGTTTGTATTGGCTCAATGGTTCATGTGGCTTGGCGTTAGTAATTTCAGTTATAAAGCAGGAAATAAAGCAAGCACAGCAACAAACATGCATAGCCGACTACATCTAGAGATGGGTGACAACTGTGACACTAACTACAGAGTCAGAAGAAAACAGTAGTATGCAGTGGAGAAATGGCTACCATGTCATCACACACAATGACAAAGTAGGATTTTATATGGTTTTCATTCTTAGAGGAAAAAGTATGCAGAGACAATTTTGCAAATAAGTACTCGAGACGTCTTAAGGATTCTTCTTGTTTTAACAATGTCTGGCTAAATCTAGGGCCTGTTCATGCTAGGCAAGCACTCTATAAGCAGGGCTATACCGCCAATCCATTTGGGGTTTCATTTGACCTCAAAGTAAATTAAGAACTCTAGAATGGGTATCATGGCTCATGTGTAATTTCAATCAGTATTCAGAAGGCTGAGGCAGAAGGATCAGCACGGACCATACAATGTGTTCCAGCCAGGCTGGAATTATAGTGAGGCTGTGTCAAAAAAACCAGAAACAGTTTTATATTAAAGCTTGCTATTTTTTGTTTTTTATGGGGGGTGGGGAAGTGGAGTTTCGAGACAGGGTTTCTTCTCTGTGTTGTAGTCCTGGCTGTCCTGGAACTAGCTCTTGTAGACCAGGCTAGCCTCGAACTCACAGAGATTCGCCTGCCTCTGCCTCCCGAGTACTGGGATTAAAGGCATGAGTTGCTACCGCCCGGCTTAAAGCTTGTTTTCAAAATCATCCTCTAGTCCAGCCAAATAAATAGAACATTTTAACATGCAAGTTAAGAATTACCTGTTCAAAGTGGTGCTGAGGGCTTGTGTTCGTCCCCAGGTCTGAACCTGTGATTGGCAGTTCTTTAAGTTCCACATGGAATATGTAGAAAATGAATCCATAAAGGGCTGGTCCCAGACCATTGCACAATCCTCGGATTCCTGTTATCATTCCTTGAACAACACCTACATGTTTAAAGAAATCATTTAGCACATTATCCTACAAATGTGAAATCAATCTAAATTGAGATTGTTAACAGATACTAGCAACTTGCTTTAGGAGTATTAAAAGCTACCAAGAAGCCATAAGTAGTCACCGCCCTGTATAAGTGCAAGCCCAGACCTAACAGGGTGAACTCTGGGTAGCAAAAGCACTAGGTTTTTGGCTTTAAATCATCCAGGAACTCAATTAAGCACATTAAAAACCACCCCACACAGTTTCCTACTCAGTCAAATATATACTATTGAGTTTCACTTCAATTTCTTTAGTTTCATCTTGCCTTTCCTTCCTAAGTGACCATTTTACTAAGTAACCACTGTCACTCTTCTACCCTCTGTTAGGACCCTTTCTGTTAGCATGCCAACAATGTTCCTACCACAGAACCTTTTTATGTTTACTGATGTCTTGATAACTGAAGCTACAGAGTTTTAAAGGGTTACAACAAACCCTAATGATGTCCTGTATATGTGTTGCTTTTATTGGTTGGTGAATAAAGCTATTTGGGTCAATAGCTTAGTAGAGTAAAACCAGGCAGGAAATCTGAACAGAGACAGTGGAAAGCACATGGAGTTGAGGAGACACCATGTACCTACCTACTGCCTCATGGCAGTGCATAGATGAAGAGAAATGGGTTAAATTTAAGATATATGAGCTAGCTATACACCTAAGCCATTGGCCAAACTTTGTAGTTAATATAGTTTCTGTGTGATAATTTGGGTCTGGGTGGCCAAGAAACAAAAGTGCAGTTTCAGTTTACAGCCTAAGGTTCCTATCACAATATCAAAATGGATATTGTGAAATCAAAGTGAAACTTCATTAGTAAATCAGGACATGAACGCGCACCATCCCTCACAGGCTCATATACTGAATTTCAGTCCCTATTGGCACTGAATTGGTACTCCCCTATTTGGGGGAGGCCCTCGAACCAGAACGCTGAGGTGAATTTTTGGAAATGTATTTTGTCCCTGGCTTCTTCCTGTCTACTCTTTGTGGGTAGCTTCTATGCCCCTGCTGACATATTTTTCCCTCTGGGCCCACAAACAATGAGACTAAGCAACCATGGACTGAACTCTTTAAAAACTCTATAACCAGAGCTGGAGAGATGGCTCAGAGGCTAAAAGCACTGACTGCTATTCCAGGGTTTAATTCCCAGCACCCACATGTAGCTTACAACAGTCTATAACTCGAGTTTCAGGGTATCCAACTACATCACAGAGACATACATGTAGGCAAAACACCAATGCATATTAAAAATAGATCATGCTGGGTGGTGGTGATGCAACTTGGGAGGTTAGAAGCAGGTGGAGTTTGAGGCCAGCCTGGTCTACAAGAGCTAGTTCCAGGACAGGCTCCAAAGCGAAGGAACTCTCTCTCGAAAAAAAACAAAATAAACAGATCATGAAAAAACAAAACTCTACAGTCAATATAAATCCTTCAAGCTGTTTCTGTTGGGTATTTTGTCATAATGACATAAACGCCACTCAGTACTGAAAAGACAAGGGACAATAGCCACTGGAAATGAGGACCTCAGAATCTGCTTTACCACAGGCAGCAAAGTTAGAAGACTACTTTGAGCACCCAGCAACTCACCCTGTTGATCAGCATCAGCAGTTCGTGAAACAAGGGCACTAACAGCTGGAAAGGTAATGCTAGACATGGCTGCGACTGCCCCAGCAGCCCACATCATCCTGTAATCAAAGCGGCAAAACAAAAATTAATACTGCTTCCATTTTACCTGTCAAATCAAACCAAGTCATCCTGACTGTGCAATGGCTGTGGCACAGAAAAGAGAAGTGTGCTTTCTCTGTTCCTCTTAATTGGCTCTGGGCAAGTCATAGCATTGTGTGCTCTGGAAACAGTAACTACTTGTTCACAAAGATGATGTGGTATTTTGTTGTAAAATTGGAACATTCTGTGGGAAGTTGAGAGGCTATTTGAAGATTATACATAAAATTAATAAGAAACATCAAGTGTATTTAAATGTTGAAGCCAGCAATCATCCAAAGTTCTCATGGATTTGTGTTTCGGTTTAAAGATCACTGACTGGATATAATCTCTAAAGTATAAAGAGTAGTAAGCTGGAAGTTCCTGGCTTCTTGTTTGAAAGAAATACTTCACATTTGTGGGTCCTCTGCAAAGGCTGGACTGGAAAATATGTCACCCACTAAACACATTTTAGTGTTTACTAATAATACCCAAGCCCAAAGTGGTAGGTAGCCCAACCCGATCAACATCAGCCTGCAAGAAAAGCTAAGTCTAGTGGGGAAGCCAGAATGGAATGAAGTGGAAGTGTGCTCACTCTCAATCTGCCAGAGGGGAACACTACAACGCTTTCCCCATAACTGGAAGGACAAAAGAGATAGAAGGCTGTCTTTGTTGCCACAGAATTCTGTGCTGCTTCCTAGTTTTTTTTCTTAAAACTGATTAAATGAGCCCTTACAGATTCAATAGTTTAATAATCTCATGTAAAAAAAACCTGCCACTATTTAGGCAGTCTAGAATATATAAACTTATGTGGGAAACTACTATGCATGCTCTGAAGCACAAGAAACAGACTGAAGTCAATGGCTTAGCTGGGAAGGAAGAAAAGGACGGAGCTGGCAAAGTTGTGCACACCTGTAGTTCTCGCCCTTGTGAGGCTTAGGCAGCCTTAGCTTAAAAAGAAAGAAGGAAAAAAAAGAGGAAACATGTCTCAAAAACCAAAAGCACACAAAAACATCTTTTGATGGGGTGTGGCTATGGGTAGGCTTCCCATGCCCTACACCATGCCATGCATGTGTGGATAATACCTTTTTTTTTTTAAATATTTATTTATTATGTATACAATTTATTTCTGCGTGTATGCCTGAAGGCCAGAAGAGGGCACCAGACCTCATTACAGATGGTTGTGAGCCACCATGTGGTTGCTGGGAATTGAACTCAGGACCTTTGGAAGAGCACGCAATGCTCTTAACCTCTGAGCCATCTCTCCAGCCCTGTGTGGATAATACTAACTGCATTGTGGGCTAAATTCACACACACTGCAAACGAGAGTCTATGCGGTTAGTGAAGCACAATTAATAAAAACTCAAGAGGGAGAAATTGGGGTTCAACCTGAAGACCCGAAAAGCAAAGCAGCCAGTCACTGGTTCTTACCTCGACCTCAGTCCGAAATGGTGATCCTGTCTCCAAGGAGTCTCAGAATGAGACTGACTGAGAGCTGTCTGTTCCCATCTTAAATTCCTCTCTAGGGCTGGGATTAAAGGCATGCTTCACTGGGATTAAAGTCACACACTGCCCGGTTACTGGGGAAATAGTGTGGCTACTGGGATTAAAGGTGTGTTTCATTGCTGGCTGGTCTATAAGGCTGGCCAGTGTGGCTGTTTTACTTTTCTGATCTTCAGGCAAGCTTTACTTATTAAGATACAAGTGAAATGCCACTATAGGTTGGAAGAGGATTGAGAGGCAGGTAGTAAAGGCCTACAGTACTCAAAATACATCATGCAAATAAAAGAACTTTTCAAAGAATATAAAAAAATTGAGAAAATGAACATTACAGTATTTATACCTACCAAGGTTCTGAACCAAATCCATACCATGCCAGCTGCAATATTTGAAATCCCAGACCCAATAAGATGGTGTTTTTATTTCCAATTGACCTCATGAGTAAACTCAAGACTATAGTCTAGAAGAAAAACACACATATGATTACCACAAAGTTTGGTTTCTTTTTGTAGTTCTTTCACTCTGATGAAGTATCGTTTACACCAGTGTGGCTGTTTTCAGCAGTAATTGCCCCAACTAGTTCAGAGCTCAGTGCTACAGACTAACACATTCTGAATTAGAGCTACTAGAGCTACCATACTTGAGTCCAGTTTTCTAAGCCCTTAATATACTTACAATGAGGACCAATGCTGACAAAGAACTCTAGGCTCCTGATGGAGATGCCCAATTTGTGACAGCATGAATGAAGCCTCAAGGCCAAGTAGTCTGAATGAGAATGGCCCCATCCGATCATCTGTTTTCAATACTTAGTCCCCAGTTGGTGGAACTGTTTGTGAAGTATTAGGTATGACCTTGTTGGAGAAGGTAATGTCACTGGGGGTGGGCTTCGGGATTTCAAAAGTCTACAACCACACTCTGCCTCCTGCATGTAGACCAGATGTAAGCTCTTTCTACTGCTCCACCATCATGCCTGCCTACTGGCTGACGTATTCCATGCCATGATAATCATCAACTCTAACCCTCTAGAACTGTGAACCCCAGATTAAACTCTTTCTTCTATAAACTAGCTTGGTCATGGTGTGTTATCACAAAAATACAAAAGTAACTAAGACAGACGGCAATCCAATAGCCCAGTGATGACCCAGTATTTCATCTAAAGCCTGCTGTTGAAACCATGAAGATTCTATGAAATGTATAAAAGTTTAGTAAGTATGATTTGGGAAAGTTTTAAGAGCACAGACTGGAAAAACAGGCTGGACTATGATCTTTGAGACCCTGGATATGTCTACTTTTGTGTTCTCTTGCCAAGTGGAGCAAACAGCAGCAATTTCAGAATTCAACACTGGATGAAGTGTTGAGAGCGGTCCCTGGCACATAGGAAACATTTAATAAATGGTTTAGTGAGTAGATGGACATTCCTCTATTTCAAATCTAATTGAAATTCAGCATGGATTGGGGCATCAAAAACAATTTTGATATTCTAACAAAAGTTGAACACACTACACAAAATAATAAGTCTGTAGAAGTGGTACCAATAATCACTCATTACTTCCTCACACAAATAATTACAAAGTGTAAGTTGGAATTACTTAACATTTTCTGAGGTGTGGTAACAAATGTCAGTATGTCTAGGTGTGGTGACTTGGGCTGTAATCTGAGCCTGAGTCAGAAAGAGAACTGAACTATGTCTGAAGGCAGTCTAGTCTGAAGTTGAATTCTAGGCTGGCAAGAGTTCAAATGAGTCCTTGCCTCAGAAAAGGTTCCTAGAAGAATTTTTAGATAATAACTCACTACCACCATACCAAGTTCTTGGAGGATCTGAGGATTTAGCTTTCTTTAAGCCTGGTAAAAGTGAAGAACATCCAGGATCGAGGCCCTGGGTCTGCCCACCCTGTGGGATTAGACTCTTTGCTAGCCAATCCACAAAATTTCCTGAGCAGCAGTCTGCCGGAAGTTCAACTCACTAAACAAACATCTGGGTATAGCTAGTATTTTTCAACCTAACAACTGTATAAAAACTTCCTATTTTATTTCCTCTAGTAAGATTTTGTTATTTTCTTTTAAAGCAATACATAATACGTCCCTATTGTTTATGTGTGGACATGGTGGACAGTATTACAGTCAACTTAGACATTCAAAGAACTAGAAACAAGAATTTCTATTCTACTTATATACAATGTATGAGAGACAGAATTTAGTTAATCAAAAGAAAACTTTTGAGTATACTCAAGACTATGTTAGGTCTTAGGCAGTTCATATGTCCAGGAATAACAGTCTTGGCTCAGTTCAAGTTGAATTATAAAAGGATTTCTGGTCATAAGATAAATGCCAGCATTTCTCAGAAACTTGTGAAAATGTTCCATCTTCCAGAAGGAGTCATTTCCCTTGCCTCTGGCAGAAGGGACCTATCTCTGTGTGATATCTAGCTCAATATCACTGACATGTGCCTGTGGCTGCATATCAAAGCTCACGCTGGCCTCCAGGCTCCCGCAGTCCAGCCCTTCCCTCCCCACCCCCAACTTCTTACCCTCCTTACAACCACTACTTTCTATTCCCTCTCTGGCTATCTCTTGCTATTCCCACTTCCCCAGCCTTGGTCATGTCCACTCTGTTTCTTTTTCTCTGCTCTGGACTCTTCCAGATGCCTTTGGCTGCTCTTTCTTATCTACAATAAAAACTGTCCCCTAATGAAGCAGCTATTTCAGTACTTCACTGCGCCCCTTTGTATACACCGTGGCATCCAATTCTTGTGAAGAACGCAAAGTTTAAAGAATTGGAAAAGTGTTCTGAAGACTATCCCCAAACACAGCATTTCCATCTCAAAAGTCCTGCTTCCTCTTAAGGCTCTAGATCAGTGGTTCTCAATCTTCCGAGCGTTGTGACCTTATGTTGTTATGGTTACCCTAACTATAAAATTATTCTCCTTTCTACTTTGTAACTGTACTTTTGCTCCTGTTATAGATTGTAATGTAAATATCTGCTATGCAGGATATCTGATATGTGACCCCCCCTCAATGGGTCACAACCCACATGTTGAGAACCACTGTTCTACAGAGGTTCACAGGGCAGAACATGAACTCTCATCATGCACCCCAGAGGGAAAGCACTGCTAAAAACCATTCACCTTGATGAAGTTCCTGCCGCCTCAGATGGGAACACGGGAGGCTGGCAACACACACAGTTGGCAGGGGGCTGAAGGGCCAGCTGTGTGCAGAGGCATGCACTCTCTGGAATGTGAGGCTAAGGAAGCTGCTTATAAAGTCCTTCACTGTATGCAGGCAACTAGTCATTGTTGATTACAGAATTCATGTTTCTCAATTTAGAAGCCAGGAGGGACCAATAAATCCTACTCCAGGAAAGGGTACAAAAAGAGACCCCCCCACTCAGCAACAAAACATCTTGCACGTTGCGGGCCTGTTTATAGCCTTGCAAGTGGGAACAAAAGGTGAATGTGCTTTCTTAAAGCCGTGAGGAGTCATTCAAGTCAGAAACAAAATCCAGAAACATAGGTCTCCTCCCTTCCTGGGGTCACATCCTGTGTACAACTACCAAGACTGACTGGCTGCTATGAGAATCTCTCACACAAGACTAAAAGACCCTCCACACCAGCAATCACTGTTTACCTGGAGCTTATCGAGGGCTTCCTGGAGCCCCTGGGATTTTACTTGCTAGCCTCCTTCCCTACCCACACCAGACCTCTACTTTCTTACTCAAACACAAGTACTCTCACCCTTGGGGCACTATTCCCATCATTCAACCACTTAAAATTCTCTTCCTGCGTTTACAGTCTCCATATCATTGGCCAAATGCCACCTTGTACATCAAGCACTCCCCAAATTCCCGTTACTAATAAAATAAAACCTTTCCAAGTTTCTCTACCACTTCTTCCCTTTCTTTGAAGTTTTTAATCACAACTAATGTTTCATGTGTCATCCCCTAGAATGTAAACTAAACAGCAGGGATCGACTCCACTGTTCTAGCCTGTTGTACTATAGACATCCAGTGATTATTTGTTGATAAGTGACTTGACAGTTATACATCACTAATGTGTATCCACCCTAAATCCTCATCAATTACTAGCTACACTAACATATTTTTGAACCTATAGTTCAGAGACTAGCACTTGGGAGGCAGAAGCAGAAGGATCTTTGTGAGTTAGAGGCCAGCCTGGTCTACATAGTGACCCCCAGAAGAGTCAGGATGACATAGAAAGACCCCATCTCCAAAACAAAAAGGTTCATTCCCAACATGCCATCACTGCATGAGGATGGGCTCCCCTCTACGCAATCACTCCAACAGGAACTCACCTGTGCAATAATGGACAGAATGCCGAGGACTGCTATAAAGGCTGCAACACTTTCTGGGGAAAATTTCATTATCTAGAAGGTTTCCAAAACAAGTAAAATGAATGAAAAAGGAGCATAGCAAACATGTTAGTGTTACTATTTGTATACTAATATTAAATGACTAGAAACATGCTTATTGATGACCTTTAATTCAAATTTTAATTTACTTATTATACATAAAGAACAAAGGATTCTTCAGAAAAATGGCTTTTTATATGTAAAATACATTCTTCGCCTTAACAAATCCCATTTATTTAGCTATACTTAGCTACCAAGCACCCAAAATCACTTTACAAATAACTGCAACATGAGGCTGTAGGTTTTACCCCCAGTACCAAAGATGGGGAGCAGAAATAGGTACTATGAACAGGAGGTTAAATTCTTGTTGGCCACTACACAGAACAATTCCATTTCAAAAACTAAAACAAAACAAAAAAGAAAAAAATTCTTGTTGGCTACTTTTTATAAAATTACATTGTATTGGTAGGGCTTTTTTTTGGGGGGGGGGGTTGTTTTGTGCTTTTGTTTTGTTAATTTGACATAAACTAGAGTCATCCAGGAAGAGAAAACCATAATTGAGAAAATGTCTCCATCAGATTGGTGTCTATGCAACACTGTCTTGATTAATGCCTGATGGGAGGGTCCAATACACTATAGGTGGTGCCACCATGGGGCAAGGAGGTCCTGGGAGGTATGAGAAAGGTAGCTGAACATGAACTTGAGGAATAAGCCAACAAGCAGCATTCCTGCATGGTCTCTGCTTCAGTTCCTGCCCTGATTTCCTTCAATGATGGACTGTAGTATGGAAGTAGAAGCTAAATAAACACTTTCCTCCCCAAGCTGCTTTTGGCAAGAAGAAAGCAAACTAGGCAAGCATTGGTTTTACAGATGAGTCCAGCTCCCTGAAAATGAAATGCTGTCCTTACAGCACTAAACACAACAAGTCCGCTGCAGTAGGACCTTACCTGTCTGAGGTATAGGAAGAAGCTGGAGTACTGGCCTGCCTCCGGTAGGTAGGAGAGGAACACCGTGATACAGATCAGCAGCACTATGGAATCCTGGCCCACCTTTTTTAAAGACTAGAATAGGAGAAACACCAACGTACACTTAAGTCAAAACCTCACTACTAGTTTTGTCTTTACTTCATCCCCACCAAACTAGTCTTAAAAAAAAAATCCCAAAATGTTCAAAAAATAAATCTTCAGTCATGTATGGTAGCTCATGTTTATAATTGCAGAACTCAGGAGACTAATGCAGAATGATCTTAAATAATGGACCAACTAGGGCTACACACTGAGAACCTGATTGTAATAAATATATAAATAAGCCTTAAGGGTCTTTCTCGAAAAAGCATCAGAAAGAAGGAAGTACTCATAATCCGCCTGAATCAGATATTCATTTCTTTTTTTTTTCTTTTTCTTTTTCTTTTTTTTTTTTTTGGTTTTTCGAGACAGGGTTTCTCTGTTGCTTTTTTGGTGCCTGTCCCTGACCAGGCTGGCCTCAAACTCCCAGAGATCCACCTGTCTCTGCCTCCTGAGTGCTGGGATTAAAGGCGTGTGCCACCACCGCCCGGCCAAATATTCATTCTTCTACCAAGGAGAAACTTACTGCAAAGGGGTCAGCCTGTTCCCAGGAAATGGGAGCTCCCCAAGATGCTGGCCGCATCTTCTCAGGCAACGACTCTGGCACAGCCACCAGGATAAAACAGATGTCTAGCAGAGCTATTGCTGTAGCGAGGACCACCACTAAGCTGTCCCCATACACTCGTCCAAGGTAAGCTCCAATTGCAGGACTGGTGACTAAGCTGGCAGCGAACGTTGCTGAAACCTGCAATCAAAAATGGAAAGTGGGGGATCATCTGGAACCCCCTTACAGTACCCATTCACCATCCTCCTTTATAAGCCAGCTGCAGCTGCACACTTCCTGTCCAAGCCTGCAGGAAGATCTTGTCTAAGAAGATGTACTAGCCTCTCAAACGTTTTCTTAAACTCTGGACCTTTTCTCCATGTATATCCACAGACAAATTCATAGGAAAAAACAGACCTGCAAACCAACAAGAAACTAAAAGCTCATTTAGCTGAGAAGCAAGGAGCCCAGAGCATTGCACATGGCCCTCCTGTCAGCCCTGCTCATCCTCAGCACAGCCTAACATCACCCACTGCTACAAGGAGATCCAATTCTGCTCTGTTCTCTCTCATCAAAATTAAACAGATAATTAAATGTTTATTATGATACACATTCAAGCAACCGTCAAGAAACTTGTCACCTCTCAACAAACAAAATGTAGTTTATGCCAAACAAAGGAACAGTGCACAGCAACATGGATGGATGGATGGATGGATGGATGGATGGATGGATGGATGGATGGATGGATCAGGTAAACCTTAAGACATGCTTAGACATAAAGACTGTCTTACACTCTGCAATTTGTATGGAATGTCTACCAAAGGCAAAAGCACAGAGACGGAGTGTGCAGATTGCTGTCTGGGCTCAGGGTGGAGTGAGGAAAAATGATAAATGGGTCTGAGAGTGTTCCCTGGGTTGATGGGAATATTCTAAAATCAGACAGCAGTGGTGTCTCATTAGGGAGCCAGCACAGCAGAAGCAGCGCTCCAGTACTCCTGTGGGGCAAAGGCACTCTCACTGTGCATATCAGATGAGCTCACATTTGCAAAGCAGTGAACAAAGGCCCAATCAGGGTTCCTTTGTATTTTATCCCTGTCAGTTCTACCAGCTTGTGACCATTTCTTTCTGGCAGAATGAGAAAGGACTACAAAGATCACTTTCTCCTTTCTCTAGATTCATATTATTTCTTTTTATTGATTGATTGTTGTTTTGAGACAAGCCCTAGCTTTAATAAAACTAGTTCTTGTAGACCAGGTTGGTTAGCCTTGAACTCACAGAGATCCACTGCCCCTGCCTCCCAAGCACTGGGATTAAAGGCGTGCGCCACCACTGCCCTACTCTAGATCCACATTATCACTATGTCAGTATCATTTGCTGGATCATGCCTTTAAAGGTGGGAAATTCTTCACTTGACCTTACCCCAAACTAAGAAGTAACTAGACTGCAAAATTCTTTTTGTTGCTTTTTCTTTTCAAAGGGTCTCTCTCTCTCTGTCTCTCTGTCTCTGTCTGTCTCTCTGTCTCTCTCTCTATATATCTATATCTATATCTATATCTATCTCTGGCTGGCCTACAAATTTCCATGTAGACTGGTTGGGCTTCAAACTCACAGACACCTCTGCCTCTGCCTCCAAGTCCTGGGGTTAAAGGTGTACATGAACACACCAACCTTGGAAAACTTTGAATGAAAAGCTCTGGCTAGCTTTGTGCAGTAGTTTTTGTCTATAATGCCAGTACAGAGACAGAAGTCACCCAGTCTGGGCACAGCAAGGACCTATCTAAAAGAGAAAAGGGCTTCAGCTGGGGAAAATCTAGTTTCTTCCATGTAACCCTAAACTCCAAATCTATTATGGTGATGGTGAGAAAGCTGTATGAGTTTACTAAAATTCATTGACTATATACATACAATGGATGAATTTTAAGTATACTTCAATAAAGCAGAGAAACCCTGTCTCGAAAAACCAAAAAAAAAAAAAAAAAAAAAAAAAAAAAAAAAAAACAAAAGACTGCTGGAAGAAAAAAGTATACATACCAGACCATAAGCCATACTTCGTTCATGTTCTTGAGTTATATCTGCTACATATGCAAATACAACAGAGAATGTTACTGCAAAAACTCCAGAAACAGAGATCACTGCAAAGTACCACCTAAGAATGAAAGGCAACCAAGAAAAAATTATCAGAACAATCACCATTACTTAAAATGTTCCTTCATGTCTATTAGTTACAGTAAGAATGGCGCATTTCAGCCAAAAACTTTCTAGGACAATGCAAGAATGAACGCATCTGCTGGGCGGTGGTGGCGCACGCCTTTAATCCCAGCACTTGGGAGGCAGAGGCAGGAGGATCTTTGTGAGTTCAAGACCAGCCTGGTCTACAAGAGCTAG
>NC_022022.1:13995642-13997514 GCF_000317375.1 Microtus ochrogaster
AAAAAAAAAAAAAAGAATGAACGCATCTATAATCCTAGGCCAGTTACTGTGAAAGTGTATGAACAGCAACAAGCTAAAAACTGATGTCTCACTTTTTACAACTTTCTATCCAAGTATCGTACAGAAACAAAATCTGACAACAACAAAATCTGACAACAGAGACCAACAAACAAGCCACTACACGTTTACAGTGAGCCTAAACAGAGCTGTATGCTTCCCTTCGGTTGTTTTTGGCTCTTCAAATGTTAGTGAAACAAACTCTTTAAACTGAAGAAACCTGAATGGCAGTGTCTATAAAATTAAGACAGTTACTACAAAGATCCACCTGTCCCTGTCTCCTAAGTGCTGGGACTAAAGGTGTGTCACTTTCCTGGCTATAATCCTAATTTTTATCACAGAGACTAACATGTTTTTCTAACAGAAGCATACATATGCCTGAAATCTGATCAGAGATATACATTATCTAAGTAAAAGCTGGATTTAAGAGAAGATGGCGTTGAAGGCTGTGGTGCATGTAACACAGCACTCTTTGGGGCTGGGCAGGATTTAGAGGTCAAGTCCAGTTTGTAAAACAAAACAAAACATATCAAAACCAAAAAAGTGGGGCTGGAGAGATGGCTCAGTGGTTTAGAGCACATGACTACTCTTCCAGAGGTCCAGAGTTCAATTCCCAGCAATGACATGGTGGCTCACAACCATCTGTAATGGGATCAGATTCCTTCTTCTGGTGTATACATAAAGTACATGAATAAATAAATTAAAAACAAAAAAGTGTGTAGCCATATTGTCCACAGTGCCATCTACGGCTGACACGACAGCTGGTGCTTCAGTATTGCTAAGACAGCTTAGGACGGAAGACTGGAGAAACGACGTCTCGTTCACTGTAACTTATACTCAAGCTCTGGACCCTTAGCCCCAAAATCTTTCTGATAGGAAAAGAAAAGCAAGTTTTGAGCAACAGATTTTTTAGCAATCATTTTGGGCTTTACTAGTAAAATCCATTCCTAATTAACAGTGATGAACTGTACAAAATCCCTACTTAAGAATAGAAAGGTAACATCTTTCTCTCAAAAATACTGTTTTGAAATATGGGCTATGTAGCCGGGCAGTGGTGGCGCATACCTTTAATCCCAGCCCTTGAGAGGCAGAAGTAGAGGCAGGCGGATCTTTGAGAGTTTGAGGCCAGCCTGGTCTACCAGAGCTAGTTCCAGAACAGGCTCCAAAGCTACAGAGAAACCCTGTCTTGAAAAAAAAAAAAAGAAATTTGGGCTATGAAATCCTAAAGCATGTTTGCTGGTGGTCTAGATGCTTCCAATAGTAGCATCTAATTCCAAATTCTCATGACCATTACTTAGGTACTATTTTTTTTCCCTTGAGCCTAATCTGTATTAAAGAATAAATACACTAAAGAATAAAATTAAAATATACACTGATAAGTAAATTGGCCAAGAAAAGTAAAAGAAATAAAGAAGCCATTAAGAAAATACTAACAGCTGGGCCGTGGTGACTTTAATTCCAGCACTTGGGAGGCAAGGCAGGCAGATCTCTGTGAGTTCGAGGCCAGCCTGGTCTACAAGAGCTAGTTCCAGGACAGTCAAGGCTAGAGAGAAACCCTGTCTAGAGAAAGAAGAAGAAGAAGAAAAAAAAAAACAGGAAGAAAGATAAGAAAGCAATAACAGAAAGTTACTTAGCTGCTACACAGAATTGAGCATGTACATACCAGGGGCTGATCTTCATTAGAGGAATGGGGGCACATGTGAAGAACACTGTTAGCAGCAAGAAGGATTTCCGGCCCCAAACATCAGAAAGAGCACCAATAAGTGGGGCACTGAGGAATGACAACAAACCCTACAAGTTCAAGTTAAAAAAAAA
>NC_022022.1:13997614-14011973 GCF_000317375.1 Microtus ochrogaster
AAAAAAAAAAAAAAAAAAAAAAAAAGGAAGAGGAACTTTACCTGTAGAATAAATAATTAAACTTTCAATCAACAGTAACTTTTTTTTTTTTAATTTCTTGCCTACACATTGTTTTAAAATTTCCAAAGGCTGGCTAGATCATGTATTGGCTTCTGCCTGGGTATTAAATATGAAATGCGAATGTACTTCCAATTACAGGAACTAAACCAGCAACAGAAAACTATCATGGGCTAGTTACCTATACTGTTATACTGGTAAGGAGACTGTATGGATGAAAGGTTTGGGATTAAATTTTTTCTTTTTCATAGCTATCCTTATTGTTTAAATTTGTATTCTTTTAAAGATTTATTTATTTACTTAATGTGTATGAGTGCTCTATCTGCATGTACAACCTTATGCCAAAGGGGCATGAGGTCCCACTATAGATGGCTGTGAGCCACCACGTGGTTGCTGGGAATTGAACTTAGGATCTACTGATGGAGTAAGTAGCCAGTGCTCTTAACCACTGAGCCATCTCTCCAGCCCCTAAATTTGTATTGTTATAGGAGCACTGAAACCTCTGGAACAAGAATTCTATTATAAGACAGGAAATATAAAATGATTATACACAGCTGCCTATATCTAAGTCAATCTTATGTAAAACTGATAGTGCAAAAAGAATATAGCCCAAATTATACACTATATAGTTATAAAAACTTCTAACTCAGGGATTTGGCAACCAGTATACAAAATTATATATACGAAAGTTATGTATGTATATATGTATATCCATGTGTACATGGGCAAACAGACAAACAACTGATCATACCTTTACTCCTTGAATTAGGCCATTCATCAGAAATGTATGCTTAGGGAAGGTTTCATGCAATACCTTAAAAAATAAAAAGCACATGTTATATTTTAGTCTTGGTAAAATTTCTACATTAATATTCAAACAACCCCTCCTCGGGTTTTCAAGAAAGAGTTTCTCTGTGTAGTTGTCCTGGAGACACTCTGTAGACTAGGCATTGAACTAAAAGATCTACCTACCACTGCCCAGCTCAAGCAACCTTTCCTAACACAATCTAGTTTTATTTCACATGAATTTCCAGATTAGCATGGAGCTATGAAATCTTACAGATGGAGCGACTGAGCTCTCATATGACTCGGAAGCCAATGCTTCACAGTGCTGCCTGTCTCTGTAAAAACAACGGGGAATGGCCACAAGGGGAAGAAACGCTGCTACAGTTACGGACATCTTGCAAGAACCAGAAACCTTCCCTTTCCTTTAGTTCCTCTTCTGGTCAACAACAAGAAACCTCAGAAAACATACTCATTGTAAATACACACAAGAAACTTATAAGACTGGAGTACAGCTCCGTTGTAGAGCCCTTGCCTGGCATGGACACCTGGTAGAGGGATGGAAGGAAAGATGAGGAAAAACAAGTCAAATGTGAATTAAAGAAGCTCAATGATGAGAAAAATCATGTTTGTTTGTTTGCTTGCTTTTAAATGAATATTTAAGATTTTGAATCAGCAGATCCCAACCAAGGGGCTTTATGTTTTATCACAACTTGGAGGGGAGTAGGAGGGAAGATATTCCAGTATCTACTAAGTCAGCAGCACTGGCTCTCCGTCATTTGTTGGGGATAATAATAATTGACTGACTTCAAAATAGCAAAGTTACAACTGGAGGTTGTAGGGCTCTTGATAATCATGCATGAGGCCCTACACCAATCCTACACCAGTATGGATGGATAGATGGATGGATGGATGGATGGAAGGAAGGAAGGAAGGAAGGAAGGAAGGAAGGAAGGAAGGAAGGAAGGAAGGAAGGAAGGCAGGCAGGCAATGCCAGCTTGAGGTATCTTTTTCTTTTTTTAATGGGTATTTTTATGTGTACGTGTTTGTCACATGCTTGGGTACCTTATGGAGGCGAGAAGAGAATGTTGGGTCTCTTAAAACTGGCATTTGCAGGAGGTTTTAAACACCCAACATAGGTGCTGGGATTTAAACTAGGGACCTCTGGATGAGGAGCAACTGCTCTTAGCTACTGAGCCCTATCTCCAGCTATTATTTTTGTGTCAGTTACAATAAAGACCCAAGGACTGAAGCATAGATTCTGCAGTCTTCAACATGTTATATTTGAGCCCTTAAACCATGTTATCAGAACGGCACTTACCCAGCTTGTGTGAAGAACTAATGATACAGTTAAGTAAATTAGTTGTATTTTTTAAAAGGAAAAGGATCTCAATCAAAATGTACCAAATAAGCATACTTATAACTCATTATAGTACATTACTGAGAGAACCATTCTAACTTTAAATGATAGTTTATTATAAACAAAAACCAATTATTTGAAGATGAATATAGCCTGTGTATTCAAAGTAACCATGTGAAACATCAATATTTTATGCACAGAAGGCAAAGGCAACTGTTATTATGTACGTGTAGATAAATCTGCCAAACAATATGGACTGGAAACATTTTTCAACTCCTGCATTCTCCTTCCATGGTCATTTAATTTTTCTATGAACAATCTTTGAAGCCTCCTGAGTATACAATGACCAAGCTTGTGAACATGCACAAGTAAGCCAACTGCTTCCAAGTTCTTTTCTAGTGGGCTACGATGATGACTCCATTGTTAAGAGCATTCACAGGCTGCTCTTCCAGGGGACCCAGAATGGATTTCCAGGAACCACACGGGGGCTCACAACATCTGTAAATCCACTTCGAGTAGACCTAATACCTCCACTGGCACTGGGCATGCACATGATGTACTACACACGGTTAGGCAAAACACCCATACACCCAAGATTAAGAAAAAAGACTACTCTGAGACTCTGTAAGCTATAGACTAATTGTCTTTTCAAGACAGACTCCTCCATATCTGGGAACCTGTCTCTATTTCCTTTTCCTGCACTGGCAGGAGAAAATTAACCATCTTCCATGGTTCCAAATCTCAGAAACATAGGTAACATCCCTTTTAGTCTTTGTAGATCTTAAGCTCAAATGAAACTTGTCTTGGGAAAACAGAGTTACTCAATTTACCTCAAAATAATTATGTTGAGTAATATGGGACCTAAATTTCACCTTCCCTAAACCTATCAATGTAAAGATCTTTCTCCTCTACCCAACAGTAGTGATTAAGCTTCTACTTGGGTATATCCAATGACAGGCCCATTCACACACCTGAGCCACCACCCAGCTAAGGGCTATGTAAAGGTTGGAAGAGGTAGCTAAAGCAGTAAGTATAGGTCACTTCTGCAGAAATGATCAGGTAGTATTATTAGTTAACCATGGAAAGAAAAACAGGCCGTCTGCTATAGAAACAGTGATGTGCACATTAAAGATCACTTACCACCAATGTGGGTGCTGTCAGTAGTCCCCAAGCGAAAAACTCCAAAAAGATGACAATAACCGCATGATAAACACTAGGGGATCCTATTCCTTGAGGCTGTAGAAAGACATTATTTTCAAATGTTAAAAGAGTAACGGTGAACTTCTGAATAATTCATGGTGACGATAGTCAACACTAAGAACATACAGCACGCAGTACTTAACAATGGGAATAGTTAGTCTAAACTGCTGTTTGGACTCTTCAACCAACTTGAATATTTCAGATGAGATTTGCACACAAACCAACATGTGCCACTTCCGAGGCTTTCAAACACATTTAACAGCCATGTACAAAAGTTGAGGAGTTTAGATTTTTGTACATGCTGAAATGCTGCATTGCTCTTGATATTGTCACAAAGCATCATCTTTAAAACAATACATGTATCTCCTAAACCTACAGAATTTAAGGTCCTATACCCTCATTCCAAGCAAGAAATCAGAGGAACCTGAAATTTCAGGGAGGGGTGTTGAAGGACCATGGCTAGGAACCACTTTATGCAAGATCTCAATTGTTCAGCAAACATCAGCATATAGTCTATGCAGGACTTCTAAGATTATAAAAGCACAATACTCCCAGTTCTCAAAGTTCACAGCCTAGAAAAGACAAATATAATTGCATCTATTGGCTTATGGGTAACTCAGAGAGAGATAAGCAGGGCGCTGGTTAGATACGCAGTATCCTGAAAGCTCATGAACTGCAGACTTGGTCCACCACTGGTAGTCCTACCGAGAGGAAACCAGTTCATGAAAGAGTGAGCTTCATCAGCAGCATATTCCTCCATCGTTGAGTACATAGTCAACAGATATGAGGAAGTGGGACTTGGTTGGGGAAACTAAGCCATATCCTATTGATGGGTACACTAGTCCCTTCCTGTCTCTTTGTCTCTCTCTGCTGCCTGTAAACCTAAGATGAGTTGCTTTGCTTTACCACATAAACTCAGCTATGACGTTTCACTTAATCAAGTGGGCCCCAACGCAATAGAGCTACAGATTATGGCTTGAAGCCTCTGAAATTGTTATAAAAAAAAATCATGAAGTTGTTTTCCCAGACATTTTGTCACAACAAAGACAAGCAAACACACATACAACTTAAGAAGAAACTCCAGGGGTTAACTGCACTTGTTATTCAGGGGACCTGGGTTTGACTCCCAGCACCCACCCATCTGTACTGCAGTTCTAGGGGATCCAATGCCCTCTTCTGATACCTGGTGCAGATATATATACAGTCAAAACACCCATATGCATAAAATAAAAATTAATAAAAAAAACACAGCTGAGCATTGTTGGCTCATGCCTTTACTCCCAACACTCAGGAAGCAGAGGCAGGTGGATCTCTGTGAGTTCAAGGCCAATCCAGTCTACAGAGCAAGTTCCAGTACGGCCCAGGCTACATGGAGAAACCCTGTCATGAAGACCCCCCCAAAAAAGTGTGTGTTTTGGGGAAACAACTCCAGAGCCCAAGTGGGCATACAATGAATGCCACAGTATATCACTTTCTTAGGTACAGAAATTAATTTTTTTCTTTTTGTATCCTAAGGCATAGCAGAGTGACTGGTGTATAATATCTAATACCTTAATTCCTACTGACAACTGTCATGTGGTTGCTAGTTGACAAGGGGTAGCCTACACACACTTCTGTACTGAGAGTAGCTCAACTTACTGTTTTCAACTCTACAACAGAATAAAGGCAATAAACATTCAGAAGAAACAGACTTCAAATGTTGTTTTCTTTCCAGTGTTTGTGATATACAGCACAACACTCTAAAGATACTCCCTAGGCAGCTATGTAAACTCAATGGCTAACAGCTGTAAGTTCAGTAGCATGCAAGATGCTAGTAGTGCCCTACGTGACGCTGCTGCCAAGACCTCAACTCAGACTTGCAACTGTGTTATGATCTGCAGTGCTTTCTGCTCTCACAGAAAACTACTGCCTTAATTATAGAAAACAAAGACTCTACTAAGTGTTTAATTTGTATATTTCCTTTATACACTTTTGTATCAGATTGCATAAATTCCTCAGGAGAAAAGAGGTCTCAAGTAAAAAAGGTTTATTAACGGAGACCCATTTTTGCCCCCCTTTTTAATTAGTGGGGAAGGTGTGGCTATTCCATCAAGTTAAGCAGCAATATTATAGGAATGCCTACAAACTGAACTCATTAAGAAGGTAAAACTAAAACTTACAAACCGCCAACTAGATCCAAGTGGTCATCAATAGGATGGAGCCTAACTTCAAGACTTGTCTTAGTGTCACAATGCTTCACTCATTATTTTAAAAAACATTTCACAAGCTGGGTGGTGGCGGCGGACGCCTTTAATCCCAGCACTCAGGAGGCAGAGGCAGGAGGATCTGTGTAAATTCGAAGCCAGCCTGGTCTACAAGAGCTAGTTCCAGGACAGGCTCCAAAAATGCTACAGAGAAACCCTGTCTCAAAAAAAAAAAAAAAAAAATTCACATAGGGAAATTCCTAACTGCTTCTATACCTTGAAAAAGTCATGCCACTATGAAAGACGAGAAACAACATCTGCTTTCAAAAGACAACCGATTTTGGGGATCTTGATGCGCCCTCGCTAAAAGCAGCAACTCTTTAGTTTGGAAGGCTAAGCATCAACTTCAGAGGCCTGCACATGCTGGACAAGTAAGTGTTCCACAACCAAGCTAGACCTCCAGTCCTTAAGTCTTAGTTTTTTACTCACACTTTCAACTTGAAACCATGCTAATGACAATTTGTGCTTTTTAAATACCTGAAAAATTTTAAATACTTGTCAGAACACTACTTCAAAAAAGCTATCTGTTTTATTCAAACCTCAAGCTTTTGGCAGCCACAAACAAGTTACACTACAATAACCTGCAACTTTTGGCAGATACCATGATTATATTAGTAAGCAGTACTCCTAATAATATTTGTTTGAACAAAATACATAATCTTAGAAAAGTGCTTACTTATTTATCCACATACGCTCATCTAAAGCAAATGCTGAAAGATAAGCTATAGAGGTGCTGCCTGCCACACACCTACCAAAGACAGTGCAGCTGGTACTCCATAGCCAGAGATTCTGCAGCCATTGATTCAACCAACTGCACATGTAAACTAATGTCCTACTAAACATGAATGGGCATTTTGTCATCACTCCCTAAGAAATATACCAGCCATCATTTAACAGTGACACTGCACTAGATACCACAAGTAATCTGGAGACCAAGGAAGTGTACAGGAGGCTGCTTATCTACTATGTTATACAAATAGTAAGCTGCTTTATTTAAATGGATTGAAAATTAACATTTTCTGGCATGAGAGGGGAGTCTTGAAACCAATCCTGATGATAGGGAGGCAAAAGGAAATAAACATTCTTAGAGCTGTTTAACAGATATGTGGGTCTATAAAGATCCTCTGTCCTCAGGCCATTGTTGTGTGTGGAGTAGAAAGCACTGGGGACTGGGTCTAGACACTGACTATTCTCATTAAAAGCAGAAAGAAAAGGTTGGATGGCAGTCATCCTCCACAGCAGAAGGTAGAAGAAGTAAGAGGAGGATATCTAGAGCTCTGCTTCTCTGAGCACACTTCATTTTGCAAACAATATAGCAACTACTTTTTAGGTATTTCCAACAAAGCAATTCCCATAAGACAGCAACACACAAAGGCTAACATTGCCTCCAACTCCAAGAGATCCAACACTGGCCTCCATGGGCAATAAACACATATGGTACACAGACACATGCAAGCAAACACTCATACACATTATTATTTTTTGTTCTAGTTTTGTTTTTTGAGGTAGGGTTTCTCCCTGGAACTGCTCTAACTGTCCTAGAACTTGCTTTGTAGGCCAGGTTGGTCTTAAACTCACAGAGATCCTCTTGTAGAACCATGAGGGCTAGAACTAAAAGTGTCCACCTTAAATTTTTAAAAATAAATCTCTAAAGTAGTCTGGCACAGTGGTACACCTCTAGAATCCCTGCATCTGATACAAACAAAAGGACTGGGAGTTTAAATTATCCACACCTGCATAGTGAAGTCCCTGACCAACCTGAGAGTCTATCTTCTTAAGCTACTATCCAGAACTACATTTTCTTTTCTTTTTTTTTTTTTTTTTTTTTTTGATTTTTGAGACAGGGTTTCTCTGTAGCTTTTTTTTGGTTCCTGTTTTTGGAACTAGCTCTTGTAGACCAGGCTGGCCTCGAACTCACAGAGATCCGCCTGCCTCTGCCTCCCGAGTGCTGGGATTAAAGGCGTGCGCCACCACCGCCTGGCCCAGAACTACATTTTCATGCATACACAGATATGCATTATAGGCTAGATCTGCATGTGACAGAGAATGCACATTTTTTTCCCACGAGTTTGGGTCACCTCTTTTAATATACTTTCTGGATCCTTCTATTTTCCTGTAAATTTCATAATTCCATTTTTTTCTTTATAATAGAATATTCTACTTTGTATATAGAGCACATTTTTCTTACCCTTTCACCTGCTGGTGGACATCTAGGTTGTGTCCATTTCTTTGCTTTCAAAAACCTATAAGTTTATAGTGTATGTATGTCAGTACAGTGTAACATTTAGAAAGGAGGCTACCAAGAACAGGTGGTGGTGGCGCACGCCTTTAATCCCAGCACTCGGGAAGCAGAGGCAGGCGGATCTTTGTGGGTTTGAGGCCAGCCTGGTTTACAAGAGCTAGCTCCAGAACAGGCTCCAAAGCTACTGAGAAACCTTGTCTCGAAAAACCTAAATAAATAAATAAATAGAAAGGAGGCTACGAGAAGGTAATACTAGGTGATGAGGAAACAATCAATTGTAGGCAAAGGGACACAGGGGTCACAGAAGAGGATATAAAGCTACTTTTCTGGTTTCAATTGTCAGATTGGTTTTTCTGTTTTTCCTTTTCCTTTTTTGAGGCAATGAAAGGCATTAAATGTACCAGGTGGTTTCAACTGGTAAAAACACCTGCTGCAATAAACCCCAAGGACCCAGATAAAGACGGAAGGAGAGGTAAAGGTGGAAGAGTGGACTCCTGAGGCTTTTCCTCTCATCTCACAAATGCACAGTGGCACGTGTGTGTGCACTCATGTACACATGTTCACACACTCATAAATAACAATAGTAGTAGTAGTAGTAATAATAATAATATAGATAGTGAAAGTATAAAACCTTAATGGACGTTCCTCAGCTTTAGAATGGCCACTCTAACTGTATAGAAATTCACCGGGATGTGTAGTTCCAACTGGGGAAGCATTTGAATGGCTACCTTAATCTTGCTGTGCAATGATTTCATTTGTGGATTCACTACAATGAAGTGATTTTAGTTAATACAAAGAACTATCTAGTTTATCAGTAGTCTAATCCCATGTTTTTAATCCCTGTGCTTAAAAAAGACCAATGAAGATCTTAGGGGAAAAAAAAAAGTGAATTTGGGCTGGACGGATGGGTCAGTGGTTCAGAGCATTTGCTTTCCTTCCAGAGGACTGGGTTATATTCCCAGCACCCACACAATGGCCCACAACAGTCTGTAACTCCAACTCCAGTTCCAGGGAATCCAATGTCCTTTATGACCTCTTGGGCACCAGAGCACATAGCTTACAGACATACATGCAAGCATACAGACATACACACACAGTAAACATAAGTCTAAATCAATAATGTGTACTTTAAAAATCTAACAAAAATTAAATTTTAATAAAATATATAATTCATGTGAATAACTGTAGCTCACATCCTTTTACAGGAGTGTTAATTTACATCACAGAAGATAACAATAGCAGGATGCATTCTGAACTGTCACAAGTTAATTTTAATCCAATCATCTTTCCTTTCCTGTGTCTTTGAGACGAGGTTCCACACAGCTCAAACTAATCCTCTGCTTCACAAACCTCTTGCCTCACCTTCAACAATGCACTGATTTTAGATGAATGCCACCATTCTCAGTTTTATTTCTTAATCTTAGAAACTTTAATATGGTCACCATGTCTTTATATGCAACAAAACTCAGAGCTAAGAGTTTTACTGCTATGTACATACCCTTCAAAAGCAAATTCACCTATTCTGTCATTACTTTCACTGGCGAAATGGTAGTCAATAGATACACAGACATAATTTTTTGTATGTTTCTTTTTGTTTTTTTTTGAGGCAGGGTTTCTCTGTGTAATAGCCCTGGATGCCCTGGAACTAGCTCTGTAGACCAGGCTGGCCTTGAACTCACAGAGTTCTTCCAGCTTGTCTCCTGTGCTGGAGTTAAAGGCGTGCGCTACCATCACCTGGCTCACAGGCATAATTTAACATTTAGTAACTTACTCTACAGTTACTCATGCTGTTCTTATGCCTACTCTTAACTCTGAATACTAAATGGGGAAAAACTCAAAAGTTTTTCTACTAAAATCAGAAACAAGGGTGTCTACCTCCTTCGCATCTTCAATACAGTGCTTGAAGCCTTAGCTAGAGTAGAAAGATAAACAAAAGGGAAACAAAAAGGAAAGGAAAAAGTCAAATATTCCTAATTGCAAACCATATTAATTCTTTAAACTGAACCCTAAAGGTAAAACTCTCAGCGCTGATAAACATTTTCATTAACATACAAAGTTTAGTAACTTTCCTATTTATTTATTTATTCCATTTATTCATTTATTTATTTTTGGTTTTGAGACAGGGTTTCTCTGTAGCTTTGTGGTCTGTCCTGGAACTTACTCTGTAGATCAGGCTGGCCTTGAAGTCACAGAGATCCACCTGCCTCTGCCTCCCGAGGGCTAGAATTAAAGATGTGTGCCACCACCGCCTGGTTAACCTTCCTATTTATAAATAATAATGTTCTGAGAAAAAAAAAACAGGAAAACAACCCCATTTACTGTTGTCTCAAAATAAATATACAGGGACTGGAGAGATGAATCAGCAAGTAAGGTCTAGCTGCTCTTGCAGCGGACCCAGGTTTAATTCCCAGCTCCCTCACAGCAGTTCACAACCGTCTGGACTCCAATCTCAGGAGATCCGATGCTCTCTTCTGGCCCCTGAGAACACCAGGCAGGAATGTGGTACACATACATGCAGATAATGTACCTGTACACGTAAAATAAATGCCTTGGAGTAAATATAACTAAAGAAAACTATATATGAAAACATTGAAGAAAATAATCTAAGTCAACACTAGAAAATAGAATGACATTTCATGTCCACTGATTATAAGAATTAATATTGTGAAAATGAACATCCTATTAAAAAAACCAACTACAGATTCAATGCAATCCCCATTAAAATTCCAATGCCATTCCTCAAACGAGACCAATGCTAGGGCATACCTGATCTCACACTACATGACAGAGATAGTTAACAAGAAACAGGATGGTAGTGGCACAAAATAGGCATATAGTTAAACAGAAATGAAAGGAGAGGCCAGAAATAAACCTACACAGTGACAGCCACCTAACTTTCTGACAGAGGCATAAAAATGTATCAGAGAAAGGGGAGTCTCTTTTAACAGATGGTGTTAAATTTCCAAATCTACAAGAATGAAACTAGGTCCCTAGATCTCACCTTGCACAAAAATCAATTCAAAAAGACCTGACGGAACCCGCTAGGGGAAAGCACTTTAACACAAATGTGCAGACAAGGATTCTCTAAAATGGACATCAATAGCACAGGGAAACACTGTCAAGAATTGGCAAATGGGATTATATTAAATCAAGATGCTTCTGTAAAGCAAGGGATAGAATCACCAGGGTGGACACAGCCTAGAGAATGGGAGGAAATTCTTGCTAACTATACATCTGACACATTAAGTAACAAGTAGAATACACAAAAAATTAAAAAACCTAAATAGTGTGCCAGAGGCGGTGGCACATGTCTTTAATCCCAGCACTCGGGAGGCAGAGGCAAAGGCAGGCAGTTATCTACGAGTTCAAGGCCAGCCTGGTCTACAGAAGCTAGTTTCAGGACAGGCTCCAAAGCTACAGAGAAACGCTGTCTCAAAAAACCAAAACAAGAAAAAACCTAACTAGTAAATCTTCTGTGGGATATTCAAACACCATGTGAATATATACTCTGTGATTAGTGTAATAAAGACCTGAATGGCCAATAGCTAGGTAGGAGCGGATAAGCAAAATTTCCAGGAAAAGAGAGAACTCTGGGAAAAGAGAGGCAGGGAGATGCCAGTGAGACAATAAGAGGAATTAGGAGATGCAACATGGAAGAGAGGTAATGCCATGTGGCAGAATGTAGATTACAATAAATGAGTTAATTTAAGTTATAAGAGCGAGTTGAGACAAATCTAAGTTAAAGGACAACCTTTCATACTTAATAAGTCTCAGTGTTGTTATTTGGGAACTAGCAATCCAAAAAAAAAAAAAATAGTTCAGCAATGAAATCAGTATCAGAAGATGACATTCAATAAACAGAAGAAAAAAATGCTAAATCTCACGAATCATCAGAGAATGCAAATTTAAACTACACTGAAATTCCATCTCTCATCAATAAAACTGACACTCAGTAAGGGGTTTAAAAAACTAAAAACTAAAAATAAAAACAAAACAAACGCTAGATACGATGCCACCAAAAAAGAATCCTTATACACTGCTGGTGGGAATGTAAGGTACTCCAATTATTCTGGTCATTAGTATGGAGTTTTCTCAAAACACTAAACAGATCTGCCACAAGACCAGGTCTACCACTCCTTGTTACTACTCAGAGGAGTTCAAATCAGCACATCACAGATATCTGCAGATCAGTGCTTACTGCAACATTGTTGACATTCGTTAGCAGAGGAGTGGATAAAGAAAACATAATATGGCCGGGCGGTGGTGGCGCAGGCCTTTAATCCCAGCACTTGGGAGGCAGAGGCAGGCGGATCTCTGTGAGTTCGAGACCAGCCTGGTCTACAAGAGCTAGTTCCAGGACAGGCTCCAAAGCCACAGAGAAACCCTGTCTCGAAAAACAAAACAAAACAAAAAAAAAAGTATTTTGCCGGGCGATGGTGGCGCACGCCTTTAATCCCAGCACTTGGGAGGCAGAGGCAGGCGGATCTCTGTGAGTTCGAGACCAGCCTGGTCTACAAGAGCTAGTTCCAGAACAGGCTCCAAAGCCACAGAGCCCCTGTCTCGAAAAACCAAAATAAATAAATAAATAAACAAACAAACAAACAAATAAATAAATAAAATAAAAACAGCCTGGTATTGGCATAAGAACAGACAGGAGGACCAATGGAACCGAATAGAAGACCCAGATATCAATCCACACATCTTCGAACACCTGATCTTTGATAAAGCAGCAAAAAATATCAAATGGAAAAAAGAAAGCATATTTAACAAGTGGTGCTGGCATAACTGGATATCAACATATAGAAGAATGAAAATAGACCGATATCTATCACCATGCAAAAAACTCAAGTCCAAATGGATCAAAGACCTCAACATAAAGCCAACAACACTGAACCTTATAGAAGAGAAAGTGGGAAGTACACTTGAACACACTGGCACAGAGAACCACTTCCTAAATATAACCCCAGCATCACAGACACTGAAACAATTAATAAATGGGACCTCCTGAAACTGAAAAGCTTCTGTAAAGCAAAGGACACAGTCAACAAGACAAAATGATAGCCTACAGAATGGGAAAAGATCTTCACTAATCCCACATCAGACAGAGGTCTGATCTCCAAATATACAAAGAACTCAAGAAACTGGTCATCAAAAGAACACATAAACCAATAAAAAAAATGGAGTACAGACCTAAACAGAGAACTCTCAACAGAGGAATCTAAAATGGCTAAAAGATACTTAAGGAAATGTTCAACATCCTTAGTCATCAGAGAAATGCAAGTCAAAACAACTCTGTGATTCTATCTTAAACCTGAAAGAATGGCCAAAATCAAAAACACCGATGACAACTTATGCTGGAGAAGTTGTGGGGAAAAAGGAAACACTTCTGCATTTCTGGTGGGAATGCAAGCTGGTACAGCAGCTTTAGAAATCAGTATGGCGATTTCTCAGAAAATTAGGAAACAACCTTCCTCAAGACCCAGTAATACCACTTTTGGGTATATATCCAAAGGATGCTCAATTGTGCCACAAGGACATGTGCTCAACTATGTTCATAGTGGCATTGTCATGCCAGAACCTGTAAACAACCTAAATGCCCCTCAACTGAAGAATGGATAAGGAAAATGTGGTACATTTACACAACGGAGTACTACACAGCAGAAAAAAATAAAGACAGCTTGAATTTTGCAGGAAAATGGATGAAACTAGAAAACATTATTTTGAGTGAGGTAACCCAGACACAGAAAAACAATTATTGTATATACTCACTCACAGGTGGTTTTTAAACATAAAGCAAAGAAAGCCATCCTATAAACCCCAATCCCAGAGAATTTAGACAACAATGAGGAAACTAAGAGAGATTTACATAGATCTAATCTACATGGGAAGTAGAAAGTAGAAAAAGACAAAATCTCCTGAGTAAATTGGGAGCATGGGGACCTTGGGGGAGGATTGAAGTGGGGAGGGGAGAGGCAGGGAGGGGAGCAGAGAAAAATGTAGAGCTCAATAAATTTCAATAAAAGAAAATCCCAAAAAACAAAAACCAGAGATAGATGATGATGGCACACGTCTTTAATCCTGGGAAGCATAAGCAGGTGAATCTCTGTGAGTTGGAGGCCAGCCTGATCTATAGAGATACTTTGAGGACAGTTAGGGCTGTTACACAGAGAAACCCTGTCCCAAAACAAAACAAAACAAAACAGAGGTGGGAAAGAGTGGGGAGGACTGCACCAACATGGCAGCTAACTACCAATAATAACTCCAGTTCCAAGGGATGCGATGGCTGCTTCTGACCTCCAGTCACCCAGCTCACATGGTGAGACACATGCAGGCCAAACACCCACATGCCAAATAACAATAAACCTCAATGTCCACAATGGTAGTCTAACTTACATGTAGAGGCAGAAAAGCAATGCTATCTTTTTTTTTTTTTTTTTTTTTTATTAACTCAAATATCTAAATTGTAAATTTTTT
>NC_022022.1:14012628-14020987 GCF_000317375.1 Microtus ochrogaster
AAAAAAAAAAGAATGGCTTAGTCATTACGAGCACTTGCTGCTCTTGGAAATACCATGTTCGGTTCCCAAAACTGACATGGCAGTGAAAAACCACCTGTAACTCAACATCCAGAGCATGTGACCCCCTCCTCTTCTGACCTGCTCAGGCACCAGGCATGGACATTAGGTTTTTTTTCTTCTTTCTTTCTTCTTGCCTCTCTGTGGAGCCCTGTCCTGGAACTCAGGTCCACCACGAATTCAGAGATCCACCTGTCTGTGCCTCAGGCGTGCTGGGATTAAAGATGTGTACCACCTGCTCATAATCTTTTTTTTTTTTTAAAAGAATAGAAAGAAAAACAAAGTATAGCAAGATGGGAAAGGACAATGCTCTAAGACCTCAGCCCTCAAGAAAAGTAGCCATTGATTTAGTTTACCACCAAGTTATTACACTGTGACTAGTGATAAGTGCTATTTGTGTATTAAGTCAACCTAGACATTTGCTCTATCTTCATAAATAGCAAGATTTAAACAACCAAGCAAGATCCGCCTCTTGCCAGTACCGGTAGCACAGGCCTGTAATCCCAGCACCTGCAAGGCAGAAGCAGGATGGTAGATCCATCCTGAGCTACATGGATCTCTTCTAACCGAAGAGTATGGGATGAGTATGCTGCAGGGCTGACCCAGCTCACTACAAAACAAAAAACACACTGACAGAGCACACCAAAACAAAATCATCGAAAAAAGGCAATAACAGTACAATTAAGGTGTATTCCTTAATCTTTCATTCTTGTCTTTTTGCAAAGAATACTGATCTTAAATGTCATCTGGCTTTATAAAACGCACTTTGTTAAAATTTTGTCTTTCGCCAGACATTGGTGGCGCACGCCTTTAATACCAGTGCTCAGGCAGAGGCTGGTGGATCTTCGTTAGTTCGAGGCCAGCCTGGTCTACATACGGAGCAGAGTTCCAGGACAGCCAAGGTTACATAAAAAAAAAAATCCTATCTCGAAAATCAAAAAAAGAAACAATGCCATCCAACAAAAAATGTCTTTCTACAGAGGACAACAATATCCTTACAATATAGCTCCTACCAACTTGGTCAGAGCAGCTAATTTGAACTCATGAGATTAAAGTAATATTTTAATCAGGTACAGTAACAAGGATCTGGAAAACATTGAATTTTCTTTTTTTCAATAAATGTCAAAGCTATGACAACTAATAAGTCTGACAGTTAACCGAACATATTCTGAAATCGTTCCATATGTCCCAAGCTCTCTAAATTTTGGCAGCTGGACTAGGCCATGATCTGAAATGTCAAAAGAAAGTTGTCATTTAATTCAAGCTGAATTCGGCAAATCCTCGGTGGTGGCCTACTTACATATTTAGTGCTTTGCTAACACTGACCGAAGCTCCATTAAATTACAAACAAATGGAATGAAAGAAACCATGTCTGCAACTTCACGGGAAAGAGACACATCTCATTTTCCCATTCTACTTCCGAACGTGATACCAAAGGATCCAGCAAAGAGCAGAGGGTAACAGCAAGGAAATCTCAGCACAACAAAAGTGTACGCTCGTTTGTCAGTTACAAATCCTATATCCTCTTCTGGTAACCCACTGCACATTGCATAAAGTTTACCAAGAATTAAGGATCAGCTAAAAAGGTACATCTTTTAGCCCCAGCCCGCCTGCCTTTCAAAGAGTCTTTCCCTGATCCTTCCATCAGGACAAATTAAAGACTGTTATTTTGAGGCACAAGGTGATGACTTCTCTAAAGGAGAGTGTAGGCCCCAGGTAGTCAGGTCAGGTTCCCGACGCCGGGAGGGGAACCGAGCCCAGCCCCCGACCGGGTCCCCGAGTCCAGGAGTTCCGAGCCGCCGCTCGGGCTCCGGCGACCACGACGGGACAACGCACGTACCCCTACCCAGCGGGAGGCGGTGGCGGCCACCCGCCACAGCATATGGAGCTCAGGGCTGCTCGGCCTCCCCGCGCGCCGCGCTGGGCCTGGCAGAGCTGCCGAGGGGCCGACGCCTCCTCCCCGCGACCGGGTGCACGTGGGCCGAGGCCGCAGGCCCCCGAGACGCCGCGACCGGCCGCGGAGACCGTGGGTCGAGCTGGGTGCTCCCCGGGCCGGCGAACGCGGAAGCTGGGCCCGCGCCGGAGCCGCCCTGCGGCGCGGAACCGACACTCACCGTGCCTCCGTCCTTAATGATGATCTTCTTGGCCAGCATGATACTGCGGTTCGCGGCCCGTTTCTTTTTCTTCCCCTGGGTCATTTTACCATCCTCGACTCCCGGCGCTGCAGCAGCCACTCAGGGGGCGGGAGGCCCCAGCGGCGAGTGCTGTCCCGCCACTACTGCCGGGCCGAGCCGCTCCGGGCGCACGCCGCCATCTTGAGGGCCCGGCCTGCCTCCGGCGGGCGCGTCACATCGTGCGATGGGCTGAGTCGCCCGCCCCGCCCCCGTGACGCAGCCCCGCCCCCGCATGCGGCCACGCCCCTCAAAACTGCACTAACGGAGGGCAGGGAGGTGTCCTGGGGCCGGGTGGGGCCAGGTCCCTGGACTAGCTGGCTGGTCCCTTCTTTCTAAGGTGCTGAGCAGCGGGTATGATAACTGTTTCTCCTTCGCAGATGAAAGAATTCAAGTTTCAAAAGTTATAACCTGCTCAAATCTGACAAAGAGTTTCTCAGAACCTCTAAATAGGCGTCCCAAACTATGCGCATCCGCGTCAACTGCTTCCCCACAGAAACAGAACTGAAGGCAACAGAAACAGCTTTACAGGAATGGTTGGTAGTACGTAGACGGTTGTTTTGTATTTTGTTTTGTTTTGTTGTTTGGATTAGCTATTGATCTGATGCTCAGCTTGGTCATGCTGGCTTACACACACACACACACACACACACACACACACACACACACACAGTCCCGGGACAATTGCCCCTTCACCCGCCCCACCAATCTAAACAAGGTAATGTCAGACTTTGAGGGCTTTTGTTTATAGAAATCAGTTTGACTAGAAAACTATTAGAAACAGCATGGATATAAGTTGAATATGAAATAGAAAGTAAGCCGGTGCCTTTAATCCCAGCACTGGGGTGGCAGAGGCAGGTGGATCTGAGTTCGAGGCCAACCTAGTATAGAGGACGAGTTCCAGGACAGGCTCCAAAGCAACACAAAGAAACCCTGTCTCGAAAAACAAAACAAACAAACAAAAAATAAATAAAGTACTACCACAGTGCTAACTTTGGTAGGAGGGGGAAGCAGGGGCTTATGTAGACCAGGTTGGCCTCCTACTCAGATATTCTCCTGACTGCCTCCTATGCTGTGATTAAAGGCATGTGCCACCATGCCTGGCAAAATTTTGATTTTAGCAATTGTTTTGAAAAGCTTTTCCTTCAGTGTTAGCTAGTGAAGGAGCACAACGCATGCTATCCACCCTCCAACTGTTCCATGAAGGGAAGCTGGTGACAAAGCGAACGGGCGGGCGAACAGTGCACCTGGACGTGGTGGCTCTAAGATAGTTCACAGACAAAAGAGCCCTCCCTGGAAGAAGTGGATTAGGCTCCCTCTCCTGCTGTGTGGCCTGGTTGGTGATGCCCTTGTTTTAACAGGGTGAAGCAGACTTCAGAGGTGAAGTGACTTCAGAGGCTAGGTCATAAAAGGTTTTGGTAGGGTTTTCATTCACTCCAAGTCAGGGGGTGTCACTTGGTAATGCCATGAGACTCCAAGTCAGGGGGTGTCACTTGGTAATGCCATGAGACTCCAAGTGCAGTTGGCGAGGAGCTGAAAACCCCTATGATCATCTTGGCAGTGAATCCTCTAGCCCTGGTCAAGCCTTGAGCTGACTGCAGACAGCCTGACTACAATTCTGAGACCTTCACCTAGGACCACCCAGCTTAGTCACAGTACTGGACTCGGGATGCAGTTCTTGTGGAGTCCCTACCCTCAGCACAGGGCTGAGGATTCTATCCCCAATGATGGATAAACCCAAAATGGAAGTGCATGCTTGAACCCTGGTGAAAGCAGCAGAATCAGAAATTCAAGGGCAAATCTGACACCAGTCTGGGATACATGAGACCGTCTTTAAAATGAGTGAGGGGGTAGATGTTTCAGGTCACCAAACTTTGGGGCTGTTTTGTTTCCATGTTTTGTTTCCATGGCTGTAAGGAACTAATAGACAAGGTAAAGGAGAAAGTATAGGGTCCAAGTGAATGTGTGCGTTACTGCAGCTTCTCTGCAAATTTCAAAATAAAAAGAGTAAATTTGATTGTATGTTTTATTCCTTCTATTTCCCTGCTGACAAGAAATGGAAACCAAACCAATGTCATGCATGGGACAGGAAACATCTTGACCTGATGAGTAATAATTTATTATACTTATTTTAAAAATAAAATTAAAAAAAAATAAAAAAAAACAAAAAAATAAAAAAACAAAAAAAACAAAGAAAAAAATAAAATTCATACACAGAAACCTTTGAGTCTTAACTGGAAGCTGTTGAGAGTGGGACAGACTTCCTAAGTAATTACAGGATCTTACTTTGGATGAGCATGAAGGGCTGGGATTATTATTGTAAACTAGGTGTTGTTGTACACACCTGGGATTCTGGCAATTGTGATGGAGAGACAGATTGGTCCTGAGTTCAAGGCTGACCAACATAACAAGGTAAAGCTAGCCATGGGCTACATGAGAGCCAGTCCAAAAAAAGAAAAGTATTGTACGGTTACTCCAACTTTCATAACCTCTAAAAATCATACTTCAGCTATACTAAAGCTACTGGCCAGCTATTCAAAGCCATTTGAGTATCTACAACAGTGTCCATCAGCTTGTCTTAGCCTAGGGTTGAAGTATGTCTGTATGTTCCCAACACATAAAAATAATACAACTAGGGTAGTGGTGGTACACACTTTGAATCCCAGAGCTCAGGAAGCAGAGGCAGGCAGATCTCTGAGTTCAAGGCCAGGTCTACAGAACAAGTTCCAGGACAGCTTGAGTTGTTACACAGAGGAAAGAAATGCCACAACTAAAAAGACTAGAATGGGGGAGGAGGTGGGGGGTGCATGTGGAAGTGTTCACTGAATGGAAGCACACAGACAATTTGGTGAGAGTCAACGCGAACAAATCAAGTTTAGACCAGCAACAACAAAAGGAGCTCTGAAAGCAAAAGAAAGCACGGTGGGTGTTGAGGTGATCACTGAGAATGGACAAACCTCTGAAAAGCCTTACAGAATGAAGAACACGGTTGTGTAGGAAAAGAACCACAGTAAATATAGTGACGCACATATGTTCGCCTTTCAGAAACAGAACTATAAGCTGGGAGAAATTATTCTCCACAGAAGGTGCTAGGGAATGGAGTTGGACAGGCATGAGAGCTCAGCAGACTTCTCTGTGAACTATGATTTCTTTGCCTCACATATTTTAAACCTTTAAATCAGGTTAAATGGTTTGTATATTCAATAATAAAGGATTAAATTTACCAAACTGGATACAAAACTAGTGAACCTATTCTTATCACACTATTAACCTGCAGAGAAGACCTGACTTCCATTAACTCCCCCCTCCCCCACCACAGGGTCTCATTGTAGACCTGGCTGGTTAGAACTAGTTCTAGGTCACACCAGAACTCACAAAGATCCTCCTACCTCTATCTGAATCCTGAGATCAAAAGTGTGTGTTACCATGCCTGACCTTAACATTTACTTTTAAATACATCCTTTGAATATATATCTTTAGTTGACAGTGTTAGGATTCAGGCATTATGCTGGCCTGCCTGTCATCTGGCAAGATGTACCCTGCCTGTATCCTGGCCAGCCCAGGATCCTAGTTTGTATGCAGGTGCAAAGGTCCCTTTAGAGACAAGCTTCACCCACTCCTGGTCTCCGGCCACCCCCCACCCCCCTTCCTCTGAAGGGGCAGGCAGGACTTTTCCTGCTTCTCTTTTCTCTTCCTTTCTACCATTGTCTCTACAGAGGCAGCTTTCTGTCTGTCTGTCTCTCTCATTCTCTCTTCCCTTCCCATTTTCTTTATCTCAATAAACTCCACACTCAAACTCTGTATGACACGTTTGTCTGTCTCTCACCCACATGGTCCTCACCCACCATGGGACCTGCCAAGGTCATTTTACAACAGACAGGCTACATTCTAATAATAAAAGTGCAAATACACTTTGAACTTCACAGAGAAGGTTTGTCATTGGAATACTGGTTTTGTAGCATTTAAACTCATAACAAGACATGAATATGTTAATATTAAGAGCCAAATTGTTTCATTTTAAGACGATAGTCAGATATAACTAAAAACAATGATTTAGCTGGGCGGTGGTGGAGCACACTTTTAATTCCAGCACTTGGAAGGGAGAGGCAGGTGGATCTCAGTGAGTTTGAGACCAGCCAGGACTGTTACACTGAGAAACCCTGTCTCAGGAAAAAAGGAAAATATGATACTAAATTTTAGTGCCTGTAATTCCAGCATTCAGGAGGCAGATGAAGAAGGAACACAAGTTTAAGGCCTACCTTAGTTGCTCAGAGAGCTCCGGGATACAATGTGTCTTTTCTAAAAATAAAAGCAAAAACCCCACCCATAAATTCAGTTGGAAACACTGATTGTAATGCATCGTCTTAAAAAGATGAATTGGCCAGGCGGCGGTGGCACATGCCTTTAATCCCAACACTAAGGAGGCAGAGGCAGGCACATCAGAATTAAAGGCCAGCCTGGTCTACAAAGCAAGTTCCAAACAGCCAGGACTGTTACATAGAGAAACTCTGTCTGTAAAAAACAAAAATAAACAAATAAAAAATAATAATTAAAAAATAAATTAAAAACCAATTAATAAAAAGATGAACTGTAGCTGAATATTGTGACCTATGACTTTTGATCCCAGAACTCAGATACAGAGGTAGGTGTATCTCTGTGATTTCCAAGCCAACTTGGTCTACATAGCAAGTTCCAGTATAACCAGGACTACATAGAGAGACCCAGTCTTTAAAAGAAACAAAAAAGTAAAATATTCTTGCCTAAGACATTAACCCAGCCTGGCGGTGGTGGCGCACGCCTGTAATCCCAGCACTCGGGAGGCAGAGGCAGGCGGATCTCTGTGAGTTCGAGGCCAGCCTGGTCTACAAAGGGAGTTCCAGGACAGGCTCCAAAGCTACAGAGAAACCCTGTCTTGAAAAACAAAAAAACAAACAAACAAACAAAAAAAAAAGACATTAACCCAGAGCTAGTTTAGCCTATGACCTGGCTTCAAGCTAAAAATAAAAATAAAATAAGAAAGAAACTAAGTCAAGCAAAGGACATCCACACAGGAAGTATGAGAGTCTGTGAGTCTCCAAAAGTCCTGTCCTGGAGAAGGAGTAGACACTGGGAACAGTGTTTTAGACTAAATAGCAAATACAAACTTCAACTGTGTCTTTCAAAGCCAAAATCTGTAAAAAGCCATTTTTAAGGCACCTGGAACCATTGTGGTCTGAACTTGGTAAACTCTGAGTTTGAGTTTCCTTAAGTGTGACGAAGGAACTGAGGAGCAAGGGGAAGGCTATTTCGGGGGGGATACACACAGAAACACTTAGGGGTATGTCCTGGCCGAGGCCAAGTTCTGAAAGCTGTTAGAAGTTACATTTGGGCGATATGTTAATCTTTCAACTTTTATTTGTTTCAAAATGAAAAGTTAGTTAAAACTTAATTTAAAAAGATGGGACTAGAGACCTGGCTCAGTGGTTAAGGGTACTTAGTTATTCCTGAGAAGACCCGAGTTTGGGTCCTCGCAGCCACATCTGGTAGCCACCAGTAATCCAAACTTCATGGCATCCGACACACTCTTCTGGCCTCCACTGGTACCTCACATACAGTTATCCACACACAGACATATGCTCGTATGCAGAATTAAAACATATTAGAATTGTTTATTGGGGCGGGTGAGATGGCTCAGTTGGTAAAGGTGCTTGCTGCCATGCCTAATGCTCTAAAGCGGATCCCAGAGCCCAAGTTTATACACACAAACTGTCCTCTCTGACTTCCACACTGGCACCATAGCACACCCCTCCCACACACACAAAATGATTTTAAATGTAGTTTAAGGGGGCTGGAGAGATGGCTCAGCAATTAAAAGCACTGGCTGCTCTTCCAAAGGACTGAGGTTCAACTCTAAGAACCTACCAAGTTATAGCTCAACTATCTGTATGTAAATTCAATTCCTTGGGGTTCAGGACCTTGTTCTGGCCTCCTTAGGCACCAGGTATGAAAATAGCGCACAGATCTACATCCGGGCAAAATACACATAAAGTAAAAAGTAATTTAAAAAATTATTTTAAGCCGGGCGGTGGTGGCGCACGCCTTTAATCCCAGCACTCGGGAGGCAGAGGCAGGCGGATCTCTGTGAGTTCGAG
>NC_022022.1:14021138-14025738 GCF_000317375.1 Microtus ochrogaster
GTGATAGGGAAGACAAATATTTAAAGCCAGGTGGTGGTGGCTCATGCCTTTAATCGCAGCACTCAGGAGGCAGAGACAAGAGGATCTCTGTGAGTTTGAGGTCACACTGTTCTACAGAGAGAGTTCCAGGACAGGCTCCAAAGCTACAGAGAAACTATGCTTCAGAAAACCAAACACACACACACACAAAACCCCCAAATTTTTAAGACAAAATCAACTGACAAGGAAAAAAGAGACAAATAACAAATGAAGGGCGAAACGACTCTCAAAGATATAATGAAAAAGAAAGTGAAAAGGAAAGGAGGAAGGAAGAGAAAGAAAGGAAAAGAAAGAGAGGAGACGGAGTTAGATGAGACTGGGAGACGCAGGCTGACCCTCAGACTTGCTGTAGCCCACGCTGACTTCAGCCTCCAGAAGGCTGGGATTACAGGCTTGCACCAACACATCTAGCTTGTGATGTGCTTCTAGCGAAAGCAGCATCCTTTTTTAAGATTTGGGGTGGGACAGGGTCTCAGTACATAGGCCTGGCTGTACTGTAACTCCCTATATGGACCCGCATGGTCTCATACTTAAGGGAACTTACTATTTCTGTATGCCAGCATGCCTTGCAAACTTTTATTTATTTATTCCTTTATTTTTTTAATTTAGTTACTTGAGATAGGATCTCACTATGTAGACCAGGGTGGCCTCATACTCACAGAGATCCACCTGCCTCTGCCTCTCAAGTCCTGGGAATAAAGGCGTGTGCCACTATGCCTGGATTTTATGACTTTACATTATGTGTAGGTGTGTGTTTGCACGTGGCTACAAGAGCTGGTGGAAGACAGAGGCCTCAGATCCCCCGGGCTTCCTAATGTGAGTCCTCTGGGAGAGAAGTACATGCTCTTTACCACTGAGCTATCTCTCCAGTCTCAGAAGAAATACTCTAGCACAGAAAGTAACATCTGAGTTTCAGTTACTGCTTTTCATGAGAACATAGCAAAAATACCTTCATTCGTAAAATGCTGAGATTTTTATCCTTTCTTTGCTGTTAAAGTATTCCATGTGTGGCTACATCAGTGTAGAAGTGGGGATGAATGTGGGTGTCACAACAGAAGCGATTACACTCAGGCAGAGAAGGAAAGGGCCAGAGTAACAACTGAACCTCACTGGCAGCAAAGAAGTATTTATTTATTTATTTTTGGTTTTTCAAAACAGGTTTTTTGTTGTTGTTGTATTGTTTTTGTTCCTGAAGACAGGATTTCTCTGTAGCTTTGGAGCCTGTCCTGGAACTAGCTCTTGTAGACCAGGCTGGCCTGGACCTCACAGAGACCTGCCTGCCTCTGCCTCCCGAGTGCTGGGATTAAAGGCGTGTGCCCACTGTCCAGCAACAAAGAAGTATTTTATTTCAAAGAAAATCCTTTGGGGCTGTAATCACTATGTAGTCAGAGAAATTCTAAGTACTCTGGCTAAAACAAAGAAAAGGAAACAGAATTACATGTGATACCAAGTTACCGGGAGATGAAGATGAGCAAGTCACTTCTGAAATATAAAAATAAGAAACTAATCCACAGATTAATCACACACAGGTAAAAAGGGAGAGCGGGGACTGGAGAAATGGTTCAGTGGTTAAGAGCACTAGCTGTTCTTCCTGTGGACCCAGGATCAATTCCCAGCACCTATATGAGAGTCTGCAACCACCTATAACTCCAGTTCCAGGGGATCCGATATCCTCACACCAATGTATGTTGAATAAAATAAATTTAAAAACATAAGAAAAGAGAAGTGAAAGCGGAAATATAGGAAAATGCACATAGTTATTTATGAAAAGAATCTATTTCCCTTATCTATTAAACATAGGTAATAATGGATACAAAAAAAATTGACATGAGGAATTTATCATTTAAGAAGTCACTTAATAAAATACCAGTTTATACATTCCTTTGAATTCATAAAAATTTAAACATACAAATCACATTCCCAAACCCCAAAGAATCACTTTATGTAAATGAAGTACAGACATAGATCAATTTAGAGTCAAAATTATTTTAAAAATATTGTTCCAAATCACAGCAAATTATGTTTTACAGGAAAAAAACAACAAACAGACATTTATAGACTGTTGTGAAAGTCTCAAACCTGAACCATAGTGCAGGTGTCACAACTCACTTAAACAAGTGCTATTCAGATACACTGATAGGATACTTAGTATCCGTTTGCTAAATATGGATTTAAAGAGCAAATGTTGAAACAACCAAAAGCTAGAATTATAGTTATTCAATTTTTTTAAAAAAAATCCCAATTTCAAGTATGTATCTAAAGTTGTAAATTACAGAAATAGTCTCCAAAAAAGTCAGGTATTTATTTGGTAAAGCAAGGCACATAGGACCAGATTGTGGTAAAGGTGCATTTTCTTTGGCCCTATAACTACTTTAAATATCTTGGAGATTCTTGAGATGACTTTCAATATAATATAAACACTTTTTATAAATTCAATGTAAAGCTATATCTCTAGAAATTAAATATTTTTTACAATGAATGTTTAAATAGAATGAGTGATGCCAAAGCCATTTTTTAAAAACAAAAGAAAGCTCACATGGGACTAAGCATACACCTTAAATCCTCTCAGTTGGGAGGTAGAGGCAGACAGATCTTTGTGATTTCTAGGTCAGCCTAGTCTACATAGCAGGTCAGCCAGGGCTACAGAGTAAGACTCTGCCACAAAAACAAAACAAACAAAACAAAACAAAACATCTCAGTTGAATGACTGCATAAAGACATTTAAAGTCTACTAACTTGATTTGTAAGAATAGTCAGTATTCTACTTAAGTGTTCAGTGCAGAATGTCAATTTTCTTTTGGAATTTCTTAATATATTCTGGTTTAAATATCAAACTGCCTTTTCTTTCCATGAAATTCTGTGGGATTCCATAGGAATTGAGGTAAACATTTAGGTTCTGCATTTTTAAACTATGTATTCTATTACAAAAGTAACTTACAACTGGAAAAGCATTCAGTAAAGAGCCGCTATGCTGCACTCAAGGGCCTGCTGGTGCGTCAAGCTCTCTGCCTAACTTTAATGTGGGTCTCAGCTGGCACTCATTCTCCATAAATTCACACATTCCATATCAGTGAAAATAGCTGAGAAACAAGTACACCTTTAAAAGCATAAAATTTAAATAATCTGTTATTATAAAAGCATGACACAATCGCACTTTTGAATGTCATCAAAACAACCCACATTAAACAAAATTTCAGTATCAATATGTATGATACAATCTAGTCTACAAGCCATTTTTCCCTGTGTGATTATTTCCTTATAAAATTGTAAACTATATATTCAGCCCAATAACATTTTTAACTGACTAGAAAAGAACAATATAAACGATACCTAATAAAAATTTTCAGACACCTGAAATATATTATTACTTTAACAACCTTGATACCCAGTAACTTATTTGTATTGTAGGGTTAAGATAGGGGTAGACTAGATCTAAATAACCATTAATTGTGAATCCACATTGTATTAGCACAGTTGCCAACACAACACTTTAATGTGAACTGAACATGGATCTGTACTCATGAATTTTCTCTATTTGCAAGACCTAGGCTGCACTTAGTTGTAGGTCCTAGGACATAGCTTGAATGTTGTGGTATCTTACACCATGCTCAAAATGCAATTGTTCAATCTCTATAGGGTGGTCACTGAAAAACATAAACCTGGTATTACTCTGTTATTGCTGATGCAATGACGTTAAACACTCTGTAATTTCAAGTACTTTGAAAGTGAATGGAATTGGTCAGGCATGTACACTGTGGAGAGTACATCTGCACTAGCAAGGTCAAAGAGCCAGTCCAAGTTAGCCAAGAGTACCTTACAGTATTTAACAAAAGTACTTCTGAGTCAAACTCCATTTAACAAAATCTATTAGAACTACATAAAAAAATTGTCATCTCCTTATAGGTTTGTATCTATTAGAACAAACTTTTAATATATATATATATATACAATATAAATGAAAAAATAAAGTAAAATACATTTTATATTCAATAGGTAATTCTGTATATAGTCAATAATTAAATAACTTATATTCCAAATATAGAATTATTATTTCCTCCCAGTTCATTTTACTATTTCTAATATATTCTCTCTTTTGAGTCAGCTTATTAAATAACTCATAATTTGTATCCTCAACTCCAGTGTTAAAAAGAAACAAAATGTACTATTTTAGAGCAAACGGTTGCTCCTTCCCAGCAGCACTCATGGGGACAGAGAGAGGGAACTCAGAATGCCGCCATCTCTTCCAGACACATGATCATGTTATTCCTAGGGATGGTGGGCTCTTAAGACTTAAAAATTTCTAAATAGCCTTTGAACTTAAATTATAGTGCTACTTAAAATACTGTAGTGACCCAGACCCTTAATCCCAGCACTTGGGAGACAGAGCTGCTGGTAGATCTCTGTGAGTTTGAGGCCAGCCTGGTCTACATAATGAGACCCTGCCTTAAGTAACAACAACAATAAAAATGACAGTAGGAGCCGGGCGGTGGTGGCACACGCCTTTAATCCCAGCACTCGGGAGGCAGAGGCAGGCGGATCTCTGTGAGTTCGAGACCAGCCT
>NC_022022.1:14025838-14027414 GCF_000317375.1 Microtus ochrogaster
AAAAAAAAAAAAAAAAAATGACAGTAGGAAATGTCTGTAAGAAAGTCAGTTTGTTCTTGGTTCACTAATATGACTAATACTACTTTTTTGATTGTTGCTTCTGCCAATAGTGACAGATTGAAAGAAATTCCTACTGAAGAATAACAAGAAAATTCTCCATTTCAAAACTATATACAGTATATACTTCATAATTCAGATTTCTCCACATGGGGACTGGACAGTAATTGTTATTTTATTTTCAATTATTAAATGAGTATTTAATCTCTTTAAATTCATTAAAAATTTAACGGCAACACACACAAATTCAATTTAAGGTGATACTAAGAATTTCTCTTAAATATGGAAAAGAAATACAACTGGAAAATGATAGGTAAAACTTCATTAGTGTCAAAGTCACTGGCTACTCCAGCATATAAAGAACCAAACTGCATTCAGATGTCTCAAAGCAATAAATGGTCTAAGATACAAAGAGAGAAATAGATTCTCTCTACACTAAATTTAAATATGAATCAAACCCAGACTACTACTTTATCAAGTTTTATGCAATTTAACAAATAACATTTAGCAATCATTTGCTTAGCAATCTTCTATGAATATAAAAATCCCAGATACATGAAAATGGTTTTAAATTATATTTGTTTGTTCACAGTTTTATAGGCAGTTATAATTTTCTAACTTTGAATAGTCCATGTAATTTGATATATCTGTACAGAAAAAGTAAGATTAAAAACATGTGATAAGACTAAGTAGATCTACCTTGCAAACATTGGTATTTGCATTTGTGTGCTCTTCCAAAGGCTGCACTGGACAGTTCTGCAGCAACCAAAAGGGTGAAGTCATTATGAGCTCAGACTTCAGGCCCCTCCCAGTATCCCTCTAACCCTACTCCCTGGACACTTCCAAGTTTGGGTTTCCAGATGATGTACACATTTCATCCTGAAGCCTACACGTTTTCAAATCATTTGAACAGTATGATCAGACTTAGCATGATGATATCTTCACAGAATCTGCTGAAGTCCTCTGTGCACGATTAATGTTGAGATTCCTAGGGCACCGTCGTGAAAAACCAGCTCAAGATAGTACTTGATTATGCTTTAGTAGGATTTCCTGCAGGTTTGGGATCATAACCATATAAGAAAGTAGCTGCTATTACAAGGATGGCTCCAAGGAAAAAGACACTATAAATAGGTTGAAGAAAAAGAAAAAGATCAAGTAAGACTAAAAGCAAATTAAGTTCTTTCTATATATGTAATATAAAAACAATTGCAATTTTGGAAAGAAATATATTCCAGTAACAGCAATAAATGTTGAGTACATTCTGTGTTCCAGGTGCTTGGCTAAGTACTTTGTACCTTTGGGGAAAGGGCTTTTAAAGGACTTGAAAAACTTGCCCAAAAGTCCCAAATATGTAGGAGGTAGGACGGAGTGCAGACGCAGGTTTTTTTTTGTTTGTTTGTTTGTTTTTTTGTTTTTTCGAGACAGGGCTTCTCTGTGGTTTTGGAGCCTGTCCTGGAACTAGCTCTTGTAGACCAGGCTGGTCTCGAACTCACAGAGATCCGCCTGCCTCTGCCTCCCG
>NC_022022.1:14027514-14054761 GCF_000317375.1 Microtus ochrogaster
GGCTGGTCTCGAACTCACAGAGATCCGCCTGCCTCTGCCTCCCGAGTGCTGGGATTAAAGGCGTGCGCCACCACCGCCTGGCCAGATGCAGGTTTTAAGCCTGCACTCTCATCCACTGCACTGAAAAGAGTGCAGTGCCTCACCTAATGTATATTCTGTATGGGATTTGTTCAGGAAGAAAACGCCCAGAGCTTAAAAAACAAAGAGTACAAGGAAAAGTTCATTCTTGTATACAAAACTTAGGTAAATTCAGTCCAGAATCCAAGGTAATAATAGCCAAAGCTCAGGACGAATATTTACAGGGTGCTTAACAAGAAGGAAATCAGAATCACGGTTTCCTCTTGATTCTATGTATGTAGAGATACAATCTACTTCATAGAAACTGGATATAACCCCCACTAGCAATCATAACTTGTTATATAAACATTTTTTTTTTTTTTTTGGTTTTTCGAGACAGGGTTTCTCTGTGGCTTTGGAGCCTGTCCTGGAACTAGCTCTGTAGACCAGGCTGGTCTCCAGAAGCATGGATTTGTTTTGGCTTTAAAATTTCTATTAATGGGGGGCAGGAAAGATGCTCAGTGGTTAAGAGCACTGATTGTTCTTCCAGAGGACCAGGGTTCCATTCCCAGCACCCACAGGGCAGCTCACAATTGCTTATAACTTTAGTTCCAAGGGATCTGGAACTAAACATGTAGGCAAAAGATAATGCACATAAAATAAAAATAAAATAAAAAAGATTTCTATTAATGGTTCAAAGTCAAAAAAAGAAAAGAAAGAAAACCAAAAGGACAAGAGTCAGCATCGTTACCCTTCCTATAAAAACATAAGCTTTGTTTTGCTCTATTTGTTACAGGGTTTCACTATGTAGCCCAAGCTGGCCTCAAAGTTCCTATGTGCCAGGGTATTCCAACCAACAACATCCTCCACACTCTTCCCATCCATTCTAGAAATGTGGCCCATGACTCCATGTATTTTTCCATGACACCGTCAGGGTAGACACTAGTCTCTCAGTCACAATTTCCTTTCTGTTAACAAGTGTTTATTGACAATGTTTCGGGTCTACTGTCCAAGACTCCTCTAGAGTGAGCTACTCTAATGCTTATCGCATTGTGATTAATCACCACACTGTTTGAATATTTGTTACTCTGATCAGTTATGTACTCTTTGTTGTTTATAAACAGAAAACCTATCATACTATGATTATTTCAATGATTTGAGCCCCTTCTTTAATGAGTTGTATACATACTTCTCTTGACACTCATAATCTGTCTTGTGTTTGGTTTACTAGTCACTGTGACTTTCTTGAACATAACCACCTCATTCATATGTTTCTTTTTTCCAGAATCCAACAGAGTGATTGCAGGCATAGAGTGGCCATTTATTAAACTTTTGGAAAATTATATAAATAATTAAACCTAAATGGAATCATGGTAATACTAACAACAAAATAAGATATACAGGAAAGAGTAAGAATAGAAAAGAGTATTTACCTGGTTGGCACAAAATCTTGCAACCAAAAATAGGATATAATTGTTGACAATATTATGGATAAGGAGGTCGCAAATCCTTTTAAAATATTATCTGCATACTTAATGACAGCAGCTATTACAAGGCCTCCAAGTGCCTGTAAAAGTTTTAAGAGAATAATTTTTAAATGAACATAAAACTGCTTTTCACAACAATTTCATTTCTCGGGGAAGGTTTAAGGCTTGTTCTATAAATCTAATTATATCCTAGCAAATGATTCATATGAACATAAAAACAACAGACTCACAGTTTTGTTTCTTTTTTTAAAATTTTATTTATTATGTATTCAGTGTTCTGTCTGTGTGTATCCCTGCAGGCCAGAAGAGGGCACCACATCTCATTACAGATGGTTGTGAGCAACCATGTGGTTGCTGGGAATTGAACTCAGGACCTTTGGAAGAGCAGGCAAAGCTCTTAACCACTAAGCCATCTCTCCAGCCCCCAGTTTTGTTTCATAGTCCTCAACATAACCATCAAATAGAATTCGGTCAGTTACAGGAAGTCTATTTTCACCAAATTCAGTAGCTAAACACTTATCTGGACAGCTGAAGGACAAGTGCACACGAGGTTTACGTCTGCATAAAAACCCTTTTTTACTATCTTTCCAGCAGTCTTCTCTTTGCCTTCTTTAATTTTCTCTCCATTCTATTTTTGTTTGTTTTGTTTTTGTTTTTCAAGACAGGGTTTCTCTGTGAAACAGTCCTGGCTGTCCTGGAAATCAGTGTAGACCAGGCTGGCCTTGAACTCAACAGAGGTCCCCCTACCTCTGCTTCCTGAATATTGGAATTAAAGGTGTGCACCACCACTGCCCAGCTTCTCTCCCGTTCTAATCTACCTCTTATTGCTGTCAAGGTGTACAGTTTGGTTTGTTTTTTTGCAGTGCTGGAGTCTGAACCCCCAACCTATCACATGGTAGGTAAATTCTCTACCACTGAGCTATCCCCAAAGCATATAAAGAACCTTCTACCAAATCATTCTCAAATTATAGATTGTGACCACCTACAAATGGGAGATGGGAGAAGCTGGAGAGATGGCTGGGTTAAGGGTGCTTGCTGTTCTTGAAGATCTGGGTCTAGTTCCCAGCACCCATATCAGGCAGTTTACAACCATCTGTAACTCCAGTTCCAGAGGTTCTGACGCCTCTTCTGACCACTGCATGCATTACATGTACATGATGGACAACATACACTCAGGTACACACACAGACATAAAATTAAACAAGTTTTAAAAAAACCAAAAAAACAAACTTAAGTAACAGGTAGCTCAGTAGTAAAGTACTTGCCTAGAAGGTATGAGGGCACTGGGTTCAATACAAGCTACATACATACACACACACACACACACACACACACACACACACACACACACTGGTTTTTTCGAGATAGGGCTTTTCTGTGTAACAGTCCTGGCTATTCTGGGACTTACTTGGTAGACCAGGCTGGCCTCAAACTCACAGAACTCCGCCTGCCTCTGCCTCCCTAGTGCTGGGATTAAAGGCATGTGCCATCACTGCCTGGTGCTAAATATATATTTTTTTAAAACGAAAAAAAAAAAAACAACAACAAAAACCCCTTTTATCCTTTAGTCCTCTTTTAAAGGACAGGTTCCTCGTAACTGGATTAAAAACATCACATATAAGTTCTCTATGCTTACCATACCTCCACTTTCAATTTTCTCTAAATTTTTCTTCTGTATCCTTTATTTCTTTTATAAAAATGAAAACACCCTTTTTACTTTTTTTTTTTTTTTGAGACTGGGTTTCTCTGTGTAGCCCTGGCTGTCTTGGAATTCTAGACAAGGCTGGACCTGAACTCACAGAGATCCACTTGCCTCTGCTTCCTGAGTGCTGTGATTAAAGGCATGTGCCACCTCCATCCCCCCATTTCCTACTTTTGAAACAGCACTACCCTTTGACCCTTCTCTACTTTCCAGGTCTAGAAAAATGGCATTGAGGAAAACAAGTTTTCCCTTCATTTTTATATTTTCCAGAATGTCAAGATGTACTTTGGGAGATGAAATTTTCAAGTCCTAAACAAAGTCATATTCACACTGAAGATATTTGGCAAAAACGTTCTAACATGTAAATACGAAATGAAGTTTATGAACTTTCACAATTATCTTAAGCAGCATCTTCTATCTTTAAAGGGCTGACCACAGTTTTTCTATGGAATGATAATTGCAGCAGAAAAATTCAAAGTTATATTTACTCTTAGTTTTGACTATCCTGGAGTTTGCCATGTAGACCAGGCTGGCCTTGAACTCATAGATGTCTCCTCCAGGGTGCTGGGATTAAAAGTGCCCACCACTATATCACATAACTATTTAATTATTAAACTTAACATTTTCATGGAGCTTGAAAGATGACTCAGAGATTAAGAGCCCTGGTTGCTCTTCCAGAGGACATGCGTTTGGCTACCAGCACTCATTTTAGTGGCACACAACCATTTGAAACTCTAGTTCCAGGGGATCTGACACACCTCTCTTCCCCACACTCCCTTTTAGTTGTTTAATTTACATTGATTTTTATTTTATTTTTTTAAAAAAGAAAACAAACTGTCTTTTCATTTTACATACCAATCCCAGTTCCCACTCCCTCTCCTCTTCTCATTCCCTCCACCTCCCCTCCTCCATCTACTTCTCAGAGAGGGTAAGGCACAATGCTTTGGGGAAGGTTCAAGGCCCTCCTTACTACACCTAGGCTGAGCAAGGTATCCATCCAAACAGAATGGATTTTCAAAAAGCCAGTACAAGTAGTAGGAATAAATCCTGATGCCACTGTCAGTGGCCCCACAGTCTTCCTCGGCCATGCAACTGTCACCCACATTTAGAGGGTCTAATTTCTGACCGCTCTTTTAACTAGCATGGGCATCAAACACATTTGGTGAATATACATACATGTAGACAACACACTGATACACATAAAAGTAAATAAATCTAAAAGTAACAACAACAACACTAATATTTGCATTTCATGGCACTGAACTTAAATACCATGGAGTTTTATTCATGACCTCTTTTGAAAATCAGCTTCCATGAGGGCATTAAGAACAGTTATATTTTAACTTCTCTGAACAAAGCAGATATGATGAAAATAGGAAGGACCTTCCTTACCCCTTTAATACCAACACTAGTACCCACTTTAATTCTCTGTCCTGAAGCAATAATCAGTAGCATTAAATAAAAGACATATGCTTGCCGGGCATGGTGGCGCACCCCTTTAATCCCAGCACTTGGGAGGCAGAGGATCTCTGTGAGTTCAAGGCCAGCCTGGTCTACAGAACTAGTTCCAGGACAGGCTCCAAAGCTACAGAGAAACCCTGTCTCGAAAAACAAAAAACAACAACAACAAAAGACATATGCTTTACCTGCAGAACAACAACTATCCACGTCAGTTGATTATATCCCTGGAAAAATCCATTCTTGGATACCAATTCTCCATCATAAATGTATACACCCATTAATCCAAATATACTTCCAAAGAACCCTAAAAGAAAGTAAAGCAAAGGTCATATGGCAGGTTTTCTGGAGAAATTTCCTCCTGCTGACAGTCCTGCTCCTCCCCCTGCTCCAGTTGGCAGGTTACTGGTTTGCATCCTAGGCTGACCTGAGGCTCAGCAGGCAGCATAAACTATTGCTCCTTTTGCCTCAGTCTCCCAGGTACTGGGGTAAAACTTAAGTATTTCTTTTTGATGAAATTTGAATTTTCTTTTTATTTTTTCAAGACAGGGTTTCTCTGTGTAGCCCTGGCTGTCTTGAAACTAGCTCTCTAGACCAGGCTGCCCTCAAACTCAGAGATCCGCCTGCCTCTGCCTCCTAAGTGCTGGGATTAAAGGCGTGTGCCACCACCACCTGGCAAATTTGAATACTTTAAAAACATTTCACTCAATCAGGTGGTGGTGGTGCATACCTTTAATCCCAGAACTCAGGATGCAGAGGCAGGCCTATCTCTTTGAGTTCGAGGCCAGCCTGGTCTAAAGAGCTAGTTCCAAGACAGCCAGGGCTACACAGAGAAACCCTGTCTTGAAAAAACAAAAGAAAAAAATTCAGTTGATTTATATATAAACAAAAAATATACATATTACTATATGATGACTACAAAACAAATACATAAGCAAAGAGACATAACACTATTTTAAAAAATAATTTAACAGTCTTACAGCATTAGATTGCTGATTCATTCAAATATTCGTAAAATGCCTGCTTTTAGCATTTCATTGTATCTTTTTTCTAAAATTTATTTATTATGTATATAGTATTCTGGGATATATGCCTACATTCCTATACAAGGCACCAAATCTCATTATAGACGGTTGTGAGCTACCATGTGGTGGCTGGGAATTGAACTCTGGACCTCTGGAAGAGCAGCCAGTGATCTTAACCTCTGAGCCATCTCCCCAGCCCCCATTTCATTGTATCTTGACTTTTCCTATTGCTATGACCACATTTTTATGAGACAATGCATAATTATATATGTGAAAGCTCATACATAAGTTTTAATGAATGAAGCAATGAATATGAGTTATGAAAGAGGACATAAAGCTAAATGTTTTTCTAGCTCTAATTTTGTCATAGATTAATTTGTTTGTTTCATTTTGGTAGTGGGTAAGTGCATAACTACATAAAAATATACTTGAGAACTGGAGAGATGGCTCAGTGCTTAAGAGCACTGGCTGCTCTTTCTGAGGACCTGGGTTCAATTCCCAGCACCCACATGGTGGCTCACAAACTGTCAGTAACTCCGTTCTAGGGCTTCTGACACCCTCACATAGACAGTCATGCAGGCAAACACCAATGAACACAAAATAAAAATAAATTATATATTTAAATAATATACACTTGACAGTAAAAGTGTAAAATCCAATGTGAAGCACCACAGCTTCTGTTCCAAATACCTACTCTACTTTAACTGTGAGTTCACTGAGTTACGTAGTCTTTGGCCTACTTTCCATGTGTGATGTTATTTGCAACTATTTTTTGAAATAATAAACTTTATTGTTAAGATATCCTTAAAGTACAATACTTGTTACCTAATTACTCCAGTCTAAAAACTGGTCAAAGCCAGCATCAGGTTCTGTACTTACTATTAAGTCTCACTGATAAAGAAAACTGGCTCAGTGAAATTCAGATCCTAAGACTTCTGGAGCACTGTTGGCCTATGGAAACCTACAAGGACCACATCTTACAGTACAGCTGTAGAAGAGGATACGGGTGATGGTTTTTACAAGCTCTAAACTTTTTTTTCTTGAGACAGGGTTTCTCTGTAGCTTTGGAGCCTGTCCTGGAACTAGCTCTTGTAGACCAGGCTGGCTTCAAACTCACAGAGATTCGCCTACCTCTGCCTTCCAAGTGCTTGAATTAAAGGCATGTGCCACCACCACCCTGCAGCTCTAATCTTTTAATGTGTCTCAATTTGAGTATAAAATTAAGCATGGCATGTGACTTTAAAAATATGCCCAAAGGCATTTTAAATTTTAATTTATAAAATTAAAATTTCACAAATACTAAACCAACAAAGTACTTGTTGGAGCTCAAAAGCCCCCCAAGATTCCACGTGTTAACTGTTTTTTTCTTTTTTCTCCCTATTAGGTCATTGGAAGCATACCCATGATCAGGATTGTGGGTCCCTAGTCTCTTCCCCTCTATCTTTGTTTCTTGGCCACCATGAAATATATAGCTTATTCTGTCTTGCACATCCTGATATAATGTCCTGCCTTGCCACAGATCCAAAGTCAATTGACCAACAGCTGGAAGTCCCCAAATTTTAAGACAAAGCAAACTTTATCTCTTTATAAACTGACCTATCTTCGGTATTTGTTACGGTGGCAGAAAGTTGTCTAACAGCATACAAGGATATGTATTACGTCAGTATATATAAATAGACATACTACATTCTTATAGTGGCTATATAGTCTACTGTCTAATAATATTATCAGATATGTATGTAACACTTGTTCCAAATGCTTTACGGACACTAACATACAAGTCTCTAAAGGAGACACTTGTAAGCTCATCTTATTGATGAACAAACTTGCCCAGGCTCACACAACAGAATGGACTCAATAGTTGTTGAATTCAGGCAGTGTGGCTCTGGATCTTCTTTTACTTCACATTTTCTATCTTCCAAAGCACAACCTCACCTATGCCATCTAACCAAAATGATTATTCATTCAACCAGTTTTTCTGTTTGTTTGTAACCATTGCTAAAAGTAATTGCTTTGGCATCTATTTTATTTTATATAGAATAAATTCTTATTCAAACATCTTAGCAGGCACAGGTAAGGTTTTTGTTTTCTACTTGTTGGCTGACATTTATTTGTCAGTCTTTCCTTATTGAAATATTACAGTTTCAAATTTTTATTTTATGATATGACTTAAAAAAATTCTTTCTAAACCCAGTTTGGCTTACCATTTTTTTTTTCATGAGTGTTGTGCTATCATAGCAAAATAAAGAATAAGATATCAAAAAACACCCTAATATAAATTCTGACATGTCTTTCATCACACAATTCAACAAACTTTAAGGCAACCCAGAGACCTTGACTATTTCTTCTTTACTTTTTGCAGATGTATATGACTACATATATAGTACGCTTATATAAGGTACTTATTCTAAATATATGAATTCTTGGATTTAACCCTCATAGCAACATATGAGGGAGGTATGAAAACTAAGAACTACATTTTACAGATGAGAAAAATGAAGCACAAAAAGTTGAGTAACTTTCTGGAGGGCACATGGATAACCAGATTTGAGCACTATAACTTCAGAACCAAGGTTTTTAACCACTCTTTATGAAATAACAAATCAAACTGCTTGATATTTTCAAGCCTGTGAATTTGTCTTTTGGACAAGCAGAACAATTAAATTTTGCCTTAAAAGGTGGCTCAGCAGTTAAGATCATTGCTGACTCTTCCAAAGGTCCTGAATTCAGTTCCCAGCAATCACATTGTGGCTCACAACCATATGTAATGAGGTCTGCTGCCCCCTTCTGGCCTGCAGGCATACACACAGACAGAATATTGTACACATAATAAATAAATAAATAAATATTTAAAAAAGAAAAAGAAAATTCAAGGTTTAGCTGGGCGGTGGTAGTGCACGTCTTTTTTTTTTTTTTTTTTTTTTTAAGATTTATTTCTTTACAGAGAAACCCTGTCTCGAAAAACCAAAAAAGATTTATTTCTTTATTATGTATACAGTATTCTCAGTACTCTGCCTGCAGGCCAGAAGAGGGCACCAGATCTCATTACAGATGGGTGTGAGCCACCATGTGGTTGCTGGGAATTGAACTCAGGACCTTTGGAAGAGCAGGCGGTGCTCTTAACCACTGAGCCATCTCTCCAGCCCGGTAGTGCACGTCTTTAATCCCATCACTTGGGAGGCAGAGACAGGCAGATCTCTGTGAGTTAGAGGCCATCCTGGTCTACAAGAGCTAGTTCCAGGACAGGCTCCAAAGCTACAGAAAAACCCTGTCCTGAAAAACCAAATAAATAAATAAATAAAAATAAAAAACTTACATTCAATGTTATCAGAGGAGAGATAGCTTTCTAAAATAGTCTAGAAATTGTGACAAAATTAAGTTTGGGGTTTTTATGACCATATTTACTTGAAAATGACTGGAATTATGGACTTTACTCAAACTTGGAAGTGTTGACATGAAATCCTAGGCTATTAAAAAGCACAACTTACTGTATAGGACTTAGAGAGGCCCATATGTCTAAGATCAAGAACATGGTATTTCTGTTAAGTTGATGTTGTGGGGAAAAAACACGTTTGGGTGTTTATTTCTCAAATGCACAAACTAGCCGGGCGGTGGTGGCGCACACCTTTAATCCCAGCACTCGGGAGGCAGAGGCAGGCTGATCTCTGTGAGTTCGAGACCAGCCTGGTCTACAGAGCTAGTTCCAGGACAGGCTCCAAAGCCACAGAGAAACCCTGTCTCGAAAAAAAAAAAAACAAAAAAAACAAAAAAAAAAAATCAAATGCACAAACTTTGGGGTGACAAAGGAAAGAGACATACAATAGAACATTCTGATGTACAAATAAGCCACTCATATATACAATTTTATATGTAGCTATCTAAGATATAAACCAGAATAATATTAATGTCCAAATCCTTACTCAAGAATTTAATAACAGTATCAAATAATTTAAGCATATGTTCAAAGGGAATTACTACAATAAAGGAAGTTTTTTGGTTTAGTTGGTTGGTTTTTTTTTCTTCTTCGAAGTTATTTACCATCACTTAAGAAAAAGGTTACAGTAAAAAGTCAAAACATTACACCGAAATAAAACATCATGTGATGTCTTTAAAAGAGATGAAAATCATTTCATGTCCAACACCTTCCATTTTAGAAGTAAAATATGTAAGTTATTTGTAGTGTCTTCACAAAGGAAGAAGCAATAAGGATAAACACACCAGGACTCCAAAACTGAGGGCAGGAGCAAGCTACACCCTGAGAATCAACCTACTTTTCCATATTACAAGGAAGCCATTGATTTCAAATACAATTCTCTAAGGGCAAGGCCATGACCAGCTCTTTGTAACAACAGCACCTTTGCATTCATAGCCCATGCACTTAAAGACTTAGGGAAATCTACAAATGTAAGAACCTAAATCTTTGTCCAGTTTCTTTTTAAGATAGGGTCTCCTTATGTAACCTGCTTGGTTTCAAACTCATGCTGATACTGCCTCAGTCTCCTGAGAACTGGGATTAGAGGTGTGCAGCACCAAACATGACTGATGTAGTTATTTAGAAATACATATCAGAATAACACCAGTAGCCTAGACACTGAGATTGACAATTAATAAATGGGATCGTCTGAACCTAAAAAGCTTCTGTAAGGTAAAAGACACTGCCAGTAAGACAAAATGGTAGCCTACTGAATGAGGAAAGATCTTCACCAACCCCACATCAGACAGAGGGCTGATCTCCAAAATATATAAAGAACTCAAGAAACTAGATATTAAAATACCAAATGATCCAATTAAAAAAATGGGGTACAGATTTAAAGAGAATTCTCAATAAAGAATCTCAAATGGCCAAGAAAACAACTGTTCAGCATCCTTAACCATCAGGGAAATGCAAATCAAAACAAGTCTGAGATATCATCTTATACCTGTCAGAATGGCTAGGATCAAAACCACTAATGGCAGCCTATGTTGGAGAGGATGTGAAGCAAGAGAAACACTCTTTCAAAGCTGGGGGAAGTGCAAACCTGCACAGTCACTTTGGAAATCATTATAGCAGTTTCTTAGAAAATTGGGACTCAATCTACCTCAAGATCCAGCTATACAAATCTTGGGTATATACCCAAAGGCTGCTCAGTCATACCACAAGGACACTTACTCAACTATATTCATAGCAGCATTATTTGTAATAGCCAGAATGTGGAAACAACCTAGACACCACTCAACTAAAGAATGGATAAAGAAAATGTGATACATTTATACAATGGAGTATTACTCAGCTATGCAAGACAATGACCTCATGAAATTTGTAGGCAAATAGATAGAACTATAAACAATCATACTGCATAACTCAGACCCAGAAGACAAACATGGTATGTATCCACTCATACATGGATATTAAGTATAAGGTAAAGAATAACCCGACTATTATTCATACCTCCAGGGAGGATAAATAACAAGGAAGACCCAAAGAGGGAGCCATGGACTTCCCTGGGAATGGGAAATGGAAAAGATCTCTTGGGCAAACTGGGGGTAGCGTGGAGAAGAGGGGGTGTTGCAACACAAAAGATTGGGTTGGGCAGCTTGGGGGAGGGATGGAAAGAAAGATTAATGAAATAAATGTCTTGATAGGGGGCCATTTCTGGGTCAGAGAGAAACCTGGTGCCAGGGAAACTCCTAGGAATCCACAAGGATTATTACCTCAGCTTAGACCCCTAACAATAGTGGAGAGGGTGCCTGAACTGGCCTTCTCCTGTAATCAGATTGATGACTACCCTAGTTGTCGGCAGAGAACCTTCATCCAATAACTGATGTAAGCAGATGCAGAGATTCCCAGCCAAGCACTGGGCAGAGGTCCAGGAATCCTGTTGAAGCGAGGGAGGAGGGATTGTGAGAGTTGAAGGGGTAAAGGGGGGTCAAGGTCATGATGTGAGAACCCAGAGACAGCTGACCTGAGCTCCTGGGAGTTCATCAACTCTAGACCAACAGCTAGGGAGCCTGCATGGGACTGACCCGGCCTCTACATATGTATGACAGTTGTGTAGCTTGATCTGTTTGTCGGGCTCCAAGCAGTGGGATCAGACCTATCCCTGGCATTTGAACTGGCTTTTGGGAAACTATTCCCCATGCTAGAATGCCTCACCCAGCCTTGATGCAGGAGAGGATCTTGGTCCTGCCTCAACTTGGTGTGCCATGCTTTGTTGATGCCCATGGGAGTCCTACTCTTTTCTGTACGGAGATGAGAAGTGGAGGGGGTGGGTAAATGGGGAGGGAGGGAAAGGAAGAGAGGAGGTAGGGAAAACTGTGGTCAGTATGAAAAATAAATGAATAATTAATCAATAATAAAACATATTAGAAAGCCTTGTTTATTTGTTTGTTTGTTTTTCAAGACAGGATTTCTTTGTAGCTTTAGTGCCTGTCCTGGAACCAGCTCTTGTAGATCAGGATGGCCTCAAACTCACAGAGATCCACCAACCTCTGCCTCCCAAGTGCTGGAATTAAAGGTGTGCGCCACCACCGCCCAGTTTACATATTATTAGAAAGTCTTTAAAACTTACCAAGTTGAATGTTTCTTATCCATACTGATTGTTTTGTTTCTTTTAAGATTTTCTCAAAGTAAACTCCAGCAAAGCCACTTGAAAAACATGCTGTGAGAACTGCCATGAGGCCTACAAACTGCGAGCCCGTTGAAATTTCCTTAGAATTCACCTCTTGAGAATCTGAAGGCCACTGAATAAAAATAAAAACAACACTAAAGAGGGCAGTGACATTGAAGCCAAGATTGACAACCTGAGTCCGAGCTTCCGGATCTACATGGTGGATGGAGAGAACCAACTCTCACGAGTTGTCCCCTGACTTCCACAAGTACACCATGGTGCTGCACCAGCAAAAGCACTTACAATGGAAGAGGAGAGCTAAATCAGGCACAGTAGAAAGAAAGCTTGGTAGGGAGGGAACCACAAACTCTGCAAGGAAAATATAGTCCATCAGAAAATGAAAGACTGTAAAGTTACTACACCAGGCCTGGTACCCACATGATCTTGATGTTAATGACATGGTATATTAATTGACATCTTTTAACTACTGCTACCCATTCTCTGTGGGTACCTACTGTCTTTTTCAAACTAGCCCCTTTCTATTTTCATATCATTTTACTTTATTTTTTTTATTTTTATTTTCTTTTTTGGTTTTTCGAGACAGGGTTTCTCTGTGGTTTTGGAGCCTGTCCTGGAACTAGCTCTTGTAGACCAGGCTGGTCTCGAACTCACAGAGATCCGCCTGCCTCTGCCTCCCGAGTGCTGGGATTAAAGGCATGCGCCACCACCGCCCGGCTCATATCATTTTATAAATCTAGATTTTTCCTTCTCTCTCTTTTTTCTTTTTTGGATTTTCAAGACTGAGTTTCTCTACATATCCTTGAGTGTCCTCGAACTCACTCTGTAGCCCACACTGGCCTCAAATTCAGGGATCCATCTGCTTCTGCCTCCCTAGTACCAGGGCTAAAGGTGTGCACCACCAGGCACAGCCCTTAATCTAGATTTTCAAACTTAAAAATACATTATTTGAGTCTACCCTAATTTGTTTAATATAATAATCTCCAGTTCTACACTTTCCAATAAATGACACAATTTCCTTCTTTATGGATAAAACTCCACTGTTTTTTTTTTTTTCCTTTTCATCGTTACCAGAGACTTTTCAATGTTAAACAAATTTTGGAGAGGTGGGGGTGGGGGAGTATACTACATGGTCCAGGCTAGCTTTAACTCACAGCAATCCTGTCTCAGCTCCCAAGTGAAGGGATTATAGGTATGGGTTGCCACACAGGCTAAACATCTTTTTAAAAATTGTTTATTTGAGGGGGAGGGGAAACAGGAGAAGGGGAAAGGGGGGGACTGGGGTTGGTGTATAAATGAAAAGTAAATCTTTTTATTAAAAAAAATGGAAAACGTATTTATTTTCATTTTTATGTACATTGGCATTTTGCCTGTGTATGTGACTGTGTAATGGTTTTGGGTGCCCTGGAACTATAGTCACAGACAGTTGTGAGCCACCATGTGGGTGTTGAGAATTGAACCCAGGTCCTATGGAAGAGCAGTCAGTGCTCTTAATCACTGAGCCATCTCTCCAGTCCCCTTAAAACCTTTTAACAATGAAAGATTCACTTTCTACTCAGTTATCCTTAACTGCAACAACATGACACTGATGGACTAACGCCTTGACTCTTGAGACTGTCTCCTTTCTCCCTTGGCTCTCTCTATGTAACTACCCAGTATGCTTTCTATGAGGATAGAAACACTCTAGGTCTCTACTAATAGTGTAGCTGCTATCTCACGTGACTCCCAAGCACACAGGCACACACACATCATACACATAAACACATACAAAATAAAAAAGGAATACAAAAGTTGGGAACAATGACTCCATGAAGACTAAGAATAGGGAATCATTAGAAAGCTCTGAGAGTTAGGAAAACAGTATCAATAAAGACAGTAGATGCTAAAGGGATCAGAGGATCACCAATGATCTCAGATGTTCCACGGTTCTCATAAAACCTAAGCTTCTTTCTTTCATATGCTGGGTTTTTTGTTTGTTTGTTTCGTTTTGCTTTGTTTTGTTTTTGAAACAGAGTTTCATTGTGTCATGTCTTATTTTCTTGGATTTTTCCTTCATTTTTTTTTTCTCTCTCTTTTCAAATGTTCTGGTTCATACCTACAATCCCAGCATTCTCCAGGCTGAAAGAGAAGGTGGTGAGCTCAATGCTATATGGTGAGACCTTCTTGGGGTGGGGGTGGGGGGGTGGGGGAAGAGGGGAGCTGGAGAGATAGCACAGCTGTTAAGAGCACTTGTTCCTTGGTTCCCAACATCCACATTTCAGCTTACAACTATTTGTAACTCCAGTTCCAGGGGATCTGACACATTCTTCTCACTTTCATGGCCTCCTGAATTCACACAGTATAAACTCATGCAGGCTTACACACATACATAAAAAGTTAATAAAAAAATCTAAAGTCTAAAAGATGGAGATCTATATCTTTAGAACTAGCTCAGCAGTTAAGAGTGTGTGCTGTGTAATAACAAGGACCACAGTTTAGGTCTATGCATCCCGGGCATACCTATAATCCCAGCTCAGAAGTAGGCAGAAATAGGAAAATCACTAGGGCTTGTTGGCTTCCACCCAACCCATGAAAAGGTTAGGGAGAGACTTTGCCTTAAAGCAACTGGCAGAAAGTGATAGAGGACACCCAATGCCCTCCTCTGGCCTCTATACAAATATGTGTATACCCACAGACACATGCAAACAAATATAAAAATAAAAAAAGCTAGGCATGGTGGCACATGCCTGTAATCTCAACACTCAGAAGGCAGTCAGGAGAGTTACCAGAGTTTGAGGACAGAGTCATCTGCAGAGGAAATTCCAGACCAGCCAGGGTTACAAAACACATCTATGTGTGTGTTTGTGTGGTGCTGAGGACCAAGGCGAGCCCCCATCAGTAAAGCTATGCTGCAGCCCAACTGTCCAGTTCTTTACTATGAAAAATTCATTTGCACGTTTATTTATTTATGCCACATACTCTCAATGCAGTATTTGCTTACAGGAAGCCATAAAAAAAAAATCTGTCAGCATTTACTTGCTTAACAAGTAATAGAACCATATTCTCTATGCAAAATACACCAAGTTTTCAAGCTGTGATAGAAATGAAAAGCATACTTATCTTTAATAGTTACCTGCACAAAAGCAACTCCTGCCATCAGGATTACTAGGGAGAGCCACTGGTACACGCCTAATTTTTTACCAAGCATAGACACAGAAAATAACGCTGTTGTAAGTATTTTCAACTGATAAGTAACCTAAAAGAGAAAACAACAGTATTATTAATGCTTGCAGGGTTTTTTTGTTTGTTTTTAAAAAAGACTATTAGAAACGTATCTTAGATACCTGATAAGTGGCTGCATCTAGGTTTGACAGTGCTACATAGAGTAAATTATTCTGAAGAGTATATATCCCTGATGGAATAGCAAGCTTAAGGGTGTCCATGGGTTTATTGAGAATCTCATCATGCAGCACTCGATTCAGTGCTCTCACACTGCACTCTAGAACACAAAATGGGGAAATATCAGTAAAGTAGCTCTGAAGAAGTCATAAGCTCCTTCTTTACAGGCCTCAGTTTTTTATTTTAAAACCAGAAAATTGGGGACAGGAAATGGGCTCAGCAATCAAGAGAAAGTATTGCTCTTGCAGAGGACCAGAGTTTGAATCTGAGTACCAAGACTAGGTGGCTTAAAGATACCTGTAACTCCAGCTTCAAGAAGATCCATCCAGCACTTCTGACCTTTGGGAACACCTGCACTATGGCACAAAGACAAACACAGACAAACACATTCCTAAGCTCTAGTATAACAGGTATTGTTCCACCAGGTCCAGCTTTCCACAATGTTAGGGATGGAACTGAAGACTTCACTAATGCCAAGCAACTAAACTAGGAAGTACAACCTAAGCTGCTTCTCCAGCCCTGGAATTCACCTTGGTGTACTACAAACCTCGTCACGCTTCAGCTCACAAAGAGCTGGTTTCAGCACATCTAGCCACAATGCAACCATTCGTGTTAAAGGTCTCCTGGGCTCCAGTGTTAATGCAGTAGGCACTTGTAATATCTAGACCTTAGCAAGAAAAGCTAACCTCCCTGCTGTCTTGCTATGCTGTCATGGTTTTCTTATTTTTTAAAATTTTTTTTATTTATTATGTATACAGTGTTCTGTCTGCATATATGCCTACTCACCAGAAGAGGCCACCAGATCTCATTACAGATGGTTGTGAGCCATGTGGTTGCTGGGAATTGAACTCAGGACCTCAGGAAGAGCAGTCAGTGCTCTTAACCTCTGAGCCATCTCTCCAGCCCCTGTCATGGTTTTCTGCCTGCTGGTAATTCTTCATAGCCTGCTTTTATTGACTGCACCTTCTGAATCTGGCCTCTGAGTGCTGGGAAAGAGCCAGGGCTGTTTTACGGTCTTCTTATCCTCTAGTGTACATATTATCTAGTCTCATCCTTGGCTTTATAGGTATCTCCAACTTAACATGAATCCAAAAGAAATCATTTGATTTGTCTCCAAATCTATCTTCTCTGCATATTTTACTGTTATACCTACATGCACAGCAGTTTAATCTACAAATCATTCTTAAAACTGTGTTTGCCCTCTTTCCTGACCTTCATATATATATATATATATATATATATATATATATATCAATATTCACATATATATAAAACCAAGTCATGTTAAATGTTCAGCATCACTAGCAATTAGAGACGAGCAAGTCAAAACCACAATGAAATACCTCTTCATACCTACTAGAATGGCTATAAAGAAGGGTAGGCAGGGACTGGAGCACAACTCAGAGGACAGCCATTTGTCTGGTAGACATGAGGCTGTAGGTTTGAACACACACACACATACACACACACACACAAAGAAAGAGTACAATAGGAAGAAAGAAGTGGTGAAAAAATGAGAAGTTCATACAATGCCAGCAAAAAATATAAAATGGAGGCCGGCAAGATGATCCAGTAGGTAGGTAAGGGAGCTTGCTGTCAAGCCTGACAACCTGAGTTCAAGCTGCAGGATCCACATGATAGAAGGAGAGAATGAACTCTACATGTGGTAGTCCTCTGACCTCCACACTTGCACAATGGCACACACTCACACACACACACCCTCACAATAAATAAAGAATGAAAAAATTAATAAAATAAAATAGAATGGTACAGATTCTGTAGGAAAAATTTGATAATTTCTTAAAAAGATTTATTAGCAAGATGACTCTACGGGTAATGGTACCTGCTACCAAACCTAATGACCTGCATTCAATCCCTGGGATAGTCAAACAAAACAGATTTCCACAAGTTGTCCTTTGACCTACATACACATGCCATGGTCCATGCACACCCACCACATACATACATGCAGTACATTTCTTTTAAAAGATAAATGAAAAACAACCAGATGACAATGACCCAGCAATTCTGCTTTGGGGGAAGGAGGGTAAATACCTATCCCCCCAAAATGAAAGCAGAAACTCCAGATACTTGTATAGCTATTGTAGCATTAACCACTGTTCATCCCAACACGGTTCATGGTAGCCAAAAGGTATAAATAACTAGTGTCTATCAACATATGACTAAGAAAACAAAATATGGTATATTATACAATGAAATAGTATAAAAAACAAAAATCTGACACATAAGCTTTGAAAATATGCCAGTGAATTAAGCCAGAAAAAGAACACCATTATATAATCTACTTTATATGACATATCTAGAATAGATAAACTCAGAAGCAGAAAAGATGAATGCAGAATTACTATTTAATAGTCATAGACTTTCTACTCAGCATACTGTGAAAGTTTTGGAAATAGTGATAGCCATACAACATTGTTAATATAAAATGCATTGCTGCAATGGAAAAATGTCACATACACATAGACATACACATGTGTATGCACACACATTATTGCAGCTTAAAAATTAAAGTCAGGTAACACACACCTATTAATCTAACACACAGAAGACTAAGAATGATGATCAAGAAATTGAGGCCAGCTTAAATAACATAACAAGGCACTGTCTCAAAAAAGAAAAAAATTGCTGGGCGGTGGTGGCGCACGCCTTTAATCCCAGCACTTGGGAGGCAGAGGCAGGTGGATCTCTGTGAGTTCGAGACCAGCCTGGTCTACAGAGCTAGTTCCAGGACAGGCTCCAAAGCCACAGAGAAACCCTGTCTCGAAAAACAAAAAACAAAAACAAAACAAAAAAAAAAATTCACAATTGAAAAAAACCTGCCTGCAAAAGGCTAAGTTGAGGCTGGAATGTACCCCGATGTGAGAGCAAGTGCTGAGCACATGCTCAGGATATGCAAAGCCCAACATTCAACCTCTACCACCAAAGAATAATTAACCGTACGGTTCATAAGTTATATCCCAATGAAACTCCTTTAAATGTACCAAATGAGTGACTCAATGTTTGATTAGTCAATGGAACTAGAAAAAGTCTTTAGTAAAAAATTATTGTAGACTCTCTATAATTCAAAGAATTAGAGAACTTACTTTTTTTCAATTTAATAAACTATGACTGCAGTTGGATTCATATTCATAGCATTAACTAGGCATGGATCGTATTTCAGACTGAACAGGATGGCTTTGGTGCCAGGAGGTGGTAGTACATGTCTTTAATTCCAGCACTCAGGAGGCAGATGCAGGCAGATCTCTGTGAGTTAGAAGCCAGCCTGGTCTACAGTGCAAGTTCTAGAACAGCCAGAGCTACACAGAAAAACTCTATCCCCCCACCAAAAAAACAAAAAACAAAAAAACCCACACACAAAACAAAACCAAAACAAACAAAAAACACTAGAATAGCTTTAGTACCAAACAAGTAAAATTGGCACTATTTCAATTTGTGTGTGTGTGTGTGTGTGTGTGTGTGTGTATACATACATGAGTTGATGTTGCCTGTCTTCCTCAGTGACACTTTTCCTTATTTCAGACATGGTCTCTCACCGAACTCAAGCTTGTCAATAGGTTCTTCAGGTCTTCCTATCTCTGTCTCCCAGTGCTGAAACTGCAAGCTCACAAAGCCACACCCAGCTACTTATGTGGGAGCTGAAGATCCAAACTCAGGTCCTCACACTCACATGGCAAGCATTTTACCAGCTAAGCCCTCTTCTTGGGCCCTGTGTTAATTTTTTTTTTTAATATTGAGATGTTTAGAGAATTTAAATAATGTCTAGAGAAATTAAATAATGCAAGAGATCAAATGTGCAGTTACAAATATATTCACAAATATATAAAAATTAAACTAATAAATTAAAAGCAAAAAAAAAACCACCCTAGATACCTACTACTGTCTTTGTAGACTAAAAATATGCAAGCCATTATCTTCAAAAGTTCAGCCACAACCACTGCTGTAGACGACAGGTAACGAGGACCCTCCTCTTTTAAAGTCCTAGAATAACGCATTGTTAGAACCAAACTGGTAGTCTGAAACACCAAAATTCCCAAGGAAAGATACTTTAGGTTGGCAGACATTGTTTTCTCTTCATTTGTCTGAAAAACAAAATAAACAGGGCAAGTTAATCAGTATTCTGTATTTAAAATACAGAAACTACCATCCAACAAGAGATGGTGGTTCCAAACAAGATGATAGAAGCCTCCTCTAATCACAACAAAAAGCCTGGACCAAAGACAAAGGCACCTCCCAGAAAACTCAGGCTGAAAAAATACGGCAAGAGATGAGGCAGTATTGTAGCTTTGGAGCCTGTCCTGGAACTCCCTTTGTAGACCAGGCTGGCCTCGAACTCACAGAGATCCGCCTGCCTCTGCCTCCCGAGTGCTGGGATTAAAGGCGTGTGCACCACCACAGCCCGGCTCAGTATTGAATTCTTGGAGATTTTGGTTACCTTTGCTTTCTACCAAGTGCTACAGTGCCATATGATTAGGAACTGCCAACAGTGCAGAACAACAAACAGCTGAGGAAAACTCTGTTTCTCTAATCAAACAACTAAAGACAGTCATCCTAAAAACTGTTACCATTCCAGCTAAATACTGTATGAATTGTAGGGGAAAGCCTTGTTAACTCCCAGCACCTGAACCAATGAGAGCAGAGGTGGTGACTCCTCCCTTTCCCACCAGAATCTGCAGAGACTATGAGTCTCCCTGTTGGCCATTCCTGCCACATACAAAGTGAGTATCAGCAAATAGAATTTCCACTCTTCCCCCAAGCTGCAATGAATAAAAGATTTAAGTAGGAGCCAGAGTTTCATAATATACAAGTGTTCAAGATACAACTCAAAATGAATATATTCATTATCAAAATCTTTAAAGGTCTGGCCTCTAGAGTTTCCTCTCAGGGTTCAAAAGAAAGACACTACAGAAAGTGAAAGGACTAAAATCTGGGGGTTAAAAACAAACAAACTCCTCATAACATATTCTTTCTAGCCATGTCTCTTCATTGCTCTCTTCCTTTTTCTCATCTATTCTAGTTCTTCTATCCTGTCTATAATTTCTTAGCTCTAATTCTGTCTCAATCCTAATTCCAATTATCTGCTACATTCTTCTTTCTCTTCCTCCTCCTCCTCCTTTCTTCTTTTCTTCTTCTTATCTCTGCTAATTTCTGGGATGCTTTTGCTCCAACTCCTGCTCCAACTTATGTTCTGTTCTTTTTATTCTTACCCAGTTATAAAGACCCACAAAATCTTGCAGGCATTGAGTAACCAGGCAGCCCTTGGTCCATTAGCACTTTTGTCAAATGTTAGCAAGCTCAAAGGCCTTTTAGATCTGAAGTTCACAGCATTTACTCTAAGCAGCTGAAACAAAGAGGAGACCCAAGCCTTTAAATGATCAGATCTGGGGCTTGATGTCTATCAGAGGCACCAGTGGAGGTTTGTCTTTCTCCAGGCTGTGGGGAGATGGTTAATTATTTTTCCCAAGAATAAGACACAAGCAGCAAATCTCCTGAACTAAAGTCATCAATAAACTGAGGTGAAGGTGAGTGTGAGGAGTTAGGAATCTTTTTTTTTATTATTTTTTATTTTTCCACGCCCCAATGGGCTGGTATCTCAAGGAGTTAGGAATCTTTTAATGCAAGGTTACTTTTATTATTTCTTATCTAGTTTCGTTGCTTTCTTATCTACAAATGAGGTAAAATCAGGGCATGCTTATTTTTTCTCTCTGAGCAGCTAAGAATTAACAGTTTGGTAATTCTATGTCTGATGGAGGAAGGTCATTGGCTAATAAAGAAAACTGCCTTGGCCCATTTTATTGGTTAGAACATAGGTGGGTGGAGTAAACAGAACAGAATGCTGAAAGGAAGAGGAAGTGAGCTCAGACTCGACAGCTCTGCTCTCTGGAGCAGAGGCCATGCTCCCCTCTCCCGGGCAGACGCCATGAAGCACGCCGCCAGGTCAGACATGCTGAATCTTTCCCGGTAAGACCAGTGCCACACAGTTTATTAGAGATGGGTTGATCGGGATATCAGAATTAGCCAGTAAGGGCTAGAGCTAATGGGTAAAGCAGTGTTTAAAAGAATACAATTTGTGTGTTGTTATTTCTGGTGTAAAGCTAGCTGTGCGGAAGTCGGCGGGACGAAAAGCAGGCCCGAAGCTCTTACAACATATGTCCTTGAATATCTGGGAATGTCTTAAATGGAATACTTTTGCCTGGACCATAAACACTGACCAAATGCCTGCCAATAAAGATAACTGCAGAAAGGCAGATGTCTAAATTTACACTGAAGAAAAGAACAGAGACCTGGTAGTGGGAAGCAGGTTTCTTGATTGTGTGACTGTTTTCACACATAGCTAGGGGATATAATCAGCATACCCCAAATGCATTGGAGAAATTGTGCCCAGTAAATGATCAAATAGTGCTGAACTGTGGGAGATAAATTCCGAATTTGTAACAAAAGGAGTTAAGGTACAGTGAGAAACCTATAGCAAGAAACAGCCTCTTTATTCACAAGATGATAATTCCAACATGCGTTGCATCTTGGCCTAACCTCCAGAGCCCTTGGCTTTGATGGGTTGACCTTGTGAAAGGAGGCTGATTAATTACTGAGTAATTCTGTGGCTCGTGGCAATTGTTCAAAAATCAAGACAAACTATAACTTGGTTAAATGGCAACAATCAACAGATGACACAAAAAATAACCCAGATATTGGTGTCACAAGAATTTTAAGGAAGTTACCATAAAAATACAGCAACAAAATACTCAGGAGAACAGGCACTGCACCTTGCCTGGGTAGCACAATAGAGCCAGCCACAAAGTAGTGAGCATGGGAGAGATGTCCCCATTACTCATCTGTCGTGTGGCAGCTTATGGGGATGAGATGCCCTCATCATCACCTGAGGTAGGTGGGAAAGCTGGCCCTGAGGTCATAAGAGTGTATGAGCTGTCCATGTTCCCTACCAACTGCAACACTTGGGAAAGCAGGCCCTGCACCTCACCTGGACAACACAATAATCCTGTTGGTGGAGATGTGGTTGAGCCAGCCCCAAAGTTGTGAGAGCTGCCCTCCCACAGCCCACCCCAACCCTGCCCATCAACGCCTGAGGTAGGTAGGAGAGCTGACCCTTATAGGTCATAAGAGCAGTTGCCGGGTGGTGGTGCATGCCTTTAATCTCAGCACTTGGGAGGCAGAGGCAGGCAGATCTCTGAGTTCAAGACCAGCCTGCCTAGTCTACAAGAGCTAGTTCCAGGACAGGCTCCAAAGCCACAGAGAAACCCTGTCTCAAAAAAACCAAAAAATAAAATAAAGAGCAGGAGAACTGTCCCTGCCCCTCATCAACTGTAACACTCAGGAGAATAGCTCCTATGCCATGCTTAGGTAACACAGTAGAGCTGGCTCTGAAGGGGTAGGTGTGAGAACCAACCCTGAGGACGTGAAAGAGGGAGAACTGGCCCTACCCCTTGCTAATCACTGCAAGAGGTGAACAAGCCAGGGCAGTGCTGCAGAGCCCACCCTTGTGGTGAGGATAAGGGAGAGCTAATGGGCTGATCAACCCTGCAACTACCCAGAACCAGGGTTATAAATTGACCCACACCAACATCCGCCCATGTGAGATCTACTGGAGCAGGTGAAGAGACCAAACCTGCAGACCCAAGGCTGCAGGATCTCCACAACACAGGGTAACAACAGGATAACCAAGAAGAGTTCCAGTAAGGACCCAGCATCGATAGTGTAGCAGAAACCAGAGGCTTCGAACCAGACCAATGACTCTTTGCAATGAACACTTGCAAGTAAAGATATATGGATAAAAGAGTTTACTGTGTGATTCATTGTGTCACACTTCAGCTTGCATGACAATATTCAATTTTCTTTTTCTTTATTTTTTTTCCTCTTAGATATTAGTTTATTTTATTTTGGGAATAAGGTTGCAAGGGCAGAGGGTGGATATGAAGGGACAGGGAAATAAATGTGATGGAGATGAATAATGTGAAAGACACAAAGAATAAAAAAATATAGTAACAAGAAATTATTAAACTTTTAAAAATAATATTAAAGTCATAAAGACAAGAACTAGAATAGCTTTCATGCACTTTTACCCAGGTTCCCTAATAACAACAGCCACGGTCCTTCTACTCCAATAAAATATGTCAACATTGCTCCAAGAGACTTTTACTAGTACTATCATTATTTCTTTTAAATATGATTTGGGTAACACCAGGAATTGAACCTATACCTTCACACATATGGAGATTGCTATCTTTCTCTAAGCAACAATCCAGTCCCAATAGACTCACCTTAAATGTAAAACCAGAAATATGTTGAAAAGTAAAAGGACTAGGCCGTCATAGTCCTTTGATACCTAGAGTCCCAGCTATTTGAGAGACGAAGCTAGGGAGATCACTTAAGACCAGTCTGGGCAACTTAGTGAAGTCCAGTCTCACAAAAAAGGAAAAAGAAAGGGATTCGTTGAAGGAAAGAAAGAGGAGTAGGAAAGAGAGATGGGCAGGAAGGAAAAAGATACCAGGAGAAAAGTATGACAAAAATGGACTTATATTAATATCAAGCAAAAGTTTACATAAAAATTACTCCTAGACTGGAAGAATATTTCATAGTAATAAAAGAGTGAAGTGTTTACCTAAATTGTTCTATTATTAATAAAAATTTGGGAGTTAAACAATGGAGTACAAACCTGATAGATCAAGAAAGCAACATAGGAACGACTGGCTGACTTTCTTTCTCCACCTTCCGAGATTGAAAAAGCTGCAAATCTCTCCAAATTTCCCCCTATCTCTTCCTGTGCCTCTCTATCTGGGCCAGCCAAAATCTCTAAGGCTAATTCTGGTTAGGTAGTTGTGGACTCCACCCTTGATTCAAGGTTTAACTTCATTAACTATCTTGGAGCATCACTGTGCAATCAAACATCCCACAACAAAAGGGTCAATAGACCAACAAGTTTTAGCCATTATAAAGGTATATGTACCCCATTATGGTAGCTTCAAACACATAAAACAAAATGAACAGAAATAAAGGAAAAATCATAGATAAATCCAGTCATAACTAAAAATATTTAACTACTTTTCTAAAAAAAATGAGAAAAAAAATCAGTAAAGATCTAGAAGGCTTCAACAATTCTATAAACTACCATAACTACAGAACACACGGAGACAGTTCACTCAGATCTTCCAACAAACAGCTTAGGCATAGTTGTTGCCAGTGTTTTGCACCCAAGGTCTTCTTATACCTTTTGCCTCAGATTGATCTAAAGATATAATTCCAAATAAAATCCCTATAGCCTTCTGTGGTGAACCAAACAAGAATGGCCCCCATAGGTTCATGTATTTAAATGTTTAGTCAGCAGGGAATAGCACTATTTAAGAAGGATTAGGAGGTGTGGCCTTGTTAGAGGAAGTGTCAATGGAGGTGGATTTTGAGGTTTCAAAAGGCCAAGCCAGGCTCAGTGTCACCTGCCCCCCTCCATTAGCATGTGGCTCTCAACTACTCCAGCACCAGGCCTGCCCACAAGCTTCCATGCTCCCTGCCTTGATGATCATGAGCTAAACCTCTGAAACTGTAAGCAAGCCCTCCAATTAAATGCTTTCTCTTATAAGGGTTGTCTTGATCATAGTGTCTCTTCACAGCATAGAACAATGACTAAGATACCTTCTTCTTTACTAGAAACTAGAAAGCTGATTTCTTTCTTTTTTTCTTCTTTTCTTTTTTGGTAATACTTTTTAAGTTGTCAGTTTCAGGACCTGACTTTTTTGCTCGGGATTGTCTCAAAGTCTTGGATTCAAGTGACTCTCCTGCCTTAGCCTTTGAAGCAAATGGAGCCACAAGTCATATGCTGCCAAGATGCACATGCATATATGAAGGACTGGGCAGTGAAAACAACTTGGAAAGAGCAGGTTGAGGGAGTTAAATAGAATCCTGAGCTTTCATACTTATTAGAAAGCTACAGAAAAGTGCCATCATAAGACAGAAGTACACAGCAATGGAGTACAGTCCAGAATGCTGGAATCAAAGGCATGAACTATCATGCCAGACAGAAACCTATTCTTTTTTGGGGTGGGACTGGAGGAGTAGGAGGTTCGAGAGAGGGTTTCTCTGTTTAACAGTCCTGGCTATCCTGGAACTCTCTTTGTAGACCAGGCTGGCCTTGAACTCAGAGATCTGCCTGTCTCTGCCTTTAAAGGTGTATGCCACCACTGCTCGGCTCAGAAACCTATCTTTAAAAAGATTAACATTTATTTTGCCTGCATATATGTATTGCACCACGTGTATGCCTGGTGCCCATGAAGCTTAGAAAAGGGTGTGCAATCCCCAGCAACTGCAATTAGTTGGCTGTGAGCTATCATGTGAGTGCTGGGAACTGAACCCAGGTCTTTTGCAATAGTAATATTTTGGACAACCGAGCTATCTTTCTAGCCCCTTAAAAATGCTGTCATTATTATTTTATGTGTATGAGTGTTTGCCTGCATGTGCGTCTGTATGCCATATTAGTGAAGTACCTACACCATCCAGAAGAAAGCAGTGGATCCTCTGGAACTGGAGTCACAAACTGTTGTAAGCTACTACGTGGGTGCTTAGACTAGAACCCAGGTCCTCTCGAGCTGCCAGTGCTCTTAACCAATGAGCCATCTCTCCAGCTCTGAGAAAATTATTCTTGAAGGCAAAAGTGCTGTTTACAAAATTTGGCAATTGGGGCTGGAGAGATGGTTCAGAGGTTAAGAGCACTGACTGCTCTTCCAGAGGTCCTGAGTTCAATTCCCAGCAACCACATGGTGGTTCACAGCCATCTATAATGAGATCTGGTGCCCTCTTCTGGCATACAAGCATACATAGAAGGAATGCTGTATATGTAATAAATAAATAAATCTTTAAAAAAAAAACAAAAACAAAAACAAAATTTGGCAATTCAAACCCACTTCTAAATATACTTCAAATATGAACAAATGCCACATTATAAGCATAAAATTTTAATAATGAAAAACATGCTTACCACTAAATATACATATATAAATCACTAGAGATATTATCATAAATATTTTATTTGAATTTCAGAGACAAAACTTAATATAATTCTTTGCTATACAAATGAATCACCTTGCAGGAACAAATACAGAGACTTCTTTATTAACCCCTCTGCCTCACTTCTGCAAATCCTTAATAGCAAAAAAAAAAAGTCCTAATTTGCAATACAAAGATAGCATGTTGTAGGTCATTCATACTTGAAAACAACATCTACTTTAACCTCCTCATGTTAAAAGTGAAAAATAAATAAATATGTATATTTATGTATATATACACCTATGTGTATCAATAATTATTTATATATTGGGCTTATATCCAGAATATATATTATGTAATTTATAAAGAGAATTGTTATAATGTAGAAAAAAAGACAAAAATCAATTTAAAAATTGTCAAAAGATATTTCACCAATAATAAAGACAAATGAACCAATAAAGAATAGATGTCTGGCTTCACAGACATTAAAGAAATAAAAAGTAGGGGGCTGGAGAGATGGCTCAG
>NC_022022.1:14055166-14061890 GCF_000317375.1 Microtus ochrogaster
AAAAAAAAAAAAAAATGAGTAAAATAATGAAGTATGAAAATTTGCTCATGGTCACATAATTAGATATTAGAGAAACCAGCTCATGTAATTAATAGCCTTCTGGGTTCATAGTACACACTACGGTAAAATGCTAGTGCACGATGGTGCTTTTCTCTCTACAAAGAAAGAAAGTTGCCAGCCACCACAGAAAATGTCTAAGAGTGATTTCAAATATGTTCAAAGAAGTCAGTTAGTACTTATTCTGTGCTACTAAGAATATTACTACACGGATTTTAACAACTATGTTCCCATTTATTAGCAAATGAAAATGTAAAAAGTTCAGTTTCTGGCCAGGCATGGTAGTACGTGCAAGTAATCCCAGCACTTGGGGGTAAGTGGCAGGAGATCACCACAAATTGAAGACCAGCTGGTTTGCATAGAGTTCCAGGCCACCCAGGGACACAGTTAAATACTGTCTCAATAAACAAAGAAGTTTCCAAGTCAGTATGTACTTTCATAATTTTGCCTTTCCATTCCCAAACATCTGTGTACACACTCTCAAATGTAGGGCTTAGGCGTGTTTCAGTCTCTCCCTTTTAAACCACAGTGACGTGATGGAAATCATGTAGCTCTTACCTCTCAAATCCTTCCTGTCCTCTGGGCAGTAAATGTTTCTAGTTTGGTTAGGCTCTCTTTTAGAACTCCCCTTCGTTTTTGTTTGGACTGATCAAATTCAGGTCCTGACATACCAGGTCAGATCCAAGCCCTCATCAATAAAACTTGCACTTGCTTATCAATTGTCATATTTCATCTGAATAGCTGAGTACATTTAATATTTATAAAGTTGAGTTTATTACTTTTAAATCTCTTGAAGGAAAATATACATTACTGGTCTAAATTCCATTCATTTAGATTCAATGAGTTCAGATGGTGGCTTGACCAGAACTTTCTTTTTGAACAGAATTTTCTTTTTGAACAAACATTTTGAACAAAAATTTATTGACATATTTCAAATTCAAAGAGATTCTCAGTAACTATTATTTAATAGTCTTCGGGGGGGAAATGGAAGCCTAGAGACACAGCTAAGTGGCACAAGCACTTGCCTAGCGTGTTTACATGAGGCCTTAGGTTTGATTCAGAGGAGTGAAAAAAAAAAAAAGAAAAAGAAAGAAAAAAAAATCAATAGATTACATGCTTACACAATGTTGTCAAAAATGTAATAAACTCATGACATGGTAGCATATATCCCAGTATCCAGGAGGCTGAGGCAGGAAGATCAAAAATAAGGACTGTCTAGGCTACACAGCAAGATGCTATTCCAAAAAAAAAAAAAAAAAAAAACCAACATACACTCTAAAAGACTAAGTTAAAAGACTAAGTATTAAAAATATGCTGAGGGGGCTGGAGAGATGGCTCAGCGGTTAAGAGCACTGCCTGCTCTTCCAAGGGTCCTGAGTTCAATTCCCGGCAACCACATGGTGGCTCACAAACATCTGGAATGAGGTCTGGTGCCCTCCTCTGGCTTGCAGACATACACACAGACAGAATATTGTATACATAATAAATAAATAAATATTTAAAAAAAATATGCTGAAATTTTCTTTCTATTGTTAAAAACAAAAACTTGATTTTAGATTAGTACAATATAATAGTCTATTAAAAATCAGAACACAACAGATTACACATTAAGACACAAGCTCGGTGAGTGGTACATGCCTACAACCTCAACACTCAAGAATCTGAGGCAGGAGAATGGCTGCACAGTGAGCTGGAGGCCAGTATGGGCTGTAAAGTAAAACCATGCCTTATAACACACAAGCACATGTATACATAGGGTTATGCAAATCTAAGTTCACATCAGCTACTAGCCCAAAATAACTACTGATGGAAAAGCAGACCTTTTAAGGCTTTCCTAAATAAATGAACAGAAAAAGCAAAGACATTTGAAAATGTTAAGCTCAGTCACTATTTTTTTGTTCACCATCTTCCATGTAGATAAACCTGTACTGTGTACTAATGACAAAATTCATCACAGCTCATGAGTTATCTAACCCTGGATTTATATCTCTTCTAGCTGACTCGAGAGTATAAATAGGAGTGAAATTTTGCAGGTATAGGAGTTAGGAGCACTTGCTGCTATTGGAGAGGACTTTGGTTCTGTTTCCAACACTCACATGGCAGTTCACAATGCCAGTTTCAGAGGATCTGCTTCTCTCTTCGGCACCCTCAGACAGCAGGCACGCACATGGTATATACACATACATGCAGGCAAACACTCATATATATTAAAATAGAAATATTTTTAAGTATATATGGTATGCAAAAAAATACAAGTAATTCTGCTCTTGGAATACATAATAACTGGGGAAAATATAAAAAAATGTTCTTATAAGAGAAGGAAATGAAGTAATTAATGATACTGATATGATCAACTTTGATTCTATAACTGAAAAGTATGTTATTATAGCTCAATTTTAGGAGGGTATTTGCTGTTGTTTTATTATTATTTGCGTTTTTCGAGCCAGGGTTTCTGTGTAGCCCTGGTTGTCCTGGAACTTGATATATAGATCAGACTCAGGCTAGTCTCAAACTCAACCTGCCTCTGCCTCCCAAGTGCTGGGATTAAAACAGCACACCAACATGCCTTAATTTACTTTTTATTATTTTTAAGTATATGTATGTGTTTGTGAGTAGTGCAGGTACCCACAGAAGCCAGAGGCACCAGATTCCCCTGGGGCTGAAGTTACAGGTAAGGTTTGAACAACCTTTGTGGGTCCTCGGAATTGAACTCTGGTCCTCAGGAAAAACAGTCTATGCTCTTAAAGGCTAAGCCATCTCTCTATTCCCTGTTGTCTTCAGACAGGTCTCACCATATAGTCTAAGCTGACCTCTAACTTGAAGCAATCCTCTGTTTCTGTTGGGATTACAGATGTACGTCCTGTGCTGATTTATGCTTAGATACATAAAAGGTCAATAACCCACCTTTTTTAAAGTAACATGGGGCTGATCGGTGGTAGTACTCTCCTTTAACCCCTTTGCTTTCCTGGTCTCCGCGGGAATGGTAGTTCTGTAAGTCTATTTCTCCATTAAAGCTGTATATATATTTTTACAATCTGTCTGCATTCGTTTACGCCGTTACACCAAACAAAACTTGGTTTTGCTATGCTGTATCCAGAACCTAAGTCCTTGCACATGCTAGTCAAGAATCTTCTACTAAGCCACATCCTCAGTAGACATTTTGAGCTTCAAGTTCCTAGTATATTCTAAATTAAACAGCTTTTCACTGTTTCTCACTGCCCTTTCTTCCCCCAAGGTGTTCTGTGTCTGTTTAAACAAGACACTATCACTGGTGTGAGTTACAGGTCTGTCAATTTTTAACTTGTTCTTTCATAGACTACAGAGTTTTCATTATTATATTCAAGCAAAATTGCAATCAAATATTTCTTTAGCTATACAAATACAAAACCTATTTCATGCCAACTTACAGATAAAACTTATTCAGCATCCAGTGATACGGAAAACAATGTGGCCTAACAACAGAAGCTTTCCCCTTGCATTGTGTGGCCATGCATCAGTGAACTAACTCCACACGCTCCCTGTACTATCTCCTGCCCTGCACTATTCTGCACTGTCACTTTGCCCCTTGCTCATTTCCCCACACTAAAGACAAGGGTTAAAGGAACCCTCCAAAGAACAGAACATAATGGAAAAGCCAGGTAGTACCAAGATACACCAACTACTATGAAAAATTCAAAACTAAGGAGATAAGAATTTAAAAACATAAAGAAGTCTCAACCGTCCAGATTGGAATAAGCCATCAGATATGTAAGTCACACTTAGTATGGTCAGACACTGTCATTAGCACTGGGTACACAGTAAAATCAAAACATTCTAAACTATGTTTCTGCACAGGCCTTATTCGTTACCAGGGAAGATACACCCAAACAATTCAAGATACAGGAGAAAGGAGAGAAGAAGGGAGAGAGGGATAAAGGGGAAGAGAGGAAAGAAATGAAAACTATATATGAACTGCTACAGCAGGAAAAGGAAATATAGGGTAAAAATGAAAGAGAGAGAGGCTATGTCAACTTAGATAAGCTCCAAAGATCCCCCCAAAGCCTTTCTGTATGTGGTCGTGTTATAACCAGGTAAACACTAAACATGCACTAGAGTTAGAAGGTAGGTGTGAATTAAGAGACTTTAACTGAAGACTGCCAGGGTTAATGTAGGCAGAATTAGGGAGATGGCTGGATGGGTAGTGTTTACCACTAAGCCTGACAACCTGAGTTCAACCCCTGGAACTTCACATCATGAAAAGGGAGAATCAGCTCCTGACAGCTGTCCTGACTTCCACATATGTGCCACACTAAATAAACACAAAACAAATAACTAAAGTTGTTTAACCTAGTACCAGCAGGTTCCAGTGTCTCCTCACTCTTCCTTGCTCTAGGTCAGCCCTTCTTCCCACTGGGCAGCAGTGGCCTCAGCCTCCATCAGTCTGTGAACAGACTCTAAGCCTCCTTGCAAAGGTGGCAGTGCTCCATAAATTTTTCACCAGCTTTAGTCATGTTCCTACTCTGATGGCAGGATTGCAGACATGTGACTTTCTAGAGTTCTTTGGAAACTCTGACTTGTCCAGCCAAACCTGTGTTACGATGGCCACTTAGCAGGTTTGAAATTAATTCTCTTCTTCTTTCACCTTTATTGTCCTTGTTACTATTCTAAATGTCCTACCCCATAACACTGAAGGATTCTCTTTTCCCAACCAAGCCCTAGCTGACACAGTAATTGAGAACAAATGTGGCCTTAACTCTTCCTCAGAAGTACAAGAATCGCCGGGCGGTGGTGGCGCACGCCTTTAATCCCAGCACTCGGGAGGCAGAGGCAGGCGGATCTCTGTGAGTTTGAAACCAGCCTGGTCTACAAGAGCTAGTTCCAGGACAGGCTCCAAAAACCACAGAGAAAAAGAAGTACAAGAATCATAATGACAGGAACCTAAAATTACTTTTCCCATCTGACCAGGTTAACAGGAATGGAGATGCTGGTAGTTTGTCACGCAGAGGGAAAAGTTCGCTACATCTTCCTTTACAGAAGCTGCATGATGAAGGACTGGCTAACCAACCACTGTACTGGCAACAGGAGCACAAGAGCTTTCAGTGGTAGCTAAGTAGCTACAAAACTTGGAGATAATAAAACTGGGCCCCAAATTCAGCCCAACAGCCAGACAGAATCAGAAAACTTCTACCACTGTCCTGGAACAAAACCATGCTTCATTTAGCAAACGTGGCATTTCTAAAAAACAAATTCAGTCTGGTCCTATGGGAGGCTGAAATAAAGGCAGATTGAATTTAAAACCTTACAGATCTCAGGGTCCTATATTCTGCATACTTTTATAAATTCTGTATTTCAGTCATCCAAACTTGTACTAGGCTGACTACCCCCAATACCACATTCTGGTCTCTAGAACCTACATTTGTTTCATTACCGGGAGAAGGTTATGGAAAGAGTACCCTTTATGGTCAAATGCAAGTGAAATTAACACTCTTGAAGCTAGGATGATGGGTCAAGCCTATAATCCCAACAACTGGGAAGTGGTGCGGGGCATCAGGAAGAGTTCAAGGTCTTCTTTGCTATGGAGTGCATTTGAGACCAGTCTGGAATGCATGAGACCCTTGTCTCAAGAAACAAATAAAAAAAAAAAAAAGAAATTAGCAATATTAAGATAGGCCAAGTGTGTATACTTGTATCCCAGCATTTGGCAGACAGGCAAGAGATCACTTCAAGTTCAAGGCCAGCCTGGTCTATTTTCACTCTGGAAGACTTGTTTCAGGCCTCCCAGAGCTTCGGAGTGAGACCCATCAACTCCAAAAAAGTGGACATAAGAGAATAATACACAAGGATCTAGTACACAGCACAGTGAATAATATTGTTTCTTTTTTAAAAATGTTCAAAACTACCTTATTTTTTAGCAGAGTAGCATATTAAACATGCTTACAGGATTCTACTAGATATTCAATATTGTTACTCTTCCTTTTACAGTTAAGAGGCACAGAGAAAAATAGATAACAAAATTGTTACATGGACAAAGACTACTTCACTCTTTCCCTACAAGCCAAGGTCAGGAAAATGCAGCAGTTCAGTGTGAAGGGAGAACACAGGAGGAAATGGAAGGTTCTGCAAAGCCCAAGCCCTGCAACCAGCATGCCATTCAGCAATATCTTTATGTCTGGACCCAGGGATGGCGCTGCCCTACAGGACTGACATGAACTGCTATACAAATGACTGCATGTTTTCCATGAGCTCACAAGTCAAAGATGGATTTTCCATCCAGTGGCCAGAGGCAAAGGGATCTTTCTGTGGATGGCAGGCTACACACAGAAGCTTGTTCTTAGCTCTCTTCCCTGTTGCAGTAATGCAAAATTTTATTTTTTTTTTCAGATTAAAAAAAAAAACAGTAAAAAATGCCTGGCAGTGGTGGCACAGAGCCTTTAATTCCAGCAGCACTAGGGGGATCTATGTGAGTTCGAGTCCAGCCTGGTCTACTGAGTGAGATCCAGAATAGTCAGGGATACACAGAGAAATCCTGTCTCAAAGGACTCAAAGACAAGTTAGAGTTCTGTCCTGAAGCACTGTGCCCTGCTTCCCCACTGCAGCAGCACCTGGTGACAGTTTACAGTTCTTTTTTTTTTTGGTTTTTTGAGACAGGGTTTCTCTGTGGTTTTGGAGCCTGTCCTGGAACTAGCTC
>NC_022022.1:14062882-14065605 GCF_000317375.1 Microtus ochrogaster
ATTATGTATACAATATTCTGTCTGTGTGTATCCCTGGAGGCCAGAAGAGGGCGCCAGACCCCCATTACAGATGGTTGTGAGCCACCATATGGTTGCTGGGAATTGAACTCAGGACCTTTGGAAGAGCAGGCAATGCTCTTAACCTCTGAGCCATCTCTCCAGCCCCCAGTCCCCATATTTCTTGCCCATCCAGTATGTGTACACACTTCTGCCCTGCTATCAATTTAAAAAGTCTCCAGAGACAGAGAAATCAGTCTGGGGATCCATAGAAAACACAGTTCTCTGCTAATATTTTTTCTTTGAAAAATTTGCTGAAAATAACCCTCAAGGATAGCACCCCTCCAAATACACACAAATTATCACCAGTACAATGATGAGTATGTTAAGTAAATCATTCCTGATATACATAAAATCATTATGCTATATACCCTGTATAGACAATTTCTATTTGTTAATATAACTCAGTAAAAACAAAATGCATTTTTAAATGAAAAAAATAGTTGAAACAGTGATGCATGGCTATAATTTACTCAGTCGACTGAGGCAGGAAGTTTACAAGATCAAAGATAGACTACAGTGAGATCTTAGGCCAAGCAGACAATAAGAAGGAACAGGAGATTTGAAGGTGTTAGTCTTCAGAAATGGAATCCTGCAGACACAAGCCAAGGAATGCTGGCAGCCACCAGCAACTGAAGAGGCAAAGAATGCACACTTGCCTAGGGCCACTGGAGGGAGCAAAGTCCTGCCAACATTGACTTTGGATTTCAGGCCTCTGGGAAGAGAATGAACTCTTGTCTTAAATTACCAAACTGTGTGTTAATTTTTACAGCAGCCACAGAAAAATTCATGTAGGAATTTAAACCTGATATTTTTAAAAACCAATTAACTTTTCAATCAAATTAGGAAGAAAGTTCTTAATGTTAGGGAAGCTGGTAAGAATTAAGTTTGGGGAATGTGTGTGCGTGTGCATGCAGTATAATTTAGTGTTAAAATGTGTGCTTACCATGAATAAGGCTCTGGGTTTGATCCACGTCACAAAAATGCATATAGACATGCATACAGATGTACAGAAAACAAGTAAATTTCAGTACTTAAAAGGAACTGATCCAGCTAGGATGATGGCATCCTAGCACTCAGAAGGCAGAGACAGGCAGATCTCTGTGAGTTCAAGGCCAGCCTAATCTACACAGTGAGTTCCAGGACAGCCATGGGTACTTAGAGAGACACTGTCTTAAAAAACAAATAAACAAAACCCCACAAAAAACAAAAATAGGGGAAGTAGAAAAAGACAAGATCTCCTGAGTAAATTGAGAGCATGGGGACCTTGGGAGAGGGTTGTAGGGGAGGGGAGAGGCAAAGATGGGAGTAGAGAAAAATGTAGAACTCAATAAAATTCAATTAAAAAAATACGTTAAAACTTTTTTTTTTTAAAAAAGACAGAGGCAGGAGGATCTCTGTGAATCTGAGACCTGCCTGATCTACATATGAAGTTCCAAGACAGTCAGAACTAAATAGGCCCTGTCTCAAAAAATAAAATAAAAATGAATCAGTCAGTTATCAGGAAAATTGGGGCACATTGATTCTCTGCATTTCATATTGGTTCAATAAAAACTTTAAAGAAATGCAGATTTTGTGGTGCACCAATACATCCTGCCACTATGATGAGCAAGAAAGGGAAGCTGAGCAGTTCAAATGCTGTGGAGAGTGACAGAACTGGAGACTGCAGCTCAGTGAGGAACAGGCTGCAGGCCACATCTTGTCCATGTCTAGGTCCTCCATGGTCCTACGGCAGCCAGGGTCTGTATGGATGCTCTTGGTCCATATTACCACCAAAAGTCGTGCAGAAGCCTATGGTCTGTGCTGTCACCTGAAGCCATGCTGATGTCCAAGGGCCCTGCTGTGTCCTTGCTGGCCCTCAACACGGCTACAGCAGGAGAACTGATTCCACCCCTCTCTAGCTACCAAAGGTGGTACCCTCAGTGGCATGGGCCAAGGAGAGCTGGCCCAATGGCATGGACTTTGGAGAGCTGACCCTGGTGGCCTGGGTTTGGGAGAAGTGTCTGAATCATAACCACAGGATCTCCATGACTGGGGCGACAGCAGGATAGCTGAGAGGAGTGTCAGTGAGGGTCCAGTATTGATGGCATAGCAGAAGTCACCTGAACCAGACCATTGCAATGAACATTTGCAAGCAAAGCTGTTTGTGTAAAATGGTATACTGTATGACACACCACAGCACCTAATGCCACTAGACAAACAAATATGTGATGGACACATGGGAAAGAAGGAGGAGCAAAGTGGTACACACACGGTGGAACTGGAGACAAGTGAGATGCTTTTTTTTTTTCAATTTCAGTTTTAATTTTTTTATTTCATTTTGTGGGGTTACAAGGGTGGAGGGCAGACATGGAAGGACTGGGAAATGAGTGGGATCAGGGTACATGATGTGAAATTTCCAAAGAATCAATAAAAAAAAAATTGTTAAAAATAAACAAGTCTGGTGGTAGTGGTGGTGCACATCTTTAATCCCAGCATTCTGGAGGCTGAGACGGGTAGATCTCTGTGAGTTCAAGGCTAGCCTGGTCTACAGAGTAAGTTTCAGGACAGCCAAGGCTACACAACTACACACACACTAAAACAAAACTCTAACTTGAAAAAGAAAAAGAAAAAAGAAAGGAAGGGAGGAAGGAAGGAAGGGAGAGAGGGAGGGAGGAGGGAGGGAG
>NC_022022.1:14065705-14076753 GCF_000317375.1 Microtus ochrogaster
AAGGAAGGAAGGAAGGAAGGAAGGAAGGAAGGAAGGAAGGAAGGAAGGAAGGGAGGAAGGAAGGAAGGAAGGAAGGAAGGAGCTGAGTATGGTGGCACATGCCTTTGGAGGCAGAGGCAGGTGGATCTCGGTGAGTTCGAGGCCAGCCTGATCTACAAAGTGAATTCCAGGACAGCTAGAGCTGTTATACAAAGAAACCCTGTCTTGAAAAAAACAAAACAAAATAAAATTATTCATTTCCATAGGATCAGAGAAACTTTACCAATGTTACAAAGTGATTCTTTACCACTTATTCTAGATTTTTTTAGTCACACTAGAGATAGAACCCAGAACCTCACCATGCTCAGCAAACACCCTCACGCTCTACTGTACCAATCAATTTGTTTAACTGGCCACTATCAAAATGCAAGACACCACGCAGATGCTCTACCAGTCTCAGAGGCTTAGACGTACTATAATCTGATGTGCTTAAACTCATCCTAACTTACCCTCCATTCAGCAGGTGGCTTAAGAGGACATACATTTAACCACATCCCTTCCTTATTTGTAAAGTCCAACTGACACCTCACCAACAGAGCTACACTGCTGCTCCTCATAACCCGGTCCTACCTAAATTTCCTGTCATAAACTACTGCCTATCTCAAACTATTCATTCCTTTGTGTACTTTTTGAACAAATATTTGTCTTTTTAAAAAGCCTTCCTGGAAGACTTAGGAAACGTCACTAAGAGATGATAGTATCTGAGTCCTGTAATTATAGACCTACAAGCAAAGAAGGGAGTGTTTCTCTCTTCCCTCTCCCTTGGCAGTCCTGGGACCTGCTGTAAGCTAAGCACACGCTCTACCACTGGACTATCCCCCAGTCCTCCAGCACACCTAGCGCTTGCCCCTGCCCTCTTGTCTTATAAGAGCACTCGTGAATTTTATCCAGCACACATTATGCCAGTGACTTCTGAAACTAGAATATAATCAGTTTCTCTAGTTGTCTACCCAGAACTGTTCATCAACCACACAGGTTAGAAGATACATCTCGCTGGGTGGTGGTGGCGCAAGCCTTTCATCTCGGCACTGGGAGGCAGAGGCAGGCGGATCTCTGTGAGTTCAAGTTCCAGGACAGGCTCCCAAAGCCACAGAGAAATCCTGTCTCAAAAAAAAAAAAAAACCCAAAACCAAACCAAACCAAATGAAAAACCACCAAAAAAATAAAAAAAAGATACATCACATCTCAAATGGAAACAAAGCAGAAAGATTAAGGTAAGTGACCATGTATCTGTCCTAGGTTAGGCAACATGATAGAAATTTTCTTAGTGTTATATTCCCTGACTCCCTCATCAGCAGCCCCTGTCACATTAGGCATTTGCTCAGTGTTAGATTTATCAAAGGCCTAGACAATATCCTTAGTTCTGAAATCCTCCATAAAGAATCACCTCTTTGTGAATTAAGTCTTCCTTAAGAGCTCTGGAACATTCAGAGTTCAGGATGTTAACAAGTCTTCCTACACACAGAAGACAGACAAAGGTTCTCACTTTTTCTAATAACTACAACTTCAGCATCTATAACATGTCAGATTTCTTGCTAGTCACTACACACTGATTTGTTTATTTAAATATAATTTAATTTGAAAAGAAGGTGTCATTTCTTTTTCACTTTAAGAAAGTGAGATTAGGGGGCTGGAGAGATGGCTCAGTGACTAAGAAACTGACCGCTCCTCCTTAGGACTCAAGTTCAATTCTTAGTACACACATGGCAGCAGCTCACACTGTCAGTAACTCTAACTCCAAGGGATCTCTTTTGGCCTCAGAGAGCATTGGATACAAGTGGTGCACAGACATAAATGCAGGTAAAACTTAGGTACATGAAGTGCTAAAATAATAATAATACTATTAGTAATAATACTAATAAAAATTCCAGTTACAGGATATCTGATGCCCTTTCCTGGCTTCTGCATACAAGTGGTACAGAGGCACATCTAGGCAAAACATCCATATGCACAAAATAAAAATACCCACTGAGCTATCTCACTGGCTCCAGAAAAAAAACTTATCCAACTTTTAAGGAGAAAAAAACAGAGTAGGTATAAAGTCATATGTAAATCTTTTTTGTGGAATGAACTTGCTTCTTAGGCTTTTATCTGACCTAATGTTTCAATTTTAGATTAACTCTAATTAATTTCTACCGCATTGCCGAACCTAAAAGACAGTCACTTATCTTCATTTTTTTTTTTTCAGTTTGATTTGGTTTGTTTTCATTTAAGATAGTAGCTTCTATGTGGTTGATAAATAGTTCTGGGCAAACAACTATAGAAGCTGCTTAATATTCTAGCTTCAAAAGTCACTGCCATAAATACCAACGGCAAAACACATTTTAAAATGATGACTAAAAATATATAACAGGGCTGGAGAGACGGTCCAGGTTTTAAGAACATTGACTGCTTTTTCAGAGGACCAGGGTTCAATTCCTACCACTGGTGGTATACAATCATCTGTAATTCCAGTCCCAGAAGATCCAGAACTTTCTTCTGGCCTTTGAGGGTACTATATGCACATGGTACACATACATACATTCAAGCAAAACACATATAGAAAATAAATGTTTAAAAACACCTTTTCAAAAATAAATTTTAAAATTATAATATATACACACATGTATACACACATATATAAACATATATATATATATATGTTTGTGTGTATAAACATAGCAGGCCTAGTTGCAAAAGTCTGTGCTCTGAATGATATACAACCCTATACCTATCCCTGACAAGTCTAAAAAAAAAAAGAAAGAATACACACATCACTCTTTAATTATTGGAGAATTATACTCTTACGTTGAATAGATTTAGAATACACTTGCTGTTTTTAGAACTGAAATTTAAAACCAAGCAACCAATTCACATTGATCTGAACTTTGGGGGAAAACCCATGAAGTTATTTAATGTCAAGTAGGAATTCACCTTTCAAAAATTTTCAAGAAAAGAAGCTATTACTGAATCATAACATGAGGCTTTTAACATAAATTATTTCCATTGATTCTCTTACCTGTCCACATTAACTCAGGATTTAAATTCTTTAAAAGGCACATGTTTAAATACATATTATATCCATTTCAAACACAAATGAAGTAGGACCTAGAGCAAATTACTTGGCCTTTGTGATCTTCAATATCCACCTATAAAATGAAACCAATAATAATCACCCTGCTTTAGAGATAATTAGGATCCAATGGAAGACTGCCACAAGTTAGAGGCTATCCTGGGATACTTATTAAGTTTCAGGCCAGCCAGGAGGACTATAATGTGAACAACCCTATCTCAAACTAAACAAATAAAACATAAAAACATACAACGTGCGCTGGATAAAGTAACTTTTTAAAAAGAACGAAAGGATCGCTTTGATTTGAGTCACGCAAGGGTTTAAATTTTGAAGGGTTTTTAATGACTGCCTAAATTATTTAAAAATCTATTATGGGCTAGGGGTATTTCTTAATAGGAAAGCACTTACCTAGCACGCAGTAAACCCTATGTTCCATCTGCAGGACCACTAAATAAATAAATGGTCGCTGAGTATTTCCCAGAGAAGTGCCAGAAAACGGCATTAAATTTCCGGCTTTAAAAAGCGATTACAAAGAACTGAAGTTACAGCTCAGCGATATGAAAGCTTGCCCAATATTCCCACGGGGTTCACCTCACCTCGCCCCGCCCCGCCCCGCCCCGCCCCGCATCACATACCAACACGGGGGGGGGGGGGAGGACAGGCCTGAGAGGGCGCGTATGCGTGCGTGTGCAATCAGGACAGGGGTTGTGAGGCAGACAGGCTAAAAGCTACAAGTTCCTTTTGGAAGTTATTAGAATCTGGAAGAGGCCAGAAAAGAGAGTCAGACACTGTAGGGGGAAAAAAAATAAAGGAAAGGAAGTTAGTCAGAAATGTAGGCTAGAATTCATTTGAAAGGAAACAACTTGAGTTAGTAGCAATGGCATTAAGATGCCCACGTGAGAAACACCCAAACATCACCTGCAACTACCAAACGAAGTGCCTATACAGAGTCAACTCTGGTGTTTAAATGTTACATTTAATAGAATATAAGAAGGGACACGCTCCTCAAAAGAAACAAAATATAAGTGGCTTGTTACAGAAAGATCCATTACTACATTTAATACCCCTTAATTCATTTGAACGAGCAGAAACTTTGGTTGGCTTAAGTTGAAACTGTGTACACACACACACACACACACACACACACACACACACGCACACACCCTCTCAGACACCAATCGCCCTCGCTCGAACCTTACCACGGGCACCCTTTCCATCTCCTGAAGTCCCTGCAGCTTCTTGAGCATCGTGTCCTCGCCGGGCAGACCCATCCCTAACGCAGGCGCGGAGGGGGCTCCAGCGAAGGCCACGGGAGGACTGGCCGCCATCCTGGCCCCCCGGGCACTTGGCCCGCCAGTCTGGAGCTTGCGGGCACACCGCCTGCCACACCCCTCTCCTTGGGACCTTTTCCTCCTCCACCCAGAACGTTCCAGCACGTCCCGGCCGGAGGTACAAGGCTCCCCTTCATCTGCTCCCTCTGAACGAGCGCAGCCGCTCTCGGCTGCGGTCCAGGTGGCCCGGGAACCTCAGCCGCCCCCCCCCCACGCCACCTCAGCCCGCAGCCTCCAGCCTCGGCGCCCGCCACACCCCGCCAGAACCCTCCGCTCACCCGCCGTGCGGCTCGGCCAGCTGCTCGCACAGGAGCCCCGGACTCCGCGACGCCGGGCGCCCCAGGCTGCCTAGCCCGCCGGCTCCGCCGCGCCCGCTGACCCGCAGCGCCGCCGGCTCCCGCCGTCTCTGTAGCCGCAGCCGCCTCGGTGCGGCCCAGGCGTTTCCGGGTTCCCGCGGTCCCGTCCGCCAAAGGCTCCGGCTTCCGCCTCGGCCCCGGCAAACGCCGTTCCCGGCTCGGCTCTGGCGGCCCCAGCTTCGCGCTTCGCTGGCCGCGTCCCTGAGGGGACCACACCGGGACAGCCCCTTGACAGCCTCACGGTCGCGGGACCGTGATAGGAAGGGTGACCCTGCCGACAGCCCGGCTGCAGAAAGTGGCAGGATGACCCGTAATTTAAGGAAGGGCAAAGTCCTTTGGGCCAAAGAACCCTGATAGAGAACCGGGAGGCGGATCTTGGCTCCTAAAAATGACCACCAGTGAGTTGAAAACAAGATTATCTCTGGTGCAGGTTACCGACCTTCGTCTAGGAACCTGCTTGTTTGGTTGGAAATGACCCCCTTCCCCCACTCGGACAGCTCTGAAGAGTCTCAGGAATCCAAAATGGGCTCAATGTCACTAAATAGGACAAAGGTACAGACAGAGAGAGACCACCTTATGGGAGAGTCTTTTACTTATTCCTGTCTGCAAGGATCTCAAATACACTACTTTTTAAAACCTTCTAATATATTTCGAAAATCTTCCAACCACTGTAGCCTCTGCTGGCGGTGGGCAGGTTGAAATGTAATATTCTGGGTCCGGTTTGATCATCGGATATGGCAGATTTTATTATCCCTTTCCTGTGAATACAATGCTCCTAGAATTAAGCTTATGCTTCTTCATATTGCAAATGATTAAAACCATGACTTAGGGGAGAGCAGTTATGAAACAACCAAGAGAAAAATAAAATTAGATGACTTAGCATAGAATACCTCCCTTTAAATCTTCGTGTCATCCGGTCTTCAGAAAACTTCCGGATGATGGACTGCAAACTAGACTTTGGTATTTACTAGGTCTGAATCTAAAAGGCCCGCTAAGGTTCATCATCTGGTAAAGGCTGGTTGCCAACGAATGAGCTTCAGGCTGGGAAAAGGGGAGTGGATAGCGAAGGTTCTGGCCGGAGCCACTGATGTATTAAAAATTTGAAGGTATTATTAGGAAATAGAGTACATTGTGGAACAGGCCTGTTTGCAAGTGGGTCACTGACCTTGAGGGTGTATCTTACCCAGGCCTCTCTTCAGGGGCTCTCATTGTAGCCAGTTTGCTTTCTGGTAAATAGAGGCCACACCACCTACACCCCAACCAGAGACCCAGAAGCAACAGAACCAAGTGACCTTGAACCAAAAACTCTGCAATCTTGAACCCAAATAGGCCTCCTTCCCAAGTTGTTTTCTCGGACATTTTGCCCCAGCAGCAAAAAGAAAGTAACTAGTAGAATATTTTCCTTTTCTTAAAAAAAAAAGACGGGATCTCACTTTATAGTTCAGGCTGGCCCCAGGCTGGCCTTGATCTTCTGGCAAGACCGGCTTCAGCCTTTCTGTGCTGGGACCACAAGCTTGAGCTATCACATCTACTTTCTTTCCTTACCCCTTTCTCCTCCCTAACCCCGAAAACTACTGGAAATTGAGCCCCAGGCTTTTGTACCTTATGTACTTCCCCATTGAACCTTTTCTCCATTTTTTTTTAAAATAAACTTTATGTGCCTAGAATATGATAATTACAACTTGGCACTATTCTGAGCAGCGTGTGTATATAGTATGTAAACAAATACCCAGAAAATAGTTGGTACTCCATAAATGTGTGGTTATAAAGGAAAAGGAGGATTTAAAATATATTAGCAAGAAAAATATACCTTACAACATAAATTCTTTTCTGTTGTTATTTTGGTTTTGAAGAGATGATCTTCTTTTGTAGCCCAGGCTGCCCTGAAACTCGCTATATAGCCCAGGTTGGCTACAAATATGTAATTCATTTTGACCTTGGCCTCTTGAGTGCTGGAGTCATGGGCAGATACCACCGTGCTCAGTGTCACAAATACACTGGTCAGGAAAAAAATTTTTTTTCCATTTTTTTTCCCCAGGAAACTTTAAAGTGATTTAAAAAAGAAAAAAGCCAGAAGCACTTATAATGACGAAGCAGAGACGTGTGCTTGGCTGCCTTGGAGGACATGGAGCTGAAAAATGACCTCAAGCAGTGCAAACAGTCCCGTCTACACCATTAATCCAAGGCGTGAAGCAAAGTCAGGAGCCTGGTGTGGTACAAAAATGCAACTGTAGACCTAACTGCTCGAGAGTCAGAGGCAAGAGGATAACTTGAGCCTAGGAGTTCAAGGCTAACCTGGGCAACTTTGCTTTAAAGATGTGGGAGAAGCCAGGGTAGCTCAAAGAATGCTGGCTTAGCATGTATGAGGCCCTGGGATCAATCCTCAGGACTGCAAAAAAAGAAAAAAAAAATACAATAGGAGGCCAGAGGTCTGCTTAGCTGTTCCTCTCTTCTTGCTTTAACTTTGATTGTTGGGATGAACCCAGACACTCACCCATTTCACTTAGCTTTTCTGACTTAATGGAGCACAGGTTTTCAAAGTATTCCCTTATAACATTCTGAATTGCTTTGGTGTCTGTTGTGATGTTTCCATGTTCATTCCTGAGTCTGTTAATTTTGAGCATGTCTTTCTTTCTTTCTTTTTTTTTTTTTTCGAGACAGGGTTTCTCTGTGGTTTTTGGAGCCTGTCCTGGAACTAGCTCTTGTAGACCAGGCTGGTCTCGAACTCACAGAGATCCGCCTGCCTCTGCCTCCCGAGTGCATGTCTTGCTTTCTAATTAAAAGTAATACTTTCACTGGCCTTTCCTGGCTCCACAGTTTACAGTCCAGTACATAACCTGCTTCCCTGTGTACAGAATGTGTTTGACCAATCCCATCCCTTTCTTGGGTCTTCACTAACTTAAGAATGTTTTTCCAGTCAGTCATTGTTTTTATAGTTGGCCCATCCACTCAACTCAGACACCATCATCTTCAAACTTAAAGCATGTCTTGCTCCTTTTCTCCCAAGGGACTAAATCCCTTCTCACTGGTCGTGATCGCATCTCAAATAATGCTGGTACATCTGCATAGTTTCTCTTCCTTGTGTTGTGATTGGTTTTATATTCCTCAACACTTCCCTTAGGTCAGTGCTATCCTAATGATGTGGATTTCTGGCATCTTAAAGAGCCTTGCACACAAAGAATGGATGCCAGCAGAAGGGCACACACATGTAATACTGTAACAACCATCCTGGCAGCAACAAAGATTTTCTAGAGGCACTTGTGCCCCTCCCTTTAGTGATTAGACTCCTCAAACAATGGTTCCCAAGATATTACAGTTTCCAGAAGAATCTCAGACTGGAAGAAAGAAAAGAAAAATGAAGGCTGGGGTCAGCCAGAGGAAGAACTTTCACCCAGTTCAAACAATTTGTCAAAACACCTTGCAGGAGACACTTGAGCCAGGGCAACGATGATCCAATGATAGGCGTGACCACACTTTGACCAGAACCACTTAGTTATAAACATTTCTTTCCTTCTATTTAAACTTAAGCTTCAGGGCTGAAGAGACGGCTCAGCAGTTAAGAGCACTGGCTGCTCTTCCAGAGGACCCAGTTTCAGTTCCTACTACCCACATGGCAGCTCACAACTGTCTCAACTCCAATTCCAACAACCCTCATGCAGGCAAAACACCAAAGCACATAACAATAAAATAAATCATTTTAAACTTAAATTCATTTTAGACCCTGAAGATGGGCTTTTGGGTGTTCAATGGATCTCTTTGATTGTTCCTCTTCGTAATGTGGTCATAGCCGGGTATGGGACACGTGCCTTTAGTTCCGGCACTGGAGAGGTCAAGGTAGGAAGAGCTCTGTGAGTTCAAGGCCAGCCTGGTCTGCTTAGCAATTTCCAAGGGAGCCAGGACTAGAGAGACCCCAATAATAAATACATCGAACATACCTAATGTGGTTACATTGAATAAAACCTTCTACTACCTTTTACTGCTTCTTGTCCATTTAATTGATCTACCAAGGACAAGTGGTCTAGCCTAGCCTGTTAGGGGCTCCAGGGCCCAGGCTCTGCACAATGTCAGTAATGATTCCAATACTTACAGCACTAAAGCAGGAACCCTTGTGAACTGAAGTCCAGCCTGGGTTATATAGAGAGTTGCAAAGGGCCAGACCCTGTCTGAAATAAAAACAACAACCAGAAACTCAATATGTATTTCCTGAACTAAGCAGAGCTGAGCAGAAATGGTTGATGATGACATCAGAGATAAAGTGAGGACGCTTCAAAAGTTCACCAGAGCAAGTGTTAGCAGACCATGAGCTGCGAGTCTGGACACAGAGCTCGAGCACATAGTCAAACCTAAGCTCTTCTGGCAGTAAGAATCCATTCACTCTTAACTGGTTTGCCCATTATCTTCTCTAATTTTCACAGCAGCCTGATAAAGTAAGCATTAGGACTTGGCACCCCACAGAAAGTGAACCCGGAGCTCACAGACATGAAATAAATTTCCACTCCCATATACACCGAAGGGACAGGCTGGAACTCAAATCCTCATTTGTCTCAGGAAGTCCATACATTTTTTTTTAAATGCTAGGGATTAAACCCAGGCCTTCTGCATTTGTCAAGCAAGAGTTTTATCACTGAGCTACACCATAAACGCCTAAAGAAGAAAGAAACTTTAAAAAAAACTTAAAAAAATTACATTTGCTGGGCAGTGATGGTGTATGTCTTAAATCCCAACACTTGGGAGGCAGAGGCAGGCGGATCTCTGTGAGTTCAAGACCAGCCTGGTCTACAAGAGCTAGGTCCAGGACAGGCTTCAAAACTACAGAGAAACCCTGTCTCAAAAAAACAAAACAAAAAAAAGAAAAGAAGATACATTTATAATGCAGGAATTTCAAAATGGGACGGAAGAGAAATGAACACAAAATAAAGAGGAGATGGCAGAAGCAAAAGTAGGGACAGAGATGAGAAGTGTTAGTGAATAATCAGAAGAAAGAAAAACAGCAGTTTGGTACACTGGGCCAGGAGACTAGCTTTGGTTTCCCTGTTATCTGATCTCTGTGTGTGTTCCGGTGTACGTGTGTGTATCTTTGGCCTACATATGTGTCTGTGCTCCACCTGCATGCTGTGCATAAAACAGGTCAGAAGGCGGTGTCAGATCCCCGGAACAGGGCAGTTGTGAACTGCATGAGAGTTCCGAGAACTGAAGCTGGGAACGCTGAAAGAGCAGCCAGCGTTCTTAGCCGCTGAGCCATTTCTCCAGTACCCTTCATCTGACCTGAAAAGGAAAACTATTCAACACTGAAGACACAAATAACAACAAGAAATAACTTTAAGGATAGCTAGGGTCAACCAAATTAGACATTTCTGGTATATTTGACTGAAAATGTCAGAAAAAATATAGATGATCTAGTTATATTTGATTTCCACATAAACAGCAATTGTTTGGTTATACGATATTTGGGCTATACTTAGACTAAAAAATTCATTATCAGAAAATTCTAATTTAGGTTGGTCACAAGGCATATACCTAAAATTTAAGCATGTACCTTAAGATCACCCTTGACTTCATACTGAGTCTGAGGCCAGTCTGAGCTACACAAGAACATGTGTCCAAAAAGAAAAGAAAATGGGTTGGACATGATGACATACACCTTTAATCCCAGCACCCACTCAGAAGAAAGAAGCATGTGGATATCTGTGAGTTCCAAACCAGCCTGGTGTGGATGGAGTTTTAGATCAACCAGGACTAGCCAGTGAGATACTGTCTCAAAACAAAAATAAATAAATTCACTACTTATATATGAAAACATTGTAAAGAAACTCACTTCTTTGTAAACTAGTTTTTGAAAAAGTAATATTCTAATTTCAGTGCCCTACACATCCAAATACAACCATGGATGTATTACAAGCCACAGGAACTAAGATCAGATCAAACAGTAGTTAGTATAGTTGACACTGCAAGCATATATATACACATAATCCAGTACTTTTATATACTGAAACCACTGCTAGTGGCTTCTAGATTTCAATGACTTATGTGATTATGTTATTATGTCAGAAGTTAGAAAACCTACTGTAAGAAAAAGAAAAGACAGAGCTATGATAGAGTCTTAGTGTTTCCACGGCTGTGAAACGATCTTATAAAGGAAAACATTTAATCAAGGTGATGGCTTACAATTTCAGAGGTCTAGGCCGGGCGATGGTGGCGCACGCCTTTAATCCCAGCACTCAGGAGGCAGAGGCAGGTGGATCTCTGTGAGTTCGAGACCAGCCTGGTCTA
>NC_022022.1:14076853-14085501 GCF_000317375.1 Microtus ochrogaster
AAAAAAAAAAAAACAATTTCAGAGGTCTAGTTCATTGTCATCATGGTAGGGAGCATGGCAGCATGCAGGCAGACATGTTACTGGAGAAGGAGATAAGAGTTCTACATCAGGATCCAAAGGCAACAGGAAGTAGTCTCTCCCACTGGGCAGTATTTTAAACGTCTGTGAGACCTCGAAGCCCACCTCCCCAATGATAAGCTTCCTCCAACAAGACCACACCTTCTCCAGCAAGGCCACACCTTCTCCAGCAAGGCCACACACCTCCTAAAAGTGCCACTCCCTTTGAGGGCATTTTCTTTCAAACTACCAAAAATAGTATCTATTCTATAAAGACTTTTATTCAAAATAAATTATAGGAAGAGGGAAGAGAGAGAGAACATAGTTCAGTGCTTAGAGAATCGGGTGGCTAGCCATCCCTTTAACACATATTTTGTTCTATAGTATTATAGCTTCTAAAACTATTGAATAGGAATTACAGGTCAAGAGCAAGAAAAACCAGTTTTGTCTTGTTTATTCCTTCAAGGTGTCAAGTGAGTTGAATCTGGCTTGTTCTGGGTAGTTCTTCAAGAGAAAGAACCCATTAGTAAATAAGACTTCAAAGAGCTGCACTATTGTCTACTGCTGTACAGTTTTCTTTAAAAGAATTTTAAATATGGGAGCAGGGAAGAAGTTATATATGGGAGCAGGGAAGAAGTTATCCTAACCAAGGGAGCCATTTTAGGGCTGGCTAGAGTCTTGGCTCTAGAGGGGTTCCCAGGTGTCCAAGGGGATTTCCCCAATTAGGTCCGTGGGCACCAGAGGAGAGGGTGCCTGTACTGCCCTTCTCCCATAGACACACTGACGAATATCTTGAATATCACCATAGATCCTTTATCTGGCGAGGGATGGAGATAGAGACAGAGACCCACATTGGAGCACTAGACTGAGCTCCCAAAGCCCAGATGAAGAGCAGAAGGAGGGAGAGCATGAGCAAGGAAGTCAGGACCGCGAGACGGTGGGGGACTGATCTAATGGGAGCTCACCAAGGCCGGCTGGACTAGGTCTGAACGAGCACGTGATCAAACCGGACTCTCTGAATGTGGCTGACAATGAGGGTGGACTGAGAAGCCAATGATAATGACACTGGATTTTGATTCTAATGCATGTACTGGCTTTGTGGGAGCCTAGCCTGTTTGGATGCACACCTTCCTAGACCTGGATGTGTGTGGGGGAGGGGCTTGGACTTCCCACAGGGCAGGGCACCCTGACTTCTCTTAGGACTGGAGAGCAAGGAGGGGGGAGGGGAGGAGTGAGAGGAAAAAGGGAGGATGGGAGGAGGTGGAAATGTTAAATAAATTTTAAAACATGAAAAAAAAGAATTTTAATGAGGTTACTTTCATATCAATGCACAGCATGGAGTCAGGTGAGCCTTTGACGCTTGAGTTGGCTCTGCTAGCATTTTGAAATGAATTTGATTTTTATTGCTTCCTCTGCCCAGAAAGGCTGCTCCAGAAAAGCGGCTTCTGCTTGTTTGGGTTCCGCTGGTGTTGGCGCTGCTCTTTCAGGTCCTGTGTTATAATACACTTGATCTAGGTTAGAGTTCCAGGGGACCCTCTCCTGGGAGGAGGCAGCTCCCTGCCCTTGCAGATTCAGGACCTGAAGAAATTCTCCTGCATTTCTGGTGATCAACCATTGGGACTGTTGACTCTGATCAAAATTTTCTTATCACCTGATACATACTCTAAAGTCCTTTGAGAGTCAAGAAATTGCTTTTTATCTCAAAGTCAAAGTTAAATATAAATCAAAACACTAGGAAAAAAATATGTGAGTTACCCGAACAGAGTGACCAGCAATTCCTTCCTTTATGTAACAGTTACCAGAACAGAGTGACCCCAGTTCCCTTTGCAGACACTGAGAGACAGGTGTAATAAACTCATTCTGCTGAAGCTTACAGGGGGCTTCTTAAGCCTCTGATTCGGTTGGGAGCTGTGACTCTGGGCAGACTGCCCTTCTATTCAGCTAATCCTAAAATACACTTGCAGATGAAGTTCATTTGTGCAAGGATTATGCTGTTCACCAAATATCCCCACAGTTCTATGGCTGTCCTCTGAAAGCCTGGGACCATTGCTACTGGACAGGAACTACAGAGGTCTCAGATGGACTTGACTGAAACCTGGGCTTGGAATTACCAGGTTCTTGTCACTATCAAGCAAAGACCGGAGATGAAACAGTGGAAGGAAGTGGGAGGAACTTTAATTCAGAGTGAAAAGGCACACTTTCTGGGTGAGTAGAACTTTGCCTAGGATTCCTGGGCAGTGTGTACAGTCATTCTTGTATATGAGCTGACCTTTACACTGGGCCAAACTCAAAGTTTCCTAAAACATGAATGACCTCTGCTCACCTTCTGTACAATACTTCTTTTCTTTCCCCATGAATACTCAATGACTGCACCCAATTGCTTTCTTATAAGGCAGATGAAGTTCTGCATAAGGTCTAGCCTCTCTTTCAGTTTACTGAAAAAAAAAAGAATGGATTTATTTAGTCTATGTAGAAGAGTTTTGACTGTGTCTTAGTTAGGGTTGTTAGGGCTTCTAATTCTGTGAAGAGACACCATGACTGTGAAGATGTATTGCTGTTACTGGTGTAATAAAAAGCTGAACGGCCAACAGCTCCTCGGGAGAGATGGGGGGAATTCCAGGCAGAGAGAGACTATTGGGAAGAAAAAGATGGAGTTATCAGCTGGTCTTGGAGGAAACAGGATGGACAGTATGGACAGAAGAGGTAACGAGTCACATGCTAGAACAAACTTATAAAGTTAACAGATGCCTTTTAACCTGCTCAAACTTAAAAAAGCATTTTTAATCAATTTATGGACACTTCACATTCCATACTTCTGCTAATATAGATATATATGTCATCTTTAAAAGATGACATCAGTAAAGACAAGCAACCTAAGTGATCCCGCCTCTCAGACTGCCTCTGTTGCAGTTTTCTCAAAATTCTGCATCCAGAGCAAGTTCAAAGCTGCTGGCCAAGATGGTCCAGCTTCACAGGCTATCCAACCAAGACTTCAGATAAGCTCTACAATTTCCCATCAAACAGAAACTAAAGAAAGATAATACAGCTAGCTCTCCCAGGACTTGACCATCATCCCAATTTTCTTAGGGTCCTCTAAAGATGGCATCATCCCCAGACACCAGGAAGCAGTCTAGAAAACATGACATGCACAGTCCAAAGAGGTAGGGTGGATGGTTTTTGGTAATTCAGTGGGTTATGAATGTTTGTCATTGTTTAGGGGAGTTGGCTATAAGTTGTTATTGGCTATGGTCAAGAAAAAAGTTAAACAAAGGAAATTAGATTCAGGGATCTCTTTCTGAAGGGAAAAAGGGAGATAAAGAAATAATGGGATAAAATGGTGGATTGTTGAGTCTATTTTTGAACTAAAAACAACTACGAATTTCAAATATTTTACATTGGTATGGATTTTTGAATGCTGATACAAATTTAAGGTTAGCTTTGTTATACTGTTTATATGTTTTTACTCTTGTTTAAGGTATTGTACCTATGCATCTCACTTAACAATGTAATATAAATTTATTATCCTTGAAAGCTACTTTGGATAATAAAGAAATACAGGTTAGTAGTTAGTCATCTGTAACAATCAAACTTATAGTAATGTTAGGTATGTTTTCAAAGTCAAACAGAGACATATTTTATTTTTTATTGTTTTATTATGTTATACATTTTTCTCTGTTCCCCTACTTTTCTCCCCTTCAACCTTCTCCTGCAACCCACATGCTCCCAATCTACTCAATAAATATTGCCTTTTTCTCCTTCTCACGTAGATCCATGTATGTTAGAAACATATTTTAAATAAATAGATGGTCTTCAAACACTTAAGAGACCTACAGAGTATGACATTTAAGATATTTTAATAACATAAGACTTTTTATGGCAGTGATATATATCTGCTCCTGGAAGCACCAATTTACTTTAAAAAGGGATGACGGACATCAAAGAACCTCCATATGGAGCTTGCTTTCTTTTTTTTCTTTTTTTTTTTTTTTTGGCTTTCGAGACAGGGTTTCTCTGTGGCTTTGGAGCCTGTCCTGGAACTAGCTCTGTAGACCAGGCTGGTCTCGAACTCACAGAGATCCGCCTGCCTCTGCCTCCCGAGTGCTGGGATTAAAGGCGTGCGCCACCACCGCCTGGCTTGGAGCTTGCTTTCTTTTTGGCAAAGTTAACCACTGGGTAGGAAACTTCCCTTAACTATACTGATGACTGGGTAGATAATAAGATATTTTCTCTGAATTTGCTAAATAAGACAGACTGATATTGTAAATGTAATTCTTACCTTATAATTGTTTTTTATTATATATAGTTTTACTATGTTAGAATTAAAACTTTCCCTTTTTACTTAGACAAAAGGGGGAAATGTTGTGGGATATTTGTATACTTTCAAGATATATTGCTGTGATTGGTGTAAAAAAAAAGCGGAATAGTCAATAGCTGGGCGGGGCAGGAGAGATAGGTGGGACTTTGGGGCAGAGAGAGAGTGAAGAAGAAAAGTAGAGTAGCCAGCCAGATGTGGAGGAAACAGGAAATGAGATGGGTAATACAGAGAGGTGAGGTAATGAGTTATGTGACAGAAAGTAGATTAAATATATGAGTTAATTTAAGTTATAAGAACTAGTTAGGAACAAACCTAAGCTAAGGCTCAGCTTTCATAATTAGTAAGTCTCCCTGTTGCCATTTGTAAGCTGGTGGCCCAAAGAAAAATACTGTACATATGTGAGGTTGTAGGTTGAATCTAGGTCCTATATATGCTAGGCAAGTACTCTAATACTGTGGTAAATCTCCAACATTGAATTTTTAAAAAATTAGGGTGCTGGGCTGGAGAGATGGCTCAGTGGTTAAGAGCATTGCCTGCTCTTCCAAAGGTCATGAGTTCAGTTCCCAGCAACCACATGGTGGCTCAAAACCATCTGTAATGGGGTCTGGTGCCCTCTTCTGGCCAGCAGGCATACACACAGACAGAATATTGTATACATAATAAATAAATATTTTAAAAAAATTAGGGTGCTGAAGAGATGGCCCAATGGTTAAGAGCACTGGCGGCTCTTCCAGAGAACCAGGGCCCAATTCCCAGAACCCACATGACAACTCAAACCTGTCTGTCTCTCTAGTTCCAGGGCTTTTGATATTCTCACACATACACACAGGCAAAATACCAATGATCATAAAAATAAAATATGTATAAAAGATTGAAATTTTTTATTATATAGAGTTACATAAGTGATATGGGATTCTCCCTCTGTATGGTGTGAATACCATTGGTTAATGAATAAAGAAACTGTCTTGGCCTCCAATAGGGTAGAGTAGAGCTAGGTGAGGAAAAGAAAACTGAATGCTGGGAGAAGGAAGGCAGAGTCAGAGAGAAGCCATGTAGCTCAGCCAGAGACAGATGCTAGAACTTTACCCAGTAAGACACAGCCTTGTGGCAATCCACAGATTAATGGAGATGGGTTAAGATATGAGCTAGCTAGAAATACACTTAAGCTATTGGCCAAACAGTATTGCAAATAATATGGTTTCTGTGTGATTATTTCTGGGCTGATCAGATGGGAACAAAACAAGGGGCTTCCTACTACACATAAGGACTGTTAGGATTCCAGCATTATGCTGACCCCGGCCCCCATCAGCTGGCAGCCTACCGGCATTCAGCCTACGTAGGCTAAATACCTAGCCAGCCCAGGTGCCCTCCGACACTACATCATGTACTGCGTGGCTGCATGTGGGTCTGCTCAAGCTCCCCAACTTTTTGTTTGTTTGTTTGTTTGTTTTTTCCTGACAGTCTCTGTAGTTTTGGAGCCTGTTCTGGAACTCCTGTGTAGACCAGGCTGTCTTTGAACTTACAAAGATCTGCCTGCCTCTGCTTCCCGAGTGCTGGGATTAAAGGCTTGTTACCACCACGGCCCAGCTATTTAAGTAAGCTTACACCTGTCTGTTGGGCCCTTCACTTTCTCCTCCCAGTCAAACCAGTCAAACTGCCACGTGGGTTTGTTGAGCTCTGTGGTTCATTGCTCTGCAGCCACACTTCAATGACATTTTCATACAAGTGTTTAATGTACTTTGAGCATTTTCCCCCATATCCAGGTTTTCCCTTTCCCATTAATTCCCTGTAATTCTCAGACTGTTTCATTTCTATTTTCCTGCCATCACTACATGTAAAATATCTTAAAATTTGTTCTTAAATTTTGAGATAGAGTATCTCTAAGTTGCCTAAGCTGGTCTTGAATTTGCCGTGTGACTCAGGCAGACCTTGGACCTTGAACCCTTTAATGTGACACAGAGAGGTTATACACTTGGGTCTGCTAATGAATGTTGCCATTTTTGTGACTTTGGGGCGCATATTATTGTAGAAGTTATAAGATATATATCTATATGCTCTGTTAGTTTGCTAAAGACACTTTGTGTTATAGTCAGTCACATTATATACTCCCTCATTGTCTCTGGATACAAATCACAATATATTTGAGTAAGACCCTTTGTAAGAAAAGCATGGTAGAGAGGAAACTTTTTTTTTTTTTTGGTTTTTCGAGACAGGGTTTCTCTGTGGCTTTGGAGCCTGTCCTGGAACTAGCTCTGTAGACCAGGCTGGTCTCGAACTCACAGAGATCCGCCTGTCTCTGCCTCCCGAGTGCTGGGATTAAAGACGTGTGCCACCACCGCCCGGCGAGAGGAACATTTTTAAGCAGGATATACAGGAGAGTAATCCTGAGCTAAAGTAAAACGTACCTTTGTTTCATAATGAAGAGGAAGATGTAGGAAAAGCCCTCTATGGACTGAGACAGCTGCAGAAGATTCACAGGAAAGGAATTTCTTTTTAAAGATGACTCTAGTTTGATGGTTTTATTCATAATGTTAGGAGTTTTGACATCCACTATTATACCGATGCAAAACTGGGATTGATTTTTCTATCTGTTTAAAGTACAAAACCTTGTTTTGGCCAGGTGTGGTGGTGGACACCTTTAATCCTAGCACTTAAGAGACAGAGGGAGGTGGGTCTCTATGAGTTTGAGGCCAGCCTGGTCTACGTAGGGAGTTCCAGACCAACCTAAACTACATAGTGAGAGGGTGTCTAAAAAGAATAATAAATACATAAATCATTTTAAAATCCCTTTAGAGTCTTTGCCTGCATTAAGAAGGGGTTTGGCCTGAATAATCTCTCTGCAGGACAAAGTTCCTGTATATAGCTTCCTGGACTAATGTTGACTTTATCATGCCCTTGATTATTTAAAGAGAAAACGCCTTCCCACTTTGGAAAGAACAAAGGTTCTTTACAGTCATTGTGCCCTCTGTGTACTGTCATTTGGTTGAACAGGTAGCCAAGTATTTTTTTTTCCTAGTAGCCCATTGCTGACTTATTCATGTGTTCAGGCTGCCTGGCGGCTTTTGACATCCGGCTCTCCTTCCCAACAGCAAATCTTGTATCACACAAGGTTGGCAATTAAAACTGAGTTTTCAGAAGGCACCTGAAAATCCCAAAGACATTCTTTCTTATTAAAAAATAGTTACTAAAACCATTAGGTTTATTAAATATGCTACTATTGGTTGCATTCATGTCAAGTCAGAAGAGGGACTTGATTTAGGCTATTACAATGCTACTAATATAAAAAATTCAGACATATTATTCTCTACAAGTTACTAAAGATTTGTTAATATCTTGTCCATCCCTGAAATATTTCTAATTTTCAGAATCCCAGTGTCACCACTGCTTGATACAAAAACAAAATGGGGGAGGGGTGGGAGCAGAGAAATGTCTCAGCAGTTAAAAGCACTTACTACTCTTGCAAAAACCCTGGGATTTGGCCTTTAGCTTCCACATTGAATGGCTTACAACTACGTATAACTCTAACTCTAGGGGGACTCAATGCTCTCCTCTGGCCGCTTTGGCTACTGTATATATGTGTGTGGCACAAATAAACTCATGTGGGTACACATACATATACATGAAAAAAAATTAAGAAAACAAAATAGCGATATGGGCCAAAATTTCGGTATCCTTCCTTTAGTTCTGAGAACTAAATCCATATGCTAAGTAAGTACTTTACCACTGAGATCTGTCTGTCTGTCTACTCATCCACCTACTTATCCATCCATTCACCTATCAGTCAGTTCAAGGGGCCTGATTTTGTATTAAGAACACGGTCTGCTATGGGCTACACTCCATCCCCAGTAATTTTATTAAATTGGCCTCAACTTTCTTTAATTTAAATCAATCAAACGCTTACCTAATATTCAAATTAGCTTCCTTTCTTCCTTTCTTTTCTCCTCCTCCTCTTCCTCCTCCTCTTCCTCCTCCTCCTCCTCCTCCTCAGTATCTCTGCACCCATAAAACAGCAAAATAAGCTACTGTATAATATCCCCTCCAGTGATTAGCAAACATCCGGAAGGAGAGGACAGAAATCATTCAAGAGTCAGAGAAAGGGGTGGAGTGTTGCAGCAGGCTGTCATTTAGCTTTTCTACATGACAGACCTCAGCAAAACAATCTTCCTACAGTCACACAGTGTTTACCAAGACCAGAAGAATCTGAATAAAGGCAAGGACAGAGAACACATACACTACTTTTATGGTATCTAGTTTTGTGTATTTTTTTTTTTTTTTT
>NC_022022.1:14085686-14086773 GCF_000317375.1 Microtus ochrogaster
TGTAGACCAGGCTGGTCTTGAACTCACAGAGATCCGCCTGCCTCTGCCTCCCGAGTGCTGGGATTAAAGGCGTGCGCCACCACCGCCCGGCTAGTTTTGTGTATTTTTTAAATGTTTGTTTTATTTTTTGAGATAGGGTTTCTCTGTGTAGCTCTGGCTGTCATGAAACTCACTCTGTAAACCAGGCTGGCCTCAAACTCAGAGATCGCATGCCTCTGCCTCCCGGATACTGGGACTAAAGATGTGTGCCACCACCACCTGACCTGCCTGTGGCTTATACTGAGCCCATAATCATGTTTGTTTTGACACTAGGTTGTACATTGAGTCCAAATTTATATTAATTATGTACTATATTTAGAATCTAAAATAGGACCCATATGGGTGAGATTTTAGTGAATTCAGATGAATGCAACCTTCTATAATCATCCGCGACTTTATAAGTATCCCATAACCAATTAATTTCCTCAGCAATCTGGACCTGTATGAGTCATCCTTGATCTGCTGGCACTATAATGGATGTGTCTTCTACATTTCTCTGGGAAAGTCACATATCAGATCCTGCTTCATGTACCTCCCTGGCCAGCTGGAAGCAGCCATATTGTTTGGTTTGGTTGGTTTCTCCCATTTTCTCATAGCACATAAAATGAGACATGGTTTGAAGCCTGTCCTGGAACTAGCTCTTGTAGACCAGGCTGGTCTCGAACTCAGAGATCCTCCTGCTTCTGCCTCCCGAGTGCTGAGATTAAAGGTGTGCGCCACCACTGCCCGGCCATTTGTTAGATTCCTAAACCCCATTCCTCAGAAACCTGTGTGTGTGTGTGTGTGTGTGTGTGTGTGTGTGTGTGTGTGTGTGTGTGTGTGTTTACTCTTTGGGGGCCCACCATCCAGCTGCCCAATAAATACACAGAGTTATTCTTACTTACGAATGCCTGTCCTTAGCTTGACTTGTTTCTAGACAGCTATTCTAACTTGAATTATTCTGCTTCTCTTTGTTTAGCTTCTGGGCTTTTTTTTTTTTTATTATCATTCTTTAGTTTATATACCTTTCCTTCCTTTTTACTCTGTGGCTGGCTCTTGGCATCCTCCT
>NC_022022.1:14087101-14099757 GCF_000317375.1 Microtus ochrogaster
TTTGGAGCCTGTCCTGGAACTAGCTCTGTAGACCAGGCTGGTCTCGAACTCACAGAGATCCGCCTGCCTCTGCCTCCCAAGTGCTGCTTGCTGTTATTTTTTGAGCTTCACTTTCTCCTCCTATTTATTTTCTCTGCCTGGCAGCCCAGTCTAGCCCTCTCCTTCCTAGCTATTACCCATTCAGATCTTTGTTAGACCAATCAAGTGTTTAGGCAGGCACAGTAACACAGCTTTACAGAGTTAAACAATGCAACAGAAAAGAATGCAGCAGATCCTTGCATCATTACACAAATGTTCCACAACATCTGTGAAATATGGATCTCAGCTGTCTCCAGCACCACGTCTGCCTGCATGCCACCATAGGACTGAACCTCTGGAAATGTAAGCCACCCCAATTAAATGTCTTTCCTTTTTAAGAGTTGCTGGTGTCCCTTCACAGCAATAGAACACAAAGACAGACATCGTCTTCACATTAAGTAGAAATTGATATGAAGGTAACTTTTTTATATCTTGAGGTTTTTTTTTTAATTTGCATTTTTTCAAGACAGGGTTTCTTTGTGTAACAGCCTTGACTGTCCTGGAACTAGCTCTGTAAAACCAGGCTGGCCTTGAACTCACAGTGCTGGGATTGAAGGCGTGTGCCAACCACTACCCAGCCTTTTATCTTGTTTGATAAAGCTTGACACCATAATTCTTCCAGGAAAGAAGGACCACGCTTACAGACCTCTCTTTGACAGTGGTGCTAAGCATTAAAAACAGGGCCTCGGGACTGGAGAAATGGCTCCAGAGCTCAGTTCCCCTCTAAGTCGGGTGGGTTACAATAACTTCAAACTCCAGCTCTAGACGATCCAACGCCCTTTTCTGTCCTTCACTGGATACTGCATCTACACAAACACATCCATACTCAGACACAACTTAAAAAATAAAAGTAAAGGCTGGAGACAAGGCTCAGGAGTTAAAAGCACTGGCTGCTCTTCCAGAGGACCCGAGTTCAACTTCAGGACTCACATGGCAGTTCACAACTGTCTGCAGCTCCAGGTCCAGGGGATCTGATGCCTTCTTCTGGCCTCTGAACCAGACATGCACACGGTGCATAGACATCCAGTGAAGGCAAAACACTTATACATAGAATAGAATAATAACACTTTAAACACACAGGGCTTTACGCACGCTGGGCAAAAGCTCTACCAGTGAGCCACATCCTTTGTCCAAGTCACAGTCCTGAAAGATTCTGCAGCACATGTGCCCTGACTACCCGAGGGATTGCAAGATTGGTCATGAATAAAATGTAAACAATTGCACTCCTTTTCAGCTAGAGGGAGATGAAGCAGTCATGATCCATCAAAGTGCTTATACATCTTACAGTCCTGAGGGCAGAGCTGGCCTTTCTGCATCACTGATGTAAACATTCTGCAAGCAGGGAAGTACCCCCCTTCTGTTTACTTGGCTTCCTACTCCATAAATTTAAAGGCAATTGTAGTCTTGTCTTTGTGACAAGAATTCTGTTCTCAAGTACTTTTTAATAGACATTCTTATCCAAAGAGACCCAAATAAGCTTAGAAAATTTTTCTATATACTATTGCTTAATTTAATAATCTACTTAATTTTTTTCATTGTCAGAATTTTAGCATTATCTATTGTTGAAATACAGGTAGTTTTATTTTGGGGTTTTGTTCTTTCTTGTTTACGTGTGTGCGTGTGTGTGTGCTTGTGTGTGTGTTAGGGTTCATGTCAACAGTTCCTGTAGTGAGAAAATATTGCTAGAGATAAGGGTGGGGGGAAGTGGAAAAAGGGAGTCAGGGAAGCAAAGAAGAAATCAATGACAGAAAAGCACAAACCCCAACAGATACCTTTACACCGTATTACACTGTATTATCACAGCCAGAGTGGAGGAGATGAGGTAACCCTTGCCCTGCGTGAAGAAGCCGAGGTGAATCAGACAGGTTGATTTCAATGACGTTCAAATTGTTCTAAGACAAACCATTTTTGGAGCACTCCTTTCACATTATGTCTATTAGAATTTAGCAGCATCTAGGCATAGCAGCACATGCCCACAATCCTAGCACTTGGAAGGCTAAGGCACGAGGATTGTCATGGGTTCGAAGCCAGATTGGTCTACACAGTGAGTTCCAGAGTTCGGCCTTGTCCCAAAACAACAACGGGACAGTTCCCTACTTTCAAAGTATGTTAACTACCATAAATGGCTTAACCTGAACATTTGCAGAATTAAGTGCTATATTTGCTAGTGAACTTCCACATAAAGAACTTGATTTATTATTATTATTATTATTATTATTATTATTATTATTATTTAAGCACACCAACCATGAGATCTAACTCCTGGCTGAAATTGTCTAGTGCCAACTCTGAGCTCTGTGCTACCTCTTAGCTATTATGTTCCTTGTTGCCTCTGACTTTCCTGTCATCTCTGATACAATACTTCTACTTGCAAAGTTATCCATCAGAATAGGATCTAATGCTTCCCACCATCCGGGGCTGCTGATAACCCATGAGCACACGGAGGGAGGAAGCCTGAAGGCACGTATACCATACTGCAATCTTAAGGATCCATGAAAGAGTAATTCTGGTTTGTACATTAGGGACTGAATTTTGCCCCAATAATTCATTAGTTGTGTGACTTAGGGTAGTATTTTCATTAGGAAGTATATTTAATACCTGTAATACAAACAGTCAATCACGTAGTAGGAACTTTATATGTCTGTTGAATCTTAATTTCTTTTTCTGATCAACCAGTTTAGTATTAAGATGAACTAAAACTATCACAGAAGTCTTTAACATAAACACTAGGAAGAACCAGGAAGTATAGGAGAAAAAGAGCATAGACAGTCAAGTCCTTAGGTTATAAGATTAATATACTGTACATGTTAGTACTGATCCAATTTGTTTATGGGATGCATGCAATTTTATTAAAAATGTTAATAATTTTGGGACTGGAAAAACACTTAAGAAAAAGAAACAATGACAAGTATGGAACAAGGGTTTGAAAACAAAGAGTAGGGGACTGGCGAGAGAAGGTGGTGGGAAAAGGTTTTAGCAAATACTAAAGCACAGAAACAAAAACCTGGAGTTGGAACACTTGTTTCAGTGGTGGAGCACTTTCCAGCAAGCTCAAGACCCAGGGTTCCATCACCAGAATGGGGTGGAAGGAGGGCAGAGGCTGGGTGATGGAGGAAGGTCATTGGTTAAGTAATAAACTGCTTGGCCTCATAGGTTAAAACATAGGTGGGAGGAGTAAACAGAATGCTGGGAGGAAGAGGAAGTGAGCTCAGACTCGACAGCTCTCCTCTAGGGGGCAGAGGCCTCAGAGAGACACAATGCTCCACTCTCGCGGGCGGAGGCGAGAGCTCTGCTCTCTGAGGCACAAGCGATGAAGCTCAGACCCAGGATGGACGTAGGCTAGAATCTCCCTGGTAAGCCACCTTGTGGGCTACAGCAGATTATTAGAGATAGGCTAGTCCAGGTGCGAGAGTTAGCCTAAAAGAGGCTAGATAGAAATGGGCCAAGCAGTGCTTAAAAGAATACAGTGTCTGTGTAATTATTTCGGGTAAAGCTAGCCTTGCGGGCAGCGGGGTGCTGGGGAGGCAGTCCCGCCGCACCTATTACAACAGCTGGGAGTGAGTGGACAAGGATAGCTACGAGAGTGAGTGTAGGTCGGGATCCCAACAAGCACCATCTAGAGGCGGACGCTACAATTAAAGAGGAACTGAACGTCTGCAGAAGAGATCAGCACAAATCACATTCAACACGTGATTTTGGAATATGGTAATTTGGGGGAGACTGAGCACCACACCTGATGCAGTGGTACCGGATGTGGCTTCAGGACATACACAGGCCTAAGAGGAAACAGAAGCAAACTTGATTTCCTGAGACACTAAACTTACAAGGGATAGATGGGATCACATGAGACCTGATTAAAGAAAATGTAAAAGCTTTGTAAGTTAGACACCCATCCCACCCAAAATAACGAAACCAAATATATTAGAAAAAAATATTAACTCTAATGGCAATGTGCCATTATTCCCTTATCATCCAGGACTGACAGAAACAGAAAATAATGGCAAAAACCAACTACGCTGACTCTGAATTCACTAAACTGGTGCACAGAGGGTTTTAGTAAGTAAATGCAGCAAGGTTGACTAATCCATTTAGGATGACTTGGGAATTATAGATTCTTAGGTTAGCACTTTTAATTTAAAAATAAAGATACGCAATCTGTAGTTTAGAAAAATGAAGCAACATTAAGCAAGGCAAAGCCAGGATGGGACAGCTTTGGTTACTAGATGCTATTCTATGTGTTTATATTGCTACATAACTGAAAGTGGAAAATGCCTTTGGGTTTTTCAGAAAGTAAGTGTTCACGTCACATCCATTAGCTACTGTATAAAATGTAGATAAACTCACCGTATTCAAGATCTACGAAAGGAGTGTAACTGCTAACAGACTCACGGATACATCGAAAGCTACTTGACATGGCTACGCTAATAAATCTCCAAATGCTCCAACTCTCCCTCCTCTCTCTGTTCCCCTCACATCCTGGGTATCACTCACTGTCGAGGGGGCGGGGAGTAGTAATTGGTAAATGATGGAGGAGCAGAGAGAGTCCTTTATAAAAGACTTTTATTTTGTCACACAGACATATAAACACTTGCTCACAGACAGAGCATTTAAGACACAGTAGTAATGATTATTGCAGGTGACAACACTCATCAGGATGATAGGCTTCACGTCTCCTCAGTCATCTCTGAAGACTCACTAAGATGTCTCAACGTACTGGTTAAACTGAGAAGCTTACTTTTCATTGAGGAGAGTAAGATTGATTTGGATTAAGTGAGAACCCAAGGCACAGACCGTTTGTGAAATGCCAGATAAAAACAACACTCTGCAGCGTCCCGCAGGGATGAAGCGCTGTACCTTCTACAATTACCCTTCTACAGTCTAAAAGCAGCTTTTGAACTCCTGTGGCTGGGACAATGCAGAAGACACCTTCAGGGACTTTCAAATGGACCATGCCAAACACAGTGTTGTTCTTTCACTAATAATCCTCAACAGGAGCACTGTACCCTAAACCTTTCTGAGTGGGTCGTGACCCTATTGTGATAACCTAATATGGCTATAGTTTAAATCCTCTTTTTTCCTCTCCCTCCCTCCTCTCTCTCTTCCCTGATGGTTTTGAGGATAGATCTCAGGGCTTTAACACATGCTAGGCAGGCACTCCACCACTAAGCTTCATCTCTAGGCAATTTTCCCCCTGTAAAATTTTCATAAATATGCCCAGTAATTTCCATTTTGAAAATGTAAACTATCTCATAATTGGAAATTGGAACCAGTTATGACTATAATTTTACAGAACTGTTTGTGTCCTAATGCTCTTTCATATATCCAATTAATCTTTAGTTAATTTAATACAAATAGGTTATGTTAACTATAGTTAACTTTAATTTTATTATGTTAAAAACATAACTTATCAATGAAAAATAAAGCACATTTTGAAGCTCTGTGCTCTATTTATGAACACATACTGTAGGTGAAAACTCCTATCGTTCCACATTCTTAAAGCACTTATTAATGTGCACTGATTACATTATGCACACATTAAGAATGCTGTAACGAATGCCACGCTATTAGTGAAGCGCCGTCTATGGAGTGTGCCAATACACAGCAGGACTGGAGAGCCCCTCTCCACTTCCACACAGTTTGTGCACTTCCATACTGCACACACTGCAGATGGTGCTCTTCTCTTTTCCTCGTCCACTCTGAAGCACACTTTCTGAATGCAACAGCGGCAACCCTCTATGGGAAATGATCATTTTTTTCTTTGATTCAAATCAAAAGAATGTAAAAAAATATATAGTCTGGGGATGTAGCTCAGTTGGCAGAGTACTTATTTAATATAGCATAAGGCCCTGGGTGTTGTCTCCAGTACTGCACACACTAGGGGTGGTGGCATACATGGTACTCTTTAAGAAAATGGTCAAAAAAAAAAAAAAAGAAAAAGAAAAACCACTAAGTTTTTTTGTTTGTTTTGGTTTTTGGTTTTTCAAGATAGGGTTTCTCTATGTAGCCCTAGCTATCCTGGAACTTGCTGTATGAGACCAGGCTGGCCTGGAACTCACAGAGATCCACCTGCCTCTGCCTCCCAAGTGCTGGGATTAAAGATGTGCGTCACCACTGCCTGGCTATGAATGAGATTTCTAAAATGAGTGGAGCTGACATTTCATTATAACCTTGCAGTCAATGATGTCAAGTGTTCACACACTTAGTAAGTGTCCATGAGACACCTACAGATCATAGATAGTTTCAAGAACAGCAGCCATTGACCACGCTTGTGTCTCACAACTGAAAGGGCAGTACTGGCCATTCTCGTTGGTGAGTTCCGGAAGTCCTTTCCACGGGGATCTGAAAAAGAAAAAGAAAAGCATTTTATGAGGCATAATTTAATGCATATGAACAAAGTAGGCAAGTCCTGATGATTTTTGCTTTTTACTATAAAAGCAATCATTTTGTCATTTGTTGCAAAATAAAACAATATTCTACAAGTATATATATACAAAGAATTTAGATTAAAAACTATTCTTTGGTATATTCTATTTTGTGATTTAATACTAGCAAATATAAATGAATATTTCATCACTGCTATTTGTTTTTGTTTGTTTGTTTGAGCTAGGGTCTTGCTGTGTGACCCTCGTTGGCTGGGAACTTATGTAGCTGAGTATGACCTTGAAATTGCCGTAATGCTCCTCTCTGCCTTCCAAGTGTTGGAAACAAAGATGTGTTTCACTAGGCCCAGCTGCATGATTAAAATTTTAAAAAACTACCATTCTAGAAAATCTATAAATATATATGTAATATCCTCTCAAGCCTAATTTTAATCTTGTTTGTGCTTTGAGATACTGTCTTATGTAGCTCATGTGGCTCTGAACTCACACTCTCCCTGTTTTGTTTTGCCATGTGCTGAGATCACAGACTGATGCCTCCATGCTGGCAATAATTTCAGTCTTTCAGAGTAAGTTCATGACTCACACTGCAAATATATAAGTGTATTATGTGTGAATTTGATAGAACTAGACAACTAAAGGAAGTAATACAGAGACAGCGAGAGTTATAATTAGGAAAAATGCCAATTAGTTCCTTATTCTACAGAATAACAAGCCAACTGATTAAATATTTACCTCTAATACTTAGTACTTTATGTACAGTACCTCAACACTGACAGCAACTCCACGAGATAAATGCTATACCTATCCCTACATGTACAGAGAGAAGAGGGATGGACAGACGTGACGTGACTAGTGACAGATCCCAGCAGCACTACACGGACTGTTAGTGCATCTCCTGATGCTCACGTGAGAGGCAGTGTAGGCCACTTACACATTTAGTCTATGCACACAGAAGGAGACACACTTATGTCTAGACGTAGAGAAATGCAGGTAGACTCTGGCTGAGTGTATGCCATCTCAGAAAAATACTCAGCACTGACACTGCTTAATTCACTAATCATCAGGAGAAAGAGTGTAACAAATACCACTTGAAATAACAGTCAAATACCAACTGATATTTTAAGGATAATGGAAACTATGACTTGAAAAATGAATCATCTCAAAAGGTCCAACCTGGATACTTCCAGTACTTTATGTATCCTAATCACATTCAAATTATCAGTTATCTTGAAAATTAAAGACTATTCTACAAGTACAGACCATAAAACATAATATCCTCAAATTAAAACCAAAATAGTTAAGGGAGGTAAAAATTACATGGTTGAATTAAGGTGCAGATGCACACAGCATGCAGAAGTGAATTCTGAGAAGGCCTTGTTTACCTGATATCTGATACACTGACTGGACATTAGTCATGCAATAACTTACCTCTCAAGATAAACATAATGTCTGGAAAGGACATTTTTAACCAAAACTACAGTCTTTGCAGCAGTCTCTGGGCCCATCAGTTTGGAAAAATACAACTTTGCACGAAGAAAATACCCAATAGGCCATAGCCACTCCTAAAGTATGATTTAAAAAGAAAGGAAAAAAGAATTGTGATATCTAAATTTATTTCAAAACCAATTTAAATTGAAAACTCTGAAAAGAGAAACAAAATTCTTACAGGTCCTTGGTGGTAATTGAAACCTTTAGCAAGATTGTAGTTGTCATTGTCTAAGGCATTATCATAAACTCCACAGTAAACCATATCACTGCAAAATGATTGGAGTTTGAGGTCAGTAAGAGGTCAGGCATCATAGAGGAACATCAGAATTTCAACAGTAAAGGCAAGAAAAATAATCATCTTCTCTCCCAATCTATAGAGTGAGCCTGCTCAGCATTAGTACATTACTTAACACACAATTAGTACATATGAGCACAGAGGACTTTATAATGTGCTCAGGAAAGATTAACAGAGAAGCCAAGTGTCCTTAAGCTTTCTTTCATATTTAGAGTCCAGATATTAACTCATTTACAGTTGAAGGTCATGATACTAGAGGAGGGAGCATACAAAGGGGGGGAGGAAAGGAAAAGGAAGATAACAGCATATATGTGACGTGGGAGCAGAGGGAGGGCTATAAGGTGGGAGGAAGAACAGGTGGCCAGCAAATGGGAGAGGGGCGTCACAGAAATATATATGAAAATGTCATAGTCACAGCTATTACTTTGTATGCTAATTTTGGAAGATTAATAAAAAATATTGAGGCATCTTGTCTTCAAAAAGCTAGTCTATTGTTTATCCATTTCACTAGGCTTCTAATATGTGAACATGTGTAACACTGGGCGGTGGTGGCACATAACTTTGATCCCAGCACTTGGAGGCAGAAGCAGGTGATCTCTCTGAGTTCAAGGCCAGTCTGGTTTACAGAGCCAAGTTCCAGGACAGCCAGGACTATTACACAGAGAAATCCTGTCTCAAAACTGCAACCCCCCAAAAGTGTATAACAATTAAAATACCCATACAGTTATTTGAATCAGTAAAACATCATTAAAGACAAGGTTTCACTGACTGTAGAGCAAAAAGCCATTTATTTATTTATGTAAATTATTTATCTTGTGGTGCCTATTGATCAAACCTAAGGCCTTATCTATGCTAGGCAAACATCCCACCACTTAGCTTCATCCTTAGTCCACGTAAAGTTATATTTTAAACTTCTCTATGAAGCTATTTTAAAACTTAAATTAGCATCCTGTCAGATTATAAATAACAATTGAATATAGATACTGCTATAATATATAGAATTTATAACACAGTTATATACTGAAAAGTGTTACAAACAAGGCCACTAGATGAGTTATGCATATTGAAATTTAATGAAATTGTAATTTTAAAATCCCGTTTTGTGATACAAAATGGCCACATGTGCTTTTAACATATCTTTTAGTTCTGATCAGCAGGTTTTCTGTTTGTTTTTTTGGGGGGAACAGGAGTTTGAAACAGGGTCTTACTGTGTGGTCCTGGCTGACCTGGAACTTTCTCAATAGATCAGGCTAGCTTTGAACTCACAGTGATCTTCCTGTATATGTACACCTGACAAGTTTTTTTTTTTTTTTTTTTTTGAGACAGGGTTTCTCTGTGGTTTTGGAGCCTGTCCTGGAACTAGCTCTTGTAGACCAGGCTGGTCTCGAACTCACAGAGATCCGCCTGCCTCTGCCTCCCGAGTGCTGGGATTAAAGGCGTGTGCCACCATCGCCCGGCACCTGACAAGTTTTTAATCTGCTCTGAGTATGTAAGCATGCAGAAAATGACAAGTATTAGCATATAAAATGTTGCATATATCAGAATGAAATGAAGCCAAGCATGGTGGTATGTATCTAATTCTGGAACTTGGGAGGTTGAGACAGGAGAGTCAGTAATTCAAGGTTGGCTTCAGAAGAGCCTGGCATGGTGGCACACACCTTTAATTCCAGCACCTGAGAGGTAGAGGCAAGTAGAGCTTGTGAGTTCAAGGCCAGGCTGGTCTGCAAAGTGAGTTCTAGAACAGCCAAGGCTTTTACACAGAGAAACCCTAGCTCATAAAACAGAAAAAAAACAAAGAAACAAAATCAAAAATAAAAGACCAAAAAAATGAAATCAGTATATAAAAAGGTGGGTACAATGGCACACACCTTTAATCCAGCACTCGTTATGCAGAGGCAGGCAGATCTCTGAGTTCCAGGTCAGCCTAGACCACATAGTGGAAATCAGTATATAGTAAAGTAGAAAACCCAGGATCAGCTGTGGAGCGCCCTGGCGTGTGTGTGTGTGTTTGTGTGTGTGTGTGTGTGTTTGTGTGTGTGTGTGTGTGTGTATGTATGTATGTGTGTGTTTGTGTGTGTGTGCGCAGGCGCACAAGACCCAACAAAACACCAAACTCCCAAAACTGAGAAAGGCCATTAGAAATTTAATTTATAAAATTAAAGACATTTGCACATGCAAATTGTAAAATAAAAACAAAGTTATTTACTGATTTAAGTAAAAAGAATGGTGTAATTATACAGAAAGACTGCCAGTAAAGAGCACAATTAAGCTCTCTCCTACCATCACTGCAAATGAATAGATAATGCGCAGGATCTGAAACAGCACAGACAGTTCCAGTTCAGCAGGATGAAGAACTGCCAGCAAAGAAACACAGAGACTCTCTCTGAGGGCCTGGAGAGACGGCCCAGCAGTTAAGAGTGCTGGTTGCTCTTACAGAAGGGCCAGGTTCAATGCCAGCATTCACATAGTGGTCACAACTATCTGTAACTCCAGTTCCAGGGTATTTCCACACCCTTATACCAGACATGAATGTGGCACATAGGCACACAAACATAGATAAAGGCAAAACACTCATACACATTGAAAAAAAAAAGATGGCCTTTAGTTGTGGGGTGTGGTGCTGGGGACATAACCCAGGGTCTTGTTGGGGCAAGCAAATGCTCTACCACTGAGCTATAAACTCCCAGCAGCTCTCCCCTGACCAGGACAGGCTCTCCTGTAGCCAGGCTGGCCTCAACTAGTCGGACAGTAGAAGATGACCTTGAACTCCAACTCTCCCGGTTCAGCTTTCTAGGTGCCGGGTACAGGCATGTGCCATCATGCTGGCCATTTATAAAATTATTTATTTTTGTCATCTTGGGAATTGAACTTGTGGAACTTTTTAGTGAGAGTGGGTGCTGGGGCCCTCCTACACACTAGGTTAATGTCTACCAGTGACCTACATCCCTATGAAGTTGGTTTTTATTTTTTCTCTTTGTTTCTTCTTTCTAGATAAACTTGCTTTTGTTCCCTTTTAGACAAACTTAGGTAGCTGGAACTCATGTGCCAAACTGGCCAGGAATAATCAGCAATCTTCCTGCTAAAGCCTCCAAGCGCTGGTGTCATGGTACTGAGCTTCCATCCTCAGACTTGAGTCTGTTGTTTTGTTTCTGAGACAGGGCCTGGCTAGTGGTCCAGACTGACTTTGAACCTGTGATCACCCTGCTTCAGATCCCCCAGTCCTAGGACTCAGACGTGAGGCACCAAGTCTCAGTCTTTCACACAAATTCTCCTAGATTTGCGACTATATGGATACAAAATGTACAAAAATGAGTAGAAATGACTTGAGTAATAGAGAAGATGCGATGCGAATGCTGCTTAGGTCTTGGACAAAGGGATTTAAAGAAACTTCTTTTTCTTTACACACTGTTGGTACTTTTCAACATCCACAATAATCATGTATTACTTTTATAGTCAGAAAAGAAATAAAAATTATTCATGACATTAGTTTCATGTTTTTATAACTTTTAAGTTAATTAGTAAATATAGGAGAAACCACACACACAATAAAGTGGCAAATGTTTTCAGAAGTTTGAATGCAATTTTTGAGAAGTTATTTGTAAACAAGTACAGAATGGCTAATGCTAATCTATGTGGATTAAAGACAATATCAACAACTTTCTTAATACTTATGTTCCAACTTACTCTGGATCTAAAGTTTTCATGCCAAGGGGACCAAGCAATTTTTTTTCTGCAATTTCCAAAGCTTTCCAAGCTTTTTCAGCAGTAAACAGTTCAGGGGCCTAATGAAGAAGGTAAAACAAGCAAAGAAAAAAAACGAAGCATTTTAATATCACAGAAAAATGAGCTCTTACCTAGACATGTTAAGTATAAACTTTGAAAAGAAAGAAAAAATTAAGGCTATGGTGTGGTCAGAATTTGAGAGTGCATACCAAAAAATCTCACCTGATGAGGCTGAGCCCGAACTGCCTTTGTCAGCCTGAGAAGCTGGGAAAGCTCAGAGTGACCATTCCCTCGGGGCACGCAAGAAGAAGTAACCAGATCCAAGCGCTAACCACAGCTCCCAGAAAGGCAGGGCTCACCTCGACCCATCACTTTATTTCTAGACTCGCAGAAGCACCCTGTAAGAGTACTTGAACTGCTGGCAGTGGTGGCGCACACTTTTAATTCCAGCACTTGGGAGGCAGAGGCAGGCGGATCTCTGTGAGTTTGAGGCCAGCCTGGTCCACAGAGTGAGTTCCAGGACAACCAAGCTGTTACATAGAGAAACCTGTCTCGAAAAATTGAAGAAGAAAAGAAAAAAACCTTAAACCTTTTCTCCTCTCTTGGCCATTGATGTGGAAATGATTTTTTATTAATAAAGAAACTGCCTAGGCCCATTTCATAGGCCAGCCCTTAGGTAGGCGGAGAAAACA
>NC_022022.1:14099931-14112921 GCF_000317375.1 Microtus ochrogaster
ATGGGTCAGACAGTGATTAAAAGAATACAGTTTCCGTGTAATTATTTCGGGGCATAAGCTAAGCTAGCCATGTGGGCGGCTGGGTGCGGGGGACGCAGCCCCGCCGCTCCTATTTCAACAGGCCATAATGAATTCAGAACTTGTACTCCAACAGTGGAAGTACTTTCCTGTGTTATGCGGAAAGGGAAAACATTTTGCATCCACTTTAATAGTAAAATGATGTGAAAAATGAACCAAACCAAAGCTATCTCTGTGCAAGCTTGCACTTCCATACCACGATACTTAGCAATCCTTTTGACAAAGTCACACACCTAGGGAGGCATGGATAAACACAAAGCTTTCCTAGTCTACTGATCTTAAGGGTTCATCTTTAGATTGAGATTTAACAACAAAACAGTCAAGAATTCTTAGCTAGGTGGATGGAGAGATGGCTCAGTAGTTAAGAGACCTTCTAAAGGACACAAGTTTGATTACCAGCACCCACATGGTTAACTCAAAACAGTCTGTCATGCTAGGTGTGGGGGGATCTGATGCCCTCTTCTGGCCTCTGGGGGCACTGCATGTACATGGTGCACAGATATACACGTGGGCAAAACACCCCCTACACAAAATAATAAAATAGGCTGGGCGGTGGTGGCGCACGCCTTTAATCCCAGCACTTGGGAGGCAGAGGCAGGCAGATCTTTGTGAGTTCGAGACCAGCCTGGTCTACAAGAGCTAGTTCTAGGACAGGCTCCAAAACCACAAAGAAACCCTGTCTTGAAAAACCAAAAAAAAAAAAAAAATTACTATGATAATTTATATTAACAATACTATATAATACCAAATACACAAGTTAATAATTTAAAACATTCTTATCTAAATAGAACTAATTAGAGGAAAATGCAAAGGAGACCAAAAGTGAACATAAGTTGCCTGTGCACAACTTTCCAACTTGTGCACCGGGGAGCTGTTTGTGGCACCTGCTTGTGTAGTACGAACGCCCACAGCCTTCAGGGGGAATGTGTGAGGGCTGAGGCTAACAGAAGCAGCCCAAGTCATCCAGTGTGTGGCACAGGTACCAAGTACTGTCCTATACACAAACACTAGGAAACACTTGGTTTCTCATCACCCATTGTTTTCTGTTTTTGACACTAAATGTTATAGATTAGAGATAATATGCCTACTTAATTCCTGAAACTATATACAATTATCCAGAAAGCAATAACTTTTCATGGTTAAGGGGAGCTGAAAACCAAACAGGGAAAAAAAATCCCATAGTATAGGTATGATAACATTTTTGAAATTTGAAAGTAACACATGGCTTACCACGACCATTGCTATGGTAAAATTAGGCCTGAGCTGATAGTCACACCAAGGACTTGATGCTCCATAGCTATCCTTGTAGATGCCACGCTTGTGAACCAGATTCGGATGCTTCTCATTAGGATCTGAAGGGTCTTCAGAAACATGGAACAGCTTTTCAAAGTTGTTCTGTATTTTTCTGTTCCACTCATCATATGAAACTGTTACAACTTTTCCTGAAAAGCAATAAGACATGGCAATTGTAGACATTAAGAATATCCCAAGTACTATTGCTAAAACCTCATATTTAGCTTACTTGTGAAACACATTATTTATGTTTTGGAAAATGTGGCTACTTTGGATGAAAGCATAAGTTCAAAGACCAGCTGCCTCTCCTAAAAAGAATGTAAAGGGCCCAGGAATAACTTCATATTCATCACACGTTGAACATTTCACATTCATTGAATTAAAAATACAATTGGCTTTACCTAATTCTTTTTACTTTTTACAAAGTTTAAACTTGTGTGGGTAGCTCAAACATTATATCTATTGTATAGAAATTGTTCCAGAGGGGCTGGAGAGATGGCTCAGTGGTTAAGAGCACCGGCTGTTCTTCCAGAGGTTCTGAGCTCAATTCCCAGCAACCACATGGTGGCTCACAACCATCTGTAATGAGATCTGGCACCCTCTGGTGTGTGGACATACATGGAGGTAGAATGTTGTATACATAATAAATAAATAAATCTTAAAAAAATATTTAAAAAAAAAATTTTGGGTCTTCAGCCCGATGATAGAAACAAAGGTTAGTGCCTTGTGTGCTCCTTGTAAAACAGGCCACCTTACCGTGCCTTCTCACGCTGACTTCATGGTAAGGGAAAATATTTTTCTTGGACAATTCCAGCAACCAACGAACAGCAGATTTGCACATGCCAACAATTTCCACAGCAGATCCATCTCTAAAATTAAAAAGATTTATTCTCTATGTTGAACTTATTTAAGCATTATTTAAAAGGGCATTCAGTAAGTAATTCTGGGTTGGGGATGTAACTCAGTGGTAGAAGGTCTGTCTAACATTAAGGAAGTCTCTGGGGTAACACAGAACTAAAGCAAACAAACCACCATCAACAAATGTTGGTGAACAACGCATCATATAAGCAACCATCTGTCCCCACCTCTTCACTTTATAAGCAGTACATATTATATCATATAAGAAAGCTCTTCCCTTACTGTTTTCGCACTGATTATGGTCCTAACATTAAAAACATTTATATTTTTACTTTGTGTATACATGTGTGTCTCCATGGGAATGTGCACATGTGTGAATGCCCACAGAGTCCGTAAGTGCATTGGATTTCATGGAACTGCTGTTACGTTAGGTTGTAAGCCTCCTGCCCTGAGTGCTGGGAAATGAACTTCAAGAACAGCAGGCAGCTCTCTTCCCAGCTTAGCCATCTCACCAGCCCCTCCCCTCCTAACATTTATTTATTAGTTTTGAGACAAGGTCTTTCTATTTAGTATGCCTGATTTGTTTGAAGATAAAAATCTTTTATATGAAAATAGCTTATGGGCTTGAGAGATGGCTCATCAATTAAGAGCAAATATTGCTCTTTTACCCAAGCCTGGTTTGGTTCCCAGCACCCACAGTGAGCAGCTCTAACGTGCCTGTAACTCCAGTTCTGGAGAATCAGATGCCCTCTTCTGGCTTCCAAGGGCACCTGCACACACATGCACCTTCCCACACAGACGCATCAGTTTTTATTTTAAAAAACTAGAAAATAGCTTCTGAGCTTCACTCAGTATAAAAAAACTTCTGGTATTTGTTGACAACTTCTGAAATCATAAATGAAAACTCCTTAAATAACAAAGCTAGAGATAAAAGGTTCAGAAAATAAAAGCTTTTTTTTTTTTTTGAGAAAGCCCTGACTGTCCTAGAACTAACTATGTAGACCAGGCTGGCCTGGAATTTACAGAGGTCTGCTTGCCTCTGCCTCCTGAGTACAGGACTAAAGGCGTGTGCTACCACCATCTGGCAATAAAAAACATTCTTTTTTTTTTTTTTTTTTTTTTTTTGCTTTTTGAGACAGGTTTTCTCTATGTAGCCATGGCTGTCCTGGAACTCACTCTGTAGACCAGGCTGGCCTCAAATTCACAGAGATCTGCCTGCTTCTCCCTCCCAAGTGCTGGGATCAAAAAGCGTGAGCCACCACTGCCCAGCTAAAAAAAACATTTTTAAAAGATCAATTTCAACTAGTTGTTTTCCATACTTGTAAAGATAGGCATAATAAAATCTAAACATTGTATGAAGTTTGGATTAGGAAATGTCTTAGCCAGGGCTGGTGAGATGGCTCAGCAGGTGGAGGCCCCTGGTGCCAAGTCTGATGACCTGAGAACCCCATGGCGGGAAGAGCAAACTGACTACCGCAAGTGGTCGCTGACCTCCATGCGTGTGCTGTGGCGTGAACACACATGTGCTTCCTCCATTCCACAAATAACTGTAACAATTTCTTTAAAGAATTATTTTTGTGATTTATTTAACTTTAAGTGCATTGGTGTAAAGGTGTCAGTTTCCCTGAAACTGGATTTACAGATAGTCAGGAGCTGCCATGTGGGTGCTGGGAATTGAAGCCAGGTCCTCTGGAAGAGCCATCTCTCCAGCCCTGTAACTTTTTTTTTTTTTAATTTAAAGAAAATGTCTTAACCATTAAGATGATGAATTATAAAATGTTTGAGATTCTTGCAGAGGTGCAAAATCCAGATCTCCTGGAGGAGACCAGGTCACTCTCCTTGATGACTTAGCCCAAGACAGCTGCTAATCTGTATAATGGGGAAAGGAAGGGAGGAGCTGAGGAGGAAACGGAAGAGAAGGATCTGGAATGATGCAGAGATTGTGGTGAGTAACAAAAGATTCCGTGAGTAAGTGTGTATGCAAAAAGAACTGGAATCACAAGAGCATCACTGCTGAAGCATCCAAAATGAACTCTACCTCGGGGTGGCTGGGATTCCTCTGTTCCTAGCTTGGTCGCTTTCTCCCATCTTATCCATCCACGTGCCACAGTTGAAGCGATTCCCTCCATAGACAAATCCCGTTTCTTCATCAACCCCTATAGTTATATTGAAACCTAAAAAAAGCAAAACAAACACGTATAAAATAGTCATGATGGCACAGGTTTGTAACCCGGGCACTCAGGAGGCAGAGGCAGGGGTGTCTGAACACGGCCATGACACGTGATGAACAGTGCCGTGGGGAGCTGTGACAGAGGCTCCAGGAGAAAGGCAGAGCCTGTTACCTCAGTGCCTCTTGTTCTCTGGTTGTTCTGGACGTGATTTTGTGCTTCTCATGACAAACATGTACATTCAGTGTATAAGACAGGCTTATTCTTGTTGGATGTCAGAACACAGCTACAGAACCCAGTCTGGTGAAAGGACGTGCTGAGTGCTGTCCTCAGTGTGCTCTGAATCTGCATATGGCCTCGGCTTTGCTTTCGTGCTTCCCCAGATATAATCAATAGAATGTGCCAGGAAATGGTGTTTAAACTGGTCTGTCCTGAGAACGTTCTGAAAAAGGGCAGCTCTGCTCATTCTTAGTAGGAGCTTACTGATGGTTGTTTACATATTTTTTGAACTCAAACCTTCCTCTGATTATTGCTTTCTTTGTTACATTTGTGTATAAAAGCACACTGAAACTGAAATAAGGTGTCTACAGTGTTACACTGTAGTCCACCCCATTCTTTCAGGTCCTCAGATCCCAAGTTAAACAGAAGAGTTCTGCACAGGTCAACAGAAGTCGACACAGGAGAATCACACAAGTTTGAAGCTGGCTTATACAGTGAGCTTGAGGCTAGGTAAGCCCACACAATGAGACTCTTTAGAAACAAAACAAGCAAAAAAAAAAAAAAACCGAAAGGAACTAAAAATCATTAAGTTTTATAATAATAAATACATGTAAATTTTATTTCTCCTTCAAGAAAACACACGTATACATGATGTTCATTCTAAAGTACTGCTTACATTAGCAAAATCATAAGTCACTACTCAGTGGAGGGACAGCTTAGAGTGTGTACACGAGGAAATCATAAGTCATAAGTGGAGAGATGGCTTAGCGTGTGTACACTAGGAAATGCTCTGCCCTTTAAATAAAAAACAGAATGTATATGGAACAAACAGATGAGTTCCTAAGACAAAATGGTTTAGGGAAGAAGTTACAAAAGGTTACATATTTAAAAAAAACTTTTTAAAATTAGGTATAGTGGCACATGCCTTTAATCTCAGCACTCGGGAGGTAGGGGCAGGCAGATCTCTGTGAGTTTCAAGACCATCCTGGTCTACATAGTGAGTTCCAGGACAGTCAGGACCACACAGAGAACTTATCTGAAAAAGAAACAATCAAACAAACAAACAAAACCCAAAACTAAACCAACCAACCAACCAACCAACCACACAAAACAAAAAAGACCACAGAGAAACCCTGTCTCGAAAAACCAAAAAAAAAACAAAAAAAAACAAAAAAGGCAATATAGTAAAATATTAATATATTTCATTTCAATGCCCAATGCAAAGGAAAAATTATTTTGTTTACTTAAAGTTGAAATGTTTCACAACAACAACAACAAAACCCTAAAACGTCTTAGACATACCATAAAACATTCTTTGGAATCTTGTTTCCATTGACTTCTCTTAGAGAAGGATAAAAATATATCAGGGATTGTTACCAAATAGCTTGGATAAATATTTGTGTATTACTACTATACATAATAAATCACCATGAGTGAGGCTACTCTGGTCTACATAGCCACTTTTAGCCCAGCTAAGGCTTCATAGCAAGATCCTATCTTGATCAGTCAAAAAAAGTTACATACTGAGTATTCAAATTTATATAATATTTTCAAAGCTAGGGATATGGCACAGTTTATTATATGGCACACAATTCCTTCATTTTGTAAAAATTAAGAGTTTAATCCTAGCACTCAGGAGGTTGAGGCAGATAATCACTGTGAGTTCAAGACTAGCCTGGTCTACATGTGAGTCCCAAGACACCCAGAGCTACATAGAGAAAGCGGTCTTAAAACAATAAACAAACAATGAGTTTATAAATATGTTCAAAATAATGACAGTGTAGGGAGGCAGAGATTAGTAGTAAGACCCAGGTGGGATAGAGAAAAATGTTTGTGATGATGGATTAGGTCTGCATCTTTATATGTTAGTGGTTTCAGGAACACACAGCCCAACATGAGTTAATATGAGAACTGGTGGAAATGAATGAGGTCTACAGTCTAGTTAGTAGCATCATATTTCTTGATTCTGATTGATTATCTCAGTTATATTAAGACTGGGGGAAGGATTTGCTGTACCCTATCTATCATTTTTACAACTTTTTATCAATCTGCAATTCTTTTAAAATTACAATTAAAAAGTAAATATACACCAAAGTCATCAAAACCATTCCCAAAGTGAGTAGGGACGAGGGGAAATGAGATAATCAGCCTTGTACTGGCTGGCCTTAGGGCAAATGAGTTAAGAGAGTGTAACTACTTTAAGTTGATATACAAATACAGCACTGTAGAGGTGCTGGGGCTAGCCTCGTCTACACAGAAGCAACCATGGGTGACATTCTTCCTTTGCCACCCAGCAGCTCTGAGAAGCCAACTTTCCATTCCTTCATTTTGTAAAAATTAAGAGTAATGTAACATATTCTTTTACTTAAAAAATTAATTCAGGTATTTCTATCTGTACAGTGCATGCATGTGTCCCCCTGTGTATACTAGTGCACACACACACGCGCAAGTGTGTGCAGGCCCAAGGTTGATGTCAAATCTTCCTTGCTTCCTCTTCTACCTTTGTACAGTCAGGGTCTCTCAATCAGACCGAGCTCCCCAGTGTGAGATGGCCTCTGGAGCTGCCTTACTTGTTCTGAGATACCGCGCCTCTGCCTTCGGAGACTGGAATTATCAGGCTCACCTGGCATTTACATAGGGTCTAGAGATCTGAACTCCAGTTCTTTCACTTGTTCTCCATGCATTTTAACTGCTGAACCATCTCTCAAGTCCAATGTAATTCATTACTCATGTTTTCAGGAGTTAAGTAGGAATAACATTGGTAAAGACATCATTATAATGGCTGGCATATAACAACTCTCAGAACTATAATTTTTTTCTTCCTTCTTCTGTTTGATTATTTATTTATTTTGTTTTGTGAGGGGGTTTCTCTCTATAACCCTGGCTGATCTGGAACTCACTCTGTAGCTCTGTCTTCTGAGTGTTGGGACTATAAACCTGTGTGCATCACCACGCTGGGCTTCCTGTTTATATTTTTGAGATAAGGTTTCACAGTGAAGCTCAGGATAGCCTTGAACTCATGACAGTCAAGCCTCTACCTCCTGTGCTCCATGACAGGCATGTGCATACCTGGCAGAAAAAAACTATACTAACATTGTGATTATAAACTGTAACCCCAGGAGCTGGAGAGATGGCCCAGCAGTTACGAATACTTGTTGCTCTTATGGAGGACCCGGATTCCATGGCCAGTGGTTCCCTACCATCCCTGCCTCCGGTTCCAGGGGCTCTGCTGCTCTCTTCTGACCTCTGCAGGCAGCAGGCATGTACATGGCACATACACTTGCAGGTAAAAAACTCACACACACGTACATAAAATAAATTATAAAAGCCAATATTATCTTGAAAATTGGCTGACAAAAGATATAAACCTTGATTTTTTTTTTTTTTTTTAGCTTGGAGAGATCAGAAATAGCACCGTTAAGTCTTAACTATGGGGTGGATTACATACCCTCGTCCTTCATGTTCCGATCTATCTGGGGGCCGGCGTTCCTCTCTCGGAACTGAAGGCCCTGCATGTGCCTTTGCATAGCTTCCTGTATAACTTCAAACAATGGCTGGTCCTGTTGGAGACAGCAAGAATGCGTCCTCTGTTAGAAATGGATTCTACTCTTATTTTCCCCTAAGTCCCAACTCTAGTAATATATATGCATTACTAGATAAATGCCCCCCTTGGGGAGGAAGTAAGGAGCAGGCGGGGCTGGGAAAGCAGCAGCTCCTGTGCTCCCAGGCTGTCTGTGTTTAACCGGGGAGCAAGTCTAATCTCTGCGACCTCTCACGGTGTCAACACTAAATAAAGATTCATATTCAACTTTTTTTGATAATTGAATCCTTATGACTTGGATTCTTAATATTTTACATTAAAAATAAAGTCACATTTCATTAAAAATTATGTTAAGAAATGCTCTTTACCAGTGTACCAGCAGGCAAAGGTGCGGAATCGTCCGTGGGATACATTCTAGAAACTGGACATTTGAGGATGTCTAGACCATTTGGAACCATCTTACAATAGTCCTGAATACACTGCAGCCACCACCATACGGCATCCCGACAGTTGTACCTGGCGTAAGTTCCTTCACCCAGGAGGTTAGGAATGAGGCCGTGCCTCAGGGTACCAGCAAATGCTAAAATAATATTCCTAAAACAACAGAAATAAATGGATCACTTGAGATGAAAACACTTATAAAATTGAAGGGAAAAAACAGTCTCTTTTTCAGGGGTCTGGGGGATGCCCAAGCTCCCAGAGCAGTTTTTCTCTCTAGTCATCTTTGGAGTCAGTTCCCAGTTGCAAATTTATAAGGGCTGCCATTACTTTAGCTTCTATTTTAAAAATGATGTATTTATTTTTGTTGCCTGTTTATGAGTGTTTACCTGTGTGTGCATATGTGTACCACGTGTATATGGAGCCCATGGGGGTGAGAAGTGTGATGGATCCCTGGAACTGGAGTTACAGACGGTTGTGAGCTACCATGTGGGTGCTGGGAACGGAATTCTTCGAGAGCAGTGAGTGCCGTTAGTCACTGAGCCATGTCTCTAGCCCCCAATTTCTGTGTTTGAAGTCTATGTTATTTTCATATAGAAGTAAACCTCTAATATGCAGTTTATTACTTTAAATAGTAGGTGTCAAGAACAAAGTAAATACATAAGAAAACAAATGGACAGAAACTGGCCTTAAAACTATAATTCATCCCAACACACAGGAGGTACAAGTCAGAAGAGCTCTGTGAGTCCCAGGTCATCTGACCTACAGGCTGAGTTATAGGCTATTTAGGGCTACATGGTAAGGGCCTGCTTTAAAACAAAGAAACAAGTCAAACAAAACCCAAAACAACAACAGCAGACGCCAACTATAATCCACATTAATAACTGACAGATGGCGGTTTATCTTCTATGGTATTATTCCAGTACAAATGAGAACTTGGCTTGCGAGATGGATGCACTCTAGGGACAGCTTGTATCTACATGTGAGGTCTGACTAGCAAAGGTCACTGAAGAAGGCTAGGCCTCATTATATCTCAGTTTAACATTTATCCCTCTCCCCACCTCTTGTTTTGTTTTTTGAGACAGGATTTCTCTGTGTGGCCCTGGTTGTCTTGGAACTCACTCTGTAGACCAGGCTGGCCTCCAACTCAGAGATCCACCTTCTTCTGTCTCCCCAGTGCTGGGATTAAAGGCCTGTGCTACCACCACCTGGCTAATACTTATCTTTCAATAGTGCCATAGGAAGCTTTTATTCTAGTTTTGTTTATAGGCCACACAAAAAGTGGTGGACCATAGGATGACAATGTATGACTTAGATGGCCAAATGCAAAACTAAGAGACAGAAATTTGTAACTGCACAGAAAGTGATGACTGAGGGTGGGGGCCGCTACAGCAACGTAAAAAGCCCCCAGCCGTCATGGAGTGCTTTCCATGTGGCAGAGAGATTTTTGGGTCCTGTAACTGCATCCATCATTTAGCAGAGTACGGTGAGTATGCCGACCATCCCACATACAGCACAGAGGGAGGATGCCATTGTCAGCTGGGGATATGAACAGCATCAGAAGTTCTCCACGCCACAGGCAAAAGCCTTTGCCACTGTGTTTTGCTGAATTCTGATTCTTTATACCTAACTCCTAAGCCATTTACTTAGGGGATCTAATAGGTAAGCAAACAGCCCTCCAAATTAAATTTACAAAAATTTTATTAATTTATGTGTATGGTATTTTGCTTGCATGTATGCCAGCCTTCCTGGTGCAATGCTAGCTGAGGCCAGAGGTGACAGATCCCCTAAAAACGGAGTTACAGATGGTTGTAAGCTGCCATGTGTTTGCTAAGAATCAAACACGGATCCTCTTAAGTACTGATCTCTCCAGTTTCCCCAATTTTTAAAAGTATGATTATTATTATTATTAGTGTGTGTGCATATCTGTGCTGCAGAATATGTGCTGAGGTCTGAGAACAACTTTGTGAAGTCATTTATTTACCTTTATGTGGGTTCCAGGAACTGAAGTCAGGTCACCAAGCTTGCATGGCCAGTACCTTTACACATCAAGCATCTTGCCCCACTAAGCCATCTTGCCAGCTTCCCAATTTATTGTTTGTTTTGAGACAGCACCTCATTAAGTATTTCTGGCTGACCTGAAACTGTCTATGAATACTACTAAGCTGGCTTTGAACTCATAAGAGATCTACCTGCCTCTGCCTCCCTTGTGCTGGTATTAAAGGTGTGTGCCACCATATCCAGCTAACAATACTTTCTTATGAAGAGAGAAAATGGTTCTAATTTTTTTTTTTAGATAAATTCACAAATACTGAAGAAGATCTGACCTATCATGGAATCTAGTGACCTCAACAAGAATATGAAGTAGGACTTTCAAATCTGGAGCCTGTGAGATAGCTCAGTGGGCAAAGGTGCTTGCTGCCAAGCCTAACACTGAATCGGGTTTCTGGAACCCACATGGAGGAAGGAGAGAAAAACTCCAGCAAGCTGTCTTCTGAACTCCACATGTGCACCATGGCATGCCTGTGATTGCACACATATAAACACACACAAAATAAAAAATAAAACACCTAAGGAAAATATACTTTTCAAACGTTGACAGTAGATGGGTAAGAGGGAACATGGAGCCGCAAACTGCATGCGGTTTGCAGAGGCTCTTACCGGGCTTCTAAGTAGCGTCCAGTGACCAGCAGCATCCCCCGGAGTGCAATGAAAGTATCCCGCCCCCAGCACCGGAAGAGACCAGAAGAGAAGTGGGGCAAGCCTGGCGAAAGACAACAGAGTCATGTGTCAATCAGAGCATTATGTTTGATCCCATCAACTCCATCAACACAGACTTTAGGCTTACAGAAAAGAGCAAATTAGAAGGAGCCCATGAACCTTCCAAAATCCTCTACACTGAAATATATGTCTGCACTTAACGTCAGCTTTATGGGATGAGGTTTTACGGTCATATAAGATTCTAAAGGGCACCTGTGACCCAAAGGAGATTAAAGTCAGTGTTCAGCAAGAATTCTACAATTTAGTTACAGTCAAGCCCTGAGAACCAGAGGTAGAGGGGGGTTGTTAGCTGAACAGGTTTTAATTTGTCTTTTAAATTAAAAGCTTAAAATTAGAGATCAAATATTTAACATATAAAATGACAGTATAATTAAACACATACTTTAAAAGATTCTGCCCTGATTCTAAGGGCAATAAATAAATCTAAATATAAAATTATTAGTTCAATGTATTTAATTAAATGTTTATTAATTTATTTACAGTGAAAGTTTATCACCAAATATCACATTATTTCATAACAGATTGATAGTGCTATACTTATCTTACACAATATATATGTATATAGCTATATATAACTAGATATATAGCATATATGCTATATGACTATATATAGTTATACATATAATATATACAGCATATGGTTATATAATAGTTATATATAATATATAGCATTGATATCACAAAGTCTGAGCCAATGCAATACCTGAGCCAATGACAATGAAAGCTTAAACTTAGCCAAGGGAGTCACACAGATATTACTACTTCGCTATATTTTATATATTTCAGTTTAATTTCAAAAGCTGTAAACTTTACACTTCACTTTATCAAAACCCCCAAGAAGCAATGGGCCTCAACTACCTGATATTTTTTAAAACACACTGGAAGTTTATTACATGAAGAGGCTTCCTTTGGGCGCACCTTATTTCCACAGATGTTTTAAACCAAGTTGCAGGAGACGGTGTCAGTAGATATGGCTAAAAGTACTTGACAAACAAGGAAGATGTAATTTAAAAAAATCATTTAACATGTTTTGTAACTACAATGTTGGTTTACTTTTAAGAATTAGGAAAGAAACACACAGAAACAGTACTTAATTAAAGATATTTAAAATGACAAGAACTGGAATTTAACAGATACCTGCAAAAGAAAGGATTACTCGACCACCACAAAAACACATGTGAGTTCTTACTGGTTAGTTATCATGAGCAAGCAGCTATTAGGTGAGCAATTTACTAAACAGTGGCATGAAAACCATTTTTCCATGCATTCTCCTTGTTGAGCACTACGGGCTTTTACATTTAGCTGCCTCGCGTCCTTACCTGCAGCCAAGGAGACACAGCACTGCTCCTTCTCCCTCGTGATCTCATTTAGCCTGCAGGGCACATCCAGGAGCGAGGGAGAAAGAAGAGGCAGACAAGGGTACTTTCCCACTCCGCACATCTGGACGGAACCCAGTGAAAGGTGCTTCACGAAGGTCGAACCATTCTGGACAAAGCTGTGAGCAAGCGGCAAGGTCATCTCAGAAACACTACCTTTCTAGCAATCTTATTACACATCCTTTTGCCCACTGATTCTTCTATAGAAATGTGTAAAATGGTAAAAATACTTTTTTTT
>NC_022022.1:14113191-14114815 GCF_000317375.1 Microtus ochrogaster
ACCAGGCTGGTCTCGAACTCACAGAGATCCGCCTGCCTCTGCCTCCCGAGTGCTGGGATTAAAGGCGTGCGCCACCACCGCCCGGCTGTATACTATAATTTTATTTTTTACATATCCTCTCTTACAGGCTCTGTAGACCAGATTTAAACCCCACCCCTATCCTGCCACCCTCAGCTGGGGACTAGACCCAAGGCCTTATGCTTGCTAGGCAAATGATGCTCTTCTGAGCTAGACACCCAAACATCCCCATCCATTTTTAAAACTGTATTACTGTGTTTGTGTCCACGGTGTATGTCCACGGTGTATGTGTTTGTGTGTAGGGTGCTTATCTTGTGTGCATGAAGCCCTGAGTTTGATCCTCAGTGCCTTATACACTGGATGCAGACCCATAATCCCAGCATTTGGGAGCGGAGACTGGAGGATCAGAAGCGTAAGATCATAATTGCCTCCACAGTGTGTTTCAAGTCTTCAATACAGAGACCCTCTCTCAAAACAAAACAAACCCCACCGAGACTCCACATTTGGTTTTGCATGTTCCGGACTAAAGGATGCTAACACACTTATAGTCCAGCTAAAAAATTTCTCAGCTCTGAGTCTGTGATATGACAGCTCCTTAGCTTTTGGTCTTTTAAAATCAAGTACAAAATTACTCTCTCTGTATAGTTTCCATAGAAATATGCCTGTTTACTCAAGCTTTGTTGGGGATACCTTGACATCTGCTTCCATGCTACATCCAGCAGAGTGGTATATGCGCCAATTAAAATAGCATCAAAGTAACAGGGGATAAGGTATCGTGGGATCTGCTTCAGGTAGAAGAACATAGCCTGCAACCATTTACCAACCTGTTGGAGAAATAATGTTAAAGGTTAATTTGTTGTGTTTACAGGATAGGTATATTTTAAGAGCTGAATCTACACATGCAACTTTGCCAGCCAGTAACCTATTGATGACCACTCTTTAAAACTGAAAGAAATCAAGAAAGGAAAATGGTTCAAGGAAACTTAATATTTTCTGTAACAGGGAAGTTATATAATTCTTAACGGTCCCTCACTTGTTTGGACTAGAATATCATTCTACTTACTTCAGCAATATGTCCAGATCGTGAAATAAGCCGGCCACTAACATAGTCAATCATCCAATCTCCAGACCTCAAATTCTCACAGAATGGATGCCCCAAGTCGTTCTTTGGTCTTATTTCTGCCAACACGGACATTAATCCTGAAAATTCAGACATTATTACACTGTTGGCAAAGTCAAAATGTTCCCATTGCTTACTTGTGGCCAGTCTTTGATGATCTGGGGTGAACACAGACACAGGCAGACATAACGGCTACGTCCACAACAGCAAGTGACATGGCTGGAGATAAGTATGAGGGTCTCTACTTTAACCAAAAAACAAAGGCTACTGCAGGGGTCTACTGCTGCAAGAACAACAAAGAGCTTCCCGAGAGTGAGGGCTTCCAGGACGGCACTTATCTATTTATATTCAATAGTATAACATTCAAAAGCAGCGGGCATGATTGCTCTACCCTAGAGCGTCAAATGAATAAGCCTGGGTATTTCTGTGTTAGCAAGCGATAGATTTTTTTTAAATATTTATTTACTTATTTATTATGTATACAAT
>NC_022022.1:14114915-14121599 GCF_000317375.1 Microtus ochrogaster
TGGTTGTGAGCCACCATGTGGTTGCTGGGAATTGAACTCAGGACCTTTGGAAGAGCAGGCAATGCTCTTAACCACTGAGCCATCTCTCGAGCCCCAGCAAGCGATAGATTAATATTTAGGAAAGAATTACAGAAATCACAGAACTGGTTTAAGAGGAAGCAAGACCACCAATGGAGGATGACAATGAAAGAGCTTCAGAAGCAGCTTCTGAAACGAAGCAGGAAGTACTTACAACTCAACAAAATCAGCACGTGAGCTATTGGTGTGGAATGATTACTAGGAAGATTTCTCCGCTGAGTCTTGGCATCCCTATGCACACTCCCAGCAGACTCTGTAACTCTGCTACGGAATGATTATACTTTCATCTACCATAAAGCAGGACTTGGCTTCACTGGTTTCATTTTAACTAAGTTCATTTGGTTAGAATTTATTGAATTTTATGTGGTATGTTTTGAAAAATTAAAAAAAACAATAAATTTAAGACGTAGGATTTTTTTCACTCAAGGAGTTTGTAGTTCTCCTTGGCAAATGTAACTTTCAAAACAGGATGGACAATACGGCAGCACCAATACTGTATTATAGACTCTGTCCTTGTCCCCGTACTTTCAGGGAAGAGGACCAGTGCTCAGCATTTTCTGCTGCTGAGTTATGGAATGATAATGAAAACTGAGAAAAGAGCTTACAGAGACCAGTGGGATGCAATGGCTTATTCAGGAAGTAACAAGAGGATAGAAAACTGTCTGGCTGGTCTATGGAAAGCATTCTGTCTTGGAATAGGTGGTTAACTACGGAGATCAAAAGGACACGTTACGTCAAAGGGAACACAAGAATCCACAAATAACTGACTGGCTGTTGAGAATCTGGAGCAGAACCATAAACAAGATTCCTAGATTCCAAAATAACAGAGCACGGAATACTGTAAGCCCGGGGAATGGAATCTTGTCAGGGCAGAGAAGGGGTAAGACAGTGACTGAATCTGATTAAACTCATGGCTGCCATTAGCAGTCTGCTAGGAAAATGCCCTGGGCTGCCCAAACTGTTAGCTTATGAGAGGAAAAAAATGACTGAGATAAAGTAAAAAATAAATCAGATAAAGGCATTTTATTTAAAAAGAATGAGTTGAGTCACCTCATGAGACATAGATGAGAATTAGCAAAGAACCAGAAAAAGGACAGGAAAAGCTTTTTTAGCTTAAACTGGTAACATATTATTTTTTTTAAATCTCCTTTTATTTATGTGTATGTGTTGTGTAGTGTTCATGGAAGCCAGAAGAGGGCAAAGGTCACCTGAACTGGAGTTAGAGGTAACCATGAGCCACCTCTGGGTGCTAAGGGCTGGATGCTGCACATAGATCCTCCAGAGGAACAGCAGTAAATGTTCTTCACCTGAGCCATCTCTCCAGCCCTGGCAAATGATTCCCGAGTGCTTTACTTTGAATGAATAGGAGCTGCTTTAATCCTAATCTCGACCCTTACTGTACACGATTATGGTGATAAAACTAAAAGATGGAGTTTCTCTACTGCAAGGTTACACAGCCGGTCAGTGTACGGGAGTCTGGTTTTAAAGTCTGATTTCTTGTTAGTTTGTTTTGTCTTTTTTTCCCAAGGCAAGGTCTTACTATACAGCTTTGTCTGTCCTGAAACTCACCAAGTACACCAGGCTAGCCTTGAATTCACAGAGATGCACCTGCTGGAATTTGTTTCTAAACCACAGTGAATATACTCACATACACAAAAAATACTAACTTCCAGCATAAGATAATATTTTCCAAAGAAAAAATAAAAATACAATAAATAAATATGTGTCAGCCTGAGGACAAAGAAATAACTATGATAAACAATAACTAAGAAAGTCTTTATGATGCTGGGTGTGGTCATAAATGCATGTAATCCCAGTATTTAAGGCTAGAGGTAGGCTCAGGCATTTAAGGTTATCCTTAAGAAAATAGTGTCTTTGAGGCCAGCCTGGGCTACATGAGACCCTCTTTCCAAAAATAAAAATGAAGAAGGGCTTTATAAAAGACATAAGAAATGAGGTGGTCTTAAAAAATATTTTGGACTTTATTTATTTTTATACTATGTGTCTGACTATTTTCCTGAATACAAATATGTATGCTGTATATATTCTGAGTGTGTGGAGGCCAGAAGGTGGCATCCAATCCTCTGAGATTGGAGTTATAGTTGTAAACTACCATGTGGGTGCTGGGGACTGAATCCAGGTCTACTGGAAGAACAGTCAGTGCTCTTAACCATAGCCTGGACCCATAAGGTGGTCTTTAAAGAAAGCTCAGACTTAGCCATGATGGAAATGCAAATTAAAATTACACTAAAATTCCATCTCATCTCAGTCAGAATGGCTGTCATCATGAAAACAGACAACAGGGTCAGGGAAATGAACTAGGTAGTAAAAGGCATGCTTGTGCCCATACTCATACTTACACAATAATAACAATAAAATCAATTTAAAATAGAAACTAAACAACAAATGTGGGCAAGCATGTGGGGGTGGGATGGAATGCTTCACTCACTATTATCAATGGGACTGTAAACTGATAGACAGTTAATATGAGTATCAGTGTGGAGCCTCCTCAAAACACTAAAACCAAAACTACCGTATGATCCAGATACACGCTGCTCTTGGGTTCACACTGGAAGGAACCTTAAGTCAGCACGCCACAGAGATGGTATATCCACATGCACTGGAGCACTACACATAGGAGCCAAGATAGGAAAAGCGGTAGACACAGACAATGGAACTTTGTTCAGTTGTACAGAATGAAATTATGACATTTGAAGAAAAATAGATGGAACCAGAAAGCATCATATTAGGTGAACTAAGTTAGACTCACACAGAATATTGCATGCTTTCTCTCATATATGGGTTAAATTCTCTCTCACTTCTGTATCGGGCCCATCTGGTAGTTCCATAAGCACCCTAGATATTTTAACTATATAGGAAGAACCAAAGACGCAGCAAAAACTTTCCAATTAAATGTTTTATTTACAAGGTAGTCTCACATGACTTCCCTAACGTAGCACAACATGTCTAAAACTCAGCGTCAAGGATGTCGTTTCTAGTTACACAATAAACCAGGACAAGACATATTTATTAAGATTAGTATTTAAGAGACATGACTGTCCTTAAGCAAGACAGAACTAGCAGTTTTAGTTATTGACCAAATACTTTGCCACGCTCTATTTTTAGTATTTTATATGAATGACATCATTATTTATAGTTTTTTTTTTTCGTCTCTTGAAACAAGGTTCTCCTTATTGTCTGGGTGGTCTCAAATTCTCAACCTTCCTGTTTCAGTCTTCTGAGTACTTGGGATTACAGTCTTGTTTCACCATGCAATTATCAACACTTTTTTGTTTTGTTTTGTTTGAGACAGGGTTTCACTGTATAGCTCTGGCTGACCTGGGACTCACTATGTAGACCAAGCAGGCAATGAATTCACAGAGATCCACCTACTTCTGCCTCCCAAGAACTAAAACTACAACCATGCACTAGAGACGGCTCAGTGGTTAAGACTACTTGATGCTCTTGCAGAAGATCTGTCCCAGCATCCACATGACAAAAATCACTGTAAATTCAATTCTATGGGATTGATACCTAGTACTCACATGGCCACCTGGCAAAAATTCACTTCTAGGGGATCTAATACCTTCTTCTGCCTTTTGCAGGCACATGTATGCATACATATACACAAGCAAAAGACTCACACTCTTCAACTAATCTAAAAATTAAATATAAAATTTTAATCTAAAAATTAAAATGTATTATGACATGACTGGTTATATTATTCATATTTTATTGAGGCAGAAATTGGGGTTCAGAAATGTTATGCTACTCACTAGTGGTCAATCAACCAGGAGCCAAGAGTTAGGTGTTGATATTCTAGGTGTATACTCTTACTTCTATAAAGGCGACCACTACAGAAAAAAAACATAGCTTTATCCTTATGCCTACCTTGAAGACCTGCATACTTAAGGGATGACCAGTTTGGTATGTCATAACAACCTCCACCATCTTCTTGTTCTTCTGATTCACATCGGTAAAGTACCTGATTTAGCTCAGCCAAAGTCAATTTAGAGGCAATACTAAGAATTAGAAAATAAAGGAGATTAATAAATATACTGATAGTTCATTTACTATAAAATAAAAGCAAAAGAAAATTTGTACTATAAATATTAAATACATCATTTCTAGTTCCTATTCTGCTGATATAATAAAACATTCTGACCAAAACCAACTAGGAGTAATGTGGTGACTTGAATAAGAAGGGCCTCATTAGGTATTTGAATACTTAAGTCATCAAGAAGTGGCATGACTCAGAAGGATTAGAAGCTATGGACTTGTTGGGGAGGTATAACCTTGTTAGAGGAAGTATGTCACTGGGGGTGGGCTTTAGGGTTTCAGAGCTTAAGCCAGGCCCAGTGGTTCTCTCTCTTTCTCCGACCTGTGGATCTACATGTAGAGCTCAGTTAGTTCTACAGCACCAGGTCTGCCTGCGTGCTGCCATGTTCACCACCATAATGACAATGAGATAAACTTCAGAAACTATAAGCAAACCCCCAAATAAATGCTTTCCTTTATAAGAGTTGTTGTGGTCATGATGTCTCTTCACATCAATGGAACATTGACTAAGACAATAGTTGAAATTGCATTTTTAAAGTCTTCTTAGTTGCCCAGGCAATTTCATTTATACAACCAGCATTTTTTTGTGAATACGTATATTCTTGAATGTACTCCCTTTTCTCTTGCTTTGTTCTATCTCAAGTGAGAAAACTGTTGTGCCCTCTTCCCAGATGTTACTTTGCAGAATGGATTGAAACTTCAAATCCAGAGGAAAGACATATAACCATGAAAAGGTACACGTGTGTGCACACACACACATGATAAAGTCACAGACCGAATCGCTAACAGTGGCTGGGGCTGGCATTAACAGCCTGCAGACCAAACTTTGAGTAGCAAGGAGAGAAAGTACGTTTAAACCTGCCCAGATCAGGCCAGGGGTAGCTCACCATCCTGTTAAAGTGGTAAATCTATAAAATAAGGAATACTTACGAAGCGAAGGGGATTTTTAATATAGGATCTGTGTTGCCAACAGCAAGGCTTCCAGATTTAAAGTGAGGGCTGAACTGGGTCAGGTGATTTCGAAGAATTCCGACAGCGACTTGAGCGTGTGGATCAAGACTAACTCTGAATAAAGTTCATAAGAAACAGGTAGTTTTCAGTTTTTCAAACTTAACAAGGTAAGCTATTTTCTCTAGATTTTTTTTAAAAAATGTGTCTGTGCCTCTGTGTGTACAAATTGCAGGTGTGCAGGTGCCCAGAGAGAGCAGAACACATCGGCTCCTCTGTACCGGGAGTTATGGGTGGTTGGGAGCCACCTGACACGGGGGCTGGAAACTGAACATATGTCCCCTACAGTATCAGCAAGCACTCTTTACCACTGAGCCATCTCTCCAGACCCCCAAAACTATTTCCAATATAAGTAGAGTCAACAGTGTGAACTCTAATGAACATACCTGAATATGATAACACTTCCTGGAGATAGATTTTCAAATTCTATTTCCTGAATATATTCATTGGGACCCTTTGTGGCAACTCCAGCTTGTCTGACAATTTTACTTTCATGAAGCTTGGAAAAAAATACAGGAAATCCACTTACTAACTAATTTAAATTTTTTAAAAATATTAACCACAGTAAAAAACCAGAACCCCAATACCTGGATATGCTCTTTAAGTTCCACTGTCATATTTGGCATTCCATTGATTGAATTCTCATCTTTCCTATAAGGTTTTGTATTCCTCTCAATAGTTCTAGCTTCAAGAACTACTTCTTCAATTTTGCCTAGGAAAATGTAAACATTTTAATGAAAACTATTCTAATGCACATTCAAAATTTAATGTTAGTTCGAGACCAGCCTGGTCTACAAGAGCTAGTTCCAGGACAGGCTCCAAAACCACAGAGAAACCCTGTCTCGAAAAAAGCAAAAAAAAAAAAAAAAAAAAAAATTTAATGTTAGTAGAGACTCTTTAAAGATCAAATACTCACAGAACAAAAGATGATATTACAGTTTAGTGAACTGGAAAATGGAAATGTTTTGAGAATGCCCAAGATAAACACAGAACCCAAGGGAGCACTGTTCAGTGCCTATGGAGCTGGGAGTATAGGTCAGTGGTACAGTGTATGCTCGGCACAAGGGATACCCTGGGTTTAGCACCCAATACCCAAAAATACTAAATAAACAAAACAAAAACAAAGAACATTACCAAAGACCTGACCAGACTAAACATAAATTTATGAAGTTAAAGTAGGTAGTGAATATTTAACCCTAAAATCTTTAGGTTGATAACTTTTGTTTTGGTTTACTGAGACAGGTTTGACTTTGGAGCCCTGGCTGTCCTGGAACTCACTCTGTAGACCAAGCTGGCCTCTAACTCACAGAGATCTATCTGCTTCTGCCTCCTGAGTGCTGGGATTAAAGGTAGTGTACCACCACCACCTGGCTAGGTTGAAAAGCCATGGATATTTAGAAACTAGCAAGAAATAAAGAAGGTGGGCTGGGCATGGATGTGTACATCTATAATCCTAGCAACTTGGGAGGCTGAGACAGAACAGCACCTGTAAGTCCAGGGCTAGCCTGGTAGGCTTTAGGCTCTCCTGTATGACTACGG
>NC_022022.1:14121719-14125366 GCF_000317375.1 Microtus ochrogaster
CACACACACACACACACACACACACACACACACACACACACGGGTTTTTTTTTGAGACTCTTCAATTAACAAGCAGTTGCTACTTGTGTAGGAGTATGCTGTGTTATACTATCTAAAATAGTAAGGAGTGAAATGTAGACATTTAGCAAAAAAAAAAAATCAATTAACAATAAGGGAGGATCTTAGGGCCATATAACTGTCAAAGAGAGACAGACTATATTTTTAGAGGTAGGACTACAGTACTTAAAGGTTATAAATAATCCTATGTAGGTGGGTAAGAAGACTATGTGGAGAATAGTGAAAACATCTACTTGGTTGAATGCCAGATAGACAGAAGGCTAGGATGGTAGATGAGGGTGGGTTGTGAGCAGACTTAATATTTGCCTTTTAAACATGCGCACATGTGTACATATGCATATGTAGTATGTGTATAAGTTATAATATGTAAAAATGGAAACACAGACATGTTATCCACAGTATAAGGAAACACATGTATATATATACATATATGTGTTAATGTTCGGGAATATTTTTCTTCAGGTTGTGTTCCATGCAGTGAAAAGTGTCCCCATCTAAGTTCTTTTCTTAACCAGGTTTATGTCAGTGAGTCATATATGACACATAAAGACAATGTGCTAATGGAGCTTCATGCTACAATTCCACCAGTGCTTGCTTTCGGTTACCAGGGATGCACATCTGGGGCACTTCTTTGCTGTAAAATGAAGTCTTGGGATTCCTAAAAGCAGTCCTGGACACAGCGACAACCGACTGATGGCTGCTCGGCGAGTGCCTCGTTACCGCCACTATGTCTTCATCCACCTGGTCCACATACACCTACGCAATGGAGAGAAACTGCCTTAGAGCCCATCTGGACACAAGCGCTCAAGTCAGAAGGTCTTCCTTTGAAATGGCACGTCCAGAGAGAAAGCTCGAAAATCCCACTTCTTACTTGAATGAAACCCTTAGCTCCCAGCTCTTGATGGACTCTATTGATGGCACATCTGGCTGCAATAATCCCACTCTGGACATTAACATCTCCTGTATTTGATGGTGACGCCCCAGGATTCCACTTAGTGTAAAATCTCTCTTCTGCGACCACTGAAATCTGAAGAGAGGCCAAGCTCGGTTACACACACATCTTGATTACAATATAAGTGTGGATAAAAATGACTGGTGTCGCTGCTCATGTGGATTAAACACACCTGATGAGGCACGAGCTCATCATAGCCTCTTGTGCTTCCACTAGCACAACACGCCATGGAGACAATCGTGGTACTTGGAAGAGCATCGTAGGCTGACCGGTGCTGGAAAAGAAGAAAGCAAAAGTTCACGTTCTTTCAAATGTACAGCAACACAAATTCTCCATTAGCACAGCGAAGCAAAAGAACAAGGACAGATAAATTCTGTAAGACACATTTTTTGCTTCAAAACAATAAAAAACTTTAAAATCAAGGTATTTCAATCAATTAAAAAGTATGTGGATATTACTGTCATCAAGCATCAGCTAAATATTAAAACATTTAGCAAATAAGTCAGCATAAGAAATAGGTGGATGCTTACCACAATAGGGCACTCATTATCATGGGTAATGTCCATGAACAGGGCATGCGCAATAGCTGGCATCAAAGGCCTCAGACAGGGCTGAACAAAGGATCCAACAGGCTCCCCTCCGTATCGGTAAACTAATCTGCCTTCTTCATGGCTGTTATATGCACTCATTGCCTCTGCAGAGCAGCACAGAGCAGTTTAGCAATCCCAGTCACTCATAAATGTCTAAGAGGAGGTTAGATTTCTGATCATGACTGACATTCAAGGCATATCAACACTATCAAAAGTAAGAGCTAAAGGGTTAAGCAAATGTCACCAAGTCCAAGTAACCAATACTTAGCTACAATTTAACTGGAGAATCAACTTGAGTAGAAAAAAAATGGGATGCTGATTATATTAAATCTATGGGAAAATATCTAAAAAAATGTATCATATAGCAGCTAAAACAGATTAGTGTATTTTCAAAATATACAAATATAGTTCTGGTTTTGAGTAATTACCACACCTCTCTCTCTCTGACTCACCCTTTCAAACTGATTAATTAATTTTGTGGCCATGCTGCGTGTGCACAGGTGCCAGCACGTGTACAAGTCGCAGGAGAACTTTCAGGAGCCTGTTCTCTCCCACCATGTGGGTTCAGGAGAACTTTCAGGAGCCTGTTCTCTCCCACTATGTGGGTTCGGGGACTGAACGCAGGTCACCTGGCTTGGGGGCACCTTTACTCACTGAGTCATCTCACCAGCTTTCTTTCCTTTATTTTTTGAGACAGGATCTCAAAAAACATATTCTATGCTAGCCTGGAACCTATGTAGCCCAGGCTGGCCTTAAACATGTGGTCCTCTTGCCTCAGCCTCTTAAGTGGTGAGATAACAGGTGTTAAGCCATCACACCTGGCCTCACTGGTCTTTCTATTTGAAATGAAGTATCTCAATACAAACCAGACAATTTAACTGTTAAAGGAGACTCAGTTACATCAGGTATTGCGTATAAAGCTGTTACATTAAACAAAAGGTAATCCTGATCGACTTAAACAAAAGCAAAGCATCTCAGACCGGAAATGGACTTCGGTGGGCCTACCTCTTATTAAGGAGCTGATGCCCAGTCTAGTCACAAAGATATTGTCCAGCTCCTCGCTTCCTGTGAACAGCTCAGCCACTACATAAAGATTGGGTTGTAATTTTCTAGCAGCATCCAGCATGTACTGCAAAAAGCATAGTCACAAATGAAAAAGAAAGAAGAGAGCAAGGCGGAGAGGGAAGGAGGGGACAAGACTAGGTGTGCGTTTAACGGAAGACAGGTACAAAGCAAGAGAAATGCAAAAGGAAGTGCCAGATAAAGTTTGACGCACACACATAAGACAGCAAGAGAGTGATCAGCACACACGGGGACAAGGTTTACAGAGAACAACAGTAAAAAAGAGGATTAGGTTTTGCAGACATAGAGAAAGAGGGGAAGGAAAAAGAAAAAAGGAAGATGTTAGTGTCATTAAAAATACAGGCACTGCAATTCTGCCAGTCATTCCCTGTTTTTTTAAATTTGTTTTTAATATTTTTAATAATATTATTAATCTCTGGGTGGCTAAATAAGTCAGAACTGATTATTCTATCTGATGGTGAATTATATAGAAAAGGTTAAACTATCCTGTAGATGACAACAAAGGTCAGCAACTCACCACTTCTACACGAGTGTGTGTGTGTGTGTGTGTGTGTGTGTGTGTGTGTGTGTGTGTGTGTGATGCATACGTAACATTAGTGCAGAGAAGCAGATAATAATAGTGGTCAATAAATAAACTGTTACCAATTTCTTCTTGAAGGTAAAATACCTGCGATTTTATCAGCTAAGAAGTAGAATCCTAGAGGACTTCACCATTTAAAATTAAATTTGCTATTATAACATTATAGCAATGTTACAAATATGGTTTGGTTTTGTTTGTTTTGTTTTTTCTGTTGCTAAAAGCACAGCTGAAAAAGGCTCTCTGCTTAATTTTCAGAAGTAAATAATCTTCCACCAGCCTGGCAAATTCCTTCAAATTAATACCATATGAAATCTCTCTCTCTCTCTCTCTCTCTCTCTCTCTCTCTCTCTCTCTCTCTCTCTCT
>NC_022022.1:14126338-14137150 GCF_000317375.1 Microtus ochrogaster
AAGCCACAGAGAAACCCTGTCTCGAAAAACCAAAAAATAAATAAATAAATAAATAAATAAATAAATAAATAAATAAATTTAAAAGCTAACTTATTAAACATTTTATAGTCTAGTATTCTATAACGGTTATATCAAAAGACTGTTAGAGGCTGTGCCAGGGAGGCAGAAGCAGGTGGATCTCTGAGTTCGAGACCAGCCTGATCTACAGAATGAGTTCCAGGACAACTAGGGCTACACAATGAAATCCTGTCTCAAAAATCAAAACAGAAAAAAAGGTTGTTAGAATTAGATAAGCTGTCATTGTGCCAAATACACTACTAAATCGAAGCAATGTACAACCAGCAGACTAGACCTACGAGGCAGGAACTTTGGGAAGCTACCAGACGTCACTGCGTTTCTTTCGAGGCAATGGAGTTGTTCATACCTCAGCCACGTGCAGAGGAGTGGAGTGGCAGTTGTCAAGACGCACTCCCTGGAAATAAGTGGCAGTTATCTCAGTGTACTTCTTCATGTGCGCCCACAGATAGGGACAGTCCTCTGGTTTATTCCCATAGCGCAATTTAACACTGTCACCCCAGCAAATAAGTTCTCTCCTTAAATAAACGTCTGAACCTGTTAAAGGAGAACAACTGCCTTCAGTGATGCAAGAAACTGGATGGTAGCAATTACCTCCAGGGAACGAGGCTGTTTCCAAACTGCTGTTCCTTCCATAAATGATATTACGGCTAAATTTTAAACTTAATTATGATTTTATCTTATGTGCATAAGTGTTTTGCCTGCATGTATGTCTGTGGACCATGTATGTGCTTGGTGCTCTCAGAGGCCAGAAGGATGGTTGATCCCCTGGAACTGGAGTTACAGATGGTTACGAGTCTCCAGGTAAATGTTGGGAATTGAACCCAGGTCCTCTGGAAGAGCAGCCAATGCTCTAAATGCTGAGTCACTTCTCCAGCCTCCTGGATAAGGTTACATCTAAAACAAAGATATAGTTCAGAAACAGGGCACTTATGTGTGTAAAAGCCACTGGGTTGAACTCCCAACACTTAGGGGAAAAAAAGTAAAATGGCCTACGAGGAAGTTTTAAAATATCAATTTTAACATAACTATTCCAGAGGACCTAGTTCAACTCCCAGCACCCACATGGAGGCTCACAACAATCTACAAATTCAATCCCAGGGTACCTGATGGCCTCTGTGGGTACTGCAAGCATGTAGTACACATACATACCTGCAGGTAAGACATCCATACATATTAAAAAAAACCAATAGAATATTCTGCTCAAATTGAAGCCTATGTAGACTAACATATGAAATAAGCACACAATAGCTATTTAGTTTGAGAAGATGAGAGGTGGGGGTGAAGGAGGCAGGTTCTCTCTCAAATCGATGCATTTTTGATACCTCTAGCCAAACAGTTTAAAAACCATGAACCTATTGTTAAAAACAAACAAACAAAAGCAATAAAACAGACCCCAGTTTGAGCCTTCCACAAGCTCTTGTTTCCTATCTATAGAGAAGTGAAAAGTCAGGGACCTGGCTCAGCAAAATTGCGAAGGGGATCATCGCCCATCACCCATCCATTGTGCGCCATCAGGAAGCAAGCTTTATCTGGGTGGTGGATCATGGATTCTTCTGTGGATAAGGCCATTTCTTCAAAGGGGAAGGTAAAATACCTAGGAGGACAGAATTAAAAGAAGGTGTATACAAAGAAACTCTCTGAAAAGAATGAGAAGTAGCAACATTAAAAATTTAAAGAATTAAAAATAGAAGTTTAAGGAATAACTAACATTAATCTTTGCAACGTCATAGAATTATGAAGCCACTGAGGCTTTCCTACCCTCTAGCTGTCTGACATATGCTATGTGTTACTAATGTTATTTTGCATGTGAGCTTTTGCCTGAATGCACTAAGTGCACTGTGTCTATGTTTGATGCCCGTGGAGGCCGGAGGAGGACAATGCACCCCCTGGAACTGGAGTTACAGATGGTTCTGCCATGCAGAAGCTGGGAACTGAACCCAGGTCCTCTGCAAGAGCAGCAAGTACTCTTTACCTGCTGGGCCATCTCTCTAGCCCGATGCTACGTGTTTTTATGTAAGGAGCTAGGCACTTGCTCTCTCCACCTCACATTGAACTGAGTACTGCTAAGTGCTCTTCGTAGAGTGCATCTCCAAAAGTCCATGCAGCGGAGCCTTACCTCCTGCCCCTCCCCACCTGTTCTTTCGACACAGTTTTACCTTGCAGCACAGGCTGACCCTGAGCTTGAACTTCCCCTATCTCTGCTTCCATACTGCTGGGATTACAGACATGTGCCACCACACCAGGTATGGAGCCTTAACTCCCTAAAGTAGTGGTGTTGGGAGATGAAGCTGAGTGACAGGTGTCCTGGTTATGGGCAGGACTCCTCGTGAGTGGATTATAGCTTTCTCTTCTGGGTGAGCTCTTCCTCCTGGGGAATTTGCGTGTTTATGATGATGGTGAACTTTCAGACCACCTTACGTTTTCTGTCTTCTATTTGCACTCACTTGCCAGGCATTTTTCTGGCATGAACTGAGAGATCCCAAAGCTGTGGCTAGAAGATGAGCAGATACTGGTTCCATGTTCTCAGACTTTCTGGTCTGTGGACCCTTATCCAAATTAAATTCTATTTCTTTATAAACTACCCAATCTTGAGCATTATGTTTTAGCAAAAGAAAATAGACTGACAATAAATATGCAGTCCTCCAGAAATATCAGCGTAAATACATGTAATCTGGTTCAAACTGGTGATAGGTTTTCTAATTAAAGAAAAACAATATGAATGAGTATTAAGCCTATTTCTGAATCAAACTTGTACTTCAATATAATGTATCGAAGAAAAAGAAACATTTAAGTTAGGTTGAAAAGTTAAATGTTCTCAGCCTTTAATTATCATCAAGAAGACATCTTAAGAAACAGATGAATACCTGGTAACCAAAGGGTGTTTCCTAGTGACGGGTCCTAGTTTAGGGCCATGGCCAGCCAGTCGTTCATAAAACACGTTTCCCAAAAGACAATTAACTGCCTAGAAAACATTGGATTATGTTACAATGCCAATGAAAACAGCAGGGACTCAGATTCAAAGAAAAAGCAGCGACCCAAAACTAGGTGAACCTGCTCCTGATGACAGCTGGTGAGGCGGTGCTTCTCGGAGTTCAACTCCTCCAGTCTCCTACGGAACCAACCGCAGCACTCCTCGATGGCAGCCGGCCCGTTGCTAGCACAGAGAGAGCAAAACAAATGTTAGTGCTTGCAGAAAGCCCAGGCTTAAACATTTCCCAGCCAGTGTGACGGAAATCTTAAATACCCTCGTCAGGATCTGAGCCACGACTGAGGAGCTTTGTCAGCTGTAAGAAGTCTGACTTACACAGAGAACGGAGGAAAAGGCCAGGTGCTGAGATTGTCACAACATGGCAGGCTACTTCATTTCATTTTTAAAAACATTTTCACATTTGTCCATTTAGTATGGAGGGGCTGTGTGCGTGTGGGGGGTGCATGTGTGCTGTGTGGTCAAAGAACGACTTTCCAGAGCGGTTTTCTTCTATTATGTGGGTGCTGAGCATCAATCCCAAGTCATCAGCAAGTGCCCTTACCTGCTGAGTTGTCTCATCAATCCCTAACTTTATTTCATTTTATATGATGGCTTTAATAACCAATATCAGTATTTGTGAGTAGCATGACAGGGCAAATACAACATACTCATGCGGTATGAAAGTTGCCAGTGCGATGTTCATATCGACAGCACAGCCGAGCCGTCTGTATTCAGGGTCCTGAATGATTTTCAGATGTTCCTTTGGATCAGACTTAGCTACTCTCCTGTTTTCTGAAATAAATAAATAATGGTAATTTTAAAAGCAAACAATGATAGAATAACTGTCACTTTTTCAGAATATAACTATTCCACAGAAAATAAAACAAAAAGTTAACAAACTTCCTCCTTTCTCCTCCTACTTACTTACTCCCCCCATACACAGTGAAGGGACATAAAAAGAACAACTCTTCGAAGAGAGAAGCACAGAACTCCTTAGTTCAGCTTCACTGTTCACCACCAAATCCTTATGCCTTTAAAAGTCTCTAGCACACGCTGGCTAAATGAATGTTCTAATGAATGAATGGTGAAAACCCTGCAAGTAATCTATCAAAAGCAAACGAAATACATTCAAAGCCACGCACTGCCTAGCAGGCGCTAAAAGGAGCAGTTAAACAAAATAATAAATTCATACTGTCAATGAAAAAATAAGACATATAGTTTAGTTTATAGTCTTATTTGTATGTACTAAATAGATATTAACACAAGACATGAATACACATTATATAGAAAGTTATATGAAACTACAGATAAATTCTGGTTTTTCTTGAAAAATAATTAGAAAGAAACTACTAGTTAGTAATTTTAAGATTTGAGAAAGAGAAAATTAGTATCTATTTATGTAATGTGCTTCTCCCTTCCTAGTGCTAAGATTGAAGGCATGCACCACTATGCCAAGAAAAATTGGAGTTTTGTAGTATAAAGAAGCCACAAATACTATATATAAAGATTTAATAACTATGCTAACTAGAGAGAAAGAGTCATCCCTTTAAGAGTAACCTTGAACGTCCTAAGAAGCAACAGGGACAACCTAGTTTAAAGCCTTTACCTTGAGTGAGAAGTCTCCTAAATTGCTCAACTGCTTTGTGAACGTCTACCTGGAAAAACTCCCAGAGCTGAATCCTTGGGAAAATGTCCTCCCAGACTACTTTCCGAATGCACTGAAAAATTTCAATGTTAAGAACAACATAAAATGACCACATTTCTTTCTCCATATTAAACCAAATTAACACATGTTCGCTTATATATATAATTTGCTCTTTGGAAGTTGGTGGGTGGTCTTCTACATGCACTTACATCCATGTGTTGATCATTCTCAATCACAGCAGGGACTCCTTTTTCCCTGTACTTCCCATCTGCTACATCACAGGAGAAATGCCAAAATGCTCTGTCTAGGACCCAGGCCGGTTTCAAGTGTGGAGAATTCACAAGATTATAAGCAGCTTCTGGATGTTCCTGGATCCACTTACTATTAGTAGCTTAAAGAAAACGGAAGAAGACATCTCGTAGTCAGACTGAACTTTATGATCACTGTTAATTATTTTATAAATAATAATTTTTTATTTATTTAGTAATTAACTTATTTACTCGGTGTTTATTTGTACCTACAAAGACTAAACACTTGGATGAAGACAGAATACCTTAGGAACACAGCTCTGATAATAAAACTTTAAGCAAGGCCTGGTGGCTTATATTTATTCATTTAGTGATTTTTCGAGACAGGGTTCCTCTGTGTCACCCTGCCTGGAACTTGCTCTGCAGACCAGGCTGGACTTGAACTCACACAGATCTACCTGCCTCTGATTTCGCATGCTGGGGTTAAGGGCATGTGCCACCACTGCCAAGCATGAATAATTTTTTTAAATCAAACTTTGTTTGCCATTACTATTAGAGACTATTACCAATAGTGATGTAATATATATAACATATATTTATTACTATATATATATATATATCTATATATCTTCATACTTTCTATGACTAGTTAGGAAAGACTATGGAACAGCTAGAGAGGCTACACTATCCAGAATTTCCATTGTTGACATATGTAAATCAGTGGTTTCCAGACTTTGCATCCTGCTGTGTGCACAGTGGATCCTTGTAAGGCACATGGGGTTAAAGCGCAAGGCCATGGCCTGGCAAGCTGCTCTGACAAGCACGGGACAAACATCTCCTTAGAGGATTGCTCTCAGGAAAACAACACATCTATTTGGGAACTCAAACAGTCTAACTTCACTCTTTTTAGTACTTTAGATGTCAAAGTGCACTCTTTAATCATGTAAAAGATTTAACTTTTGAGTATTTATCAATATTTTTCTCTTCAATAATGAAGAATGCTGTTGGTATATTGGGTTTCTGGTAATAGCCTCATAATACAGCCCTTCTGGTCTGCAACTCAATTTGTAGCCCAGGCTTGTCTTGAACTCACAGTAACCCCCCACCTCCGCCTCCCTGGAGCTGGGATTACTGGCACACCCTTCATGTTCAGCATTATATTTTTAAGTGTGTGGTGGAGAACAAGGGTTCCTGCTGTACTGAATCCCCTTGTCAGTCTGAAAAGTATTTATAACCAGGTGGAAACACGCCTTATGTCCGTCACGCTCACTCTCCTACTTTTACAAGCATCATATGCAAAGTACTTCCATGCTGACTGCATGCTCACCTAACACCGCTTGCTTTGAAAGTAAAAAGGCCTTATTCTATAAAGTGGTTTTTAAAATCAAAGGCCTCTCAACTGTCTTTTTAATCTTTAGAATGAATGTTATATAAGGGCTGGGGACATGCCTAAAGTAGCAGATAGCTTGCTTTGTTTAGTGTTTATAAGGTCCAGAGTTGAATTCCTCACACTGCAACATGCTACTACTAAAAATAATAATGTAAACTGAAAATATAATAAATAAAATAATAAGAATCTAATATTCACGCCGAAACACTGAATCTCATACCAGTATGATTGTAGACAACGTCTGTAATACAAAGAATATTCCACTCCTTTTTCAGTTTATCTACTAGCTGCCCAACATCATTCCAGGAGTATCTTTTATGAGGTCTTGAAAAGTCAGGATTTAATTCTAACTGGTCAGCAAGGGAGTAGCATGACCTGGAAAGCCCAAGAGTCTGCAGTGGGGTGAAGTGAATCATGTTGTAACCTACAAGTAAGAAAACAGGGACCCCTGCATGAGAAGGCAAACAGATCAACCTGGAGCTAAGCACGGTGCACACCTGAGCTTTCTTGGCTCCTTATCAACAGCGAGACAAATGTGCCATTAGAAAAGGAACCGATGACTTGGGTTCCCATTCTAGCTGGACCACAAAAGATTGTTAGCAAATCTACCCAAGGCTTTCAGGCGATCACTGTCCCCATCTATGAGAAGTAGGGTATAACATGATCTGCTTGGTAACCATCACCACAGTCTAAGCTATTATCAGGTTCAACAGTAATTGCTAGCAGAACAAAGCTGCATGAACAAAATATCCTACACAAGTGTAATACTTTAAGTGTTCTGTGGGACTTGCATTGATCATAGTTATGTCACTGAAACTTTCAGTCCCTTCTTTATAGTATATTTAGCTCGAAACTAGAATGTTAGTGCTAGTCTTACTTTACTTAAGAGGAAAATACAATCTAGTTTCATTTTACTTTTGGCATGAACAGCAGCATTTGTCTTTTTTTTATGGAAAATGGATAATCAATATAGGCTAATTAAAATTATATATAATAACTTATTTTCCTTCATCTTAACAGCCTTATTACTAGCTTTCATGTGCCCCATAAAATCTTAAAAATGATAATCATTTTACTTCATGACCAAGTGCCACCCTTTGCTAACTTGACCCACAGAACCTGACATCTGGAGAAGCTGTGGATTTTATTTTTCTCACTACATCAGTAAGCAAGATTAGAAGGAGAAGGAAAGCCTTTGAGACTTGGATCATAGCAACTATGTCTAGTTATAAAAAGACAAAGAAAGCAAACTGAACACTACCTGACTCCTTTGCAACCCTTAGTCGGCTTTCCCACTCATCAAAGGGTCCTAAACACTTTGCTAAAAATGTCTGGAGAGTAACACAGTCCAAGGGTAACACGTGATTGTCAGCTCCAACACGTAAAACAGGATCCACGACTATGTAACCTCCTCCACTTTTCTCATTTCTAAGGGAAAATAAACCAAAACAGTTCTAATTAGTTGGAGGGAAAAATCATTAATTCAGTTTGATTCCATCTGGAAGGTTAATTCCCCATTTAAACCCTTTCCTTTCTCTGCCTCCCTCCCTCCCTCGTCCCATCCCGGGTCTCAAACTTAATATGCAGGAGGAAGACCCTGAACTCCAGATTTTCCTGGAGTTTACTTCTAAGTATATAAAGGTATTTTCCCAGGGGCTGGAGAGATGGCTCAGTGGTTAAGAGCACTGGCTGCTCTTCCAGAGGACCCTGGTTTGATTCCCAGCACCCACAGGGCAGCTCACAGCTGTCTGTTATTCCAGTTCTGGTGTACCATAAGCCTTCACACAGACATGCATGTAAGCAAAACACCACTGCACATAAAATAAAAATAAATGGATTGTTTTTTTAAAAAGTCACTGGCAAGGTGGCAATAAAACACATATAATAGGCATTTTCTTTTCTTTCTTTTTTAATTATGTATTCGTGCCTGTCAGTGTGTCCACTTGAGTGAATATGCCTATAGAGGCCAGAAGAGGGTGATGGATCTCCTGGAGCTGGAGTTACAGGAGGTTATGAGCCATCTGATGTGAAGGCTGGAAACAAAACTTGGGTTCTCAATGAGAGCAGTTCAAGCTCTTGACCACTGAGCCATCTTTCCAGCCCCAGAACACGTATTTCCTATCTTTCTTAACTACTAGTAAAATCCACAGAATAGAATATGACATCCAGTAACACTGACTTATCAGAAAATAAATACACTAATGTCTATCAACAACAATATCATTCAAATAAATAGTATCCTCTAGACTGATGGCAAAAGAGCTTGGAGTTTAACTACATACAACTTGAATCTGCAATAGGCTATACAGTCACCTCATCAAAACTGAAGAATCACAGCCTAATCGCATCTCATGAAAGCACTGTAGTTAGGCAGGTGACATACGCTTTTAATCCCAGCACTTGGGAGGCATAGGTAGGCAAATCTCTGATTTGAGGCCAGCCTGGTCTACAGAGCTAGTTCCAGGACAATCTGAGAAATACAGAAAAACCCTGTCTCGAAAAAACAAAAAAGTAAAGCAACCAAACAAAAAACTCCGTAAAAACTGCATCACCATGGCTTCTCACAGTAACAGTTACAGTCAGATAACAAGTTATAGAACACATTAACTCCTGGCTTACCCTTGAAGAAAGTAGTACTGAAAAGATCCAGACTGCAGCAGGTGAAGTTTACAGTATTTATCGGAATCATCTTCTCTTTCTGTTGGGTTTTCCCAATCCAAGGATCGGAATTTTTCTCGATTAAATGGTTCTCCAGGAAATGGGTAATTTGTATACACAGTAACAGCTTTCCCCTGTAAAGTCGGGCCTAATCGGAACTGTAGTTCAAACCCTAAACAAAAGCATTTGAAGAGATCACTTTAATAAACTCACTGAAGGATTTAGTATTCAAGCAGGTGTTTTACTTAAAACATTATAAAAACTTACAAATTTTCAAATATACTTAAGATAAGCTGTCATCCCTAATGTTACTTGTGGAATACTTGGCATTTGATTTAGCTGAACTTTGTATTTTAGCATACAGAATATGCACCCAGAGCCACCTCCTTCGTAGCATCCTCTCTTCCTTTCCTCTGATCTGATTTCTAGTCAGATATTGTGATTGCACAGGTTCTTACCTGGCATGTGACCCTCCGCCACCCCACTTTGAACCCTACCTGTCACCCCTCAATCAAAACCTAGAGGTGGGTATCTGAGTAGAGATCTCTGCTATTTTATAGACCACAATGAAAAAAGTCAGTATCTATGCCAGAGAATGGAACTGTATGCAAAACTTGGGAGATGTCACAGGACAGCTGTCCTGCTGCACAGAGCAGCGGAGTAGACTGCAGTCTCAGCAAGTATCCTGGAAGCACTGCAATGAGTCTCTTAGACCTGCTCAAACAAGTAGTGAGCCAATGAAGGTCTAACAACAGTCCTTAGGACTGGGAAGTACTAGCTTGTAGTATTTGTTGACTTCCTTACAGAACAACCCCACCATGGATGATCTAACATTACCAAACACATCAGGGAGCTCAGATCTGGGAAGAGACCTGTGCAGCTGGTGCTTATGAGCCAGCATATTTGCCAGCAATGCACAGCTGCCTATATATCATTATTAAAACTTTGTGAATCCCAGAAGCCAAGATATGCCCACGTTCACCAAAGTTAGGCTGTTTCAAGACTTCCATTTTGTGTTACAGATATTTTGTTATAAGGGGGAAAACCACATACATTATAGTTAAAATTACACTTAACTCAATAAAAAGTTTAGGTTGGTTTATAGTAGACTTTAAAAAATTATTTCTTTTAGTTTGAGATTATAATTATTTAATTTAGTCCTTCCTTTTCCTCCCTTCAATATACCCCTTCTGGCTCTCTTTCAAATGAATGACCTTTTTTCATTGTTGTTACATACATATACATACAATACATATATACATATTCCTAAAAACATAGACACAACCTGTCCAGTGTTGGAAGCACAGCACAAAGGTCCTTGAGCCCAAAGATCTCTAGAAAAACCATCAATGTTAAGCATACACATTGTCTTTCCAATGGAAAAAGATTAAAATCCTGTTCTTCCATTCAGGAAGCTGAGAGCTGGAAGTGATTAACAGTCTAGTGATCTGTGTTATCTGTTGAGTCAGGCCATATCAAGCCCGTACAACTAGGACCAGGGGTGGCTATTAATCCAAATGGCCCTTGTAGCCAGAGGCTCCCCCAAGCTCCCACTGATGTGGGAGTGATTTCTTATTAATAAAGAAACTGCCTAGGCCCCTTGATAGGCCAACCCTTAAGTAGGTGGAGTAAACAGAACAAAATGCTGGGAGAAAGAAGCTGAGTCAGAGAGTCACCATGGTTCCCCCACTCCAGGCAGATGCAGGTTAAGATCATTCCTGGTGCCGGGCGGTGGTGGCGCAGGCCTTTAATCCCAGCACTTGGGAGGCAGAGGCAGGCGGATCTCTGTGAGTTCGAGACCAGCCTGGTCTACAGAGCTAGTTCC
>NC_022022.1:14139720-14168896 GCF_000317375.1 Microtus ochrogaster
GATTAAAAGAATACAGTTTCCGTGTAATTATTTCGGGTATAAAGCTAGCCGTGCAGGTGGCCGGGTGCTGGGGACGCAGCTCCGCCGCTCTTACATCAACATCCCACAACCAGGACCATAGGTGGCTAATAGCCCAAATGACCTCTACATTATCTACTGAGACCAGGCCAGACCCTTGGGTTTTAAGCTAGTACAGGTAGCCTATCTCTAGACTCCATCTTTTTGGAGGACATGACATGTACCCCAAGTTGAATTTCAATGTAATTATGCTCCTTTGTGCATCGGGGATTGTATTACACCAGGAAACTTTTTTTTTCAAATTGTACTGGGCTAAAATATATTGGGAGTAAACTGCCTCTTATTAGACTCCCCAAAGTCTGATCTAGGTTGATAAAGTCAATCTGCACTGGATTTCTCTTATCTCTTCACATGGTTTGTTTCCCTGTCTGACACTTTAACTGGCTGATGCCCAGTTTGCTATTCAGAATTCTGGGAAGGAGGAAGTCCATTCCTCTGCAGTTCTGACCAGCCACAGAAGAGGCAAGATGTGACTACCTCGCTGAAAAAGGTACTGTGGCTAACACAGACAAGAATAATGGGCTAATATACGTTATAAGAGTTAATAAGAAGCCTGAGCTAATGGGCCAATCAGTTTATAGTTAATGTAGACCTCTGTGTGGTTTCTTTGGGACTTAATGATTGCAGGAACCGCGCAGGACAGAAAACCTCATACAACAAATGCTGCTCTGTAGACAGCCAAAGACCTACAACTACTGCCCCCAACAAAACTATGGAGACTACTGGACCCTAAAGTAACCCATCCAGGTAATGGGTCTCTGTCAATTTAATCGATACATAGATCATTTCTGAACACAAACAGAGGAGGAATGGATGGAGGGTGGGGAGGCAGAAGAGGGAATGAAAGGAGAGGAAGGAGGGAAACTTAAGTTGTAATGTAAAATAAATAAATAATTAACCTGAGCATGGGAGTGCATGTCTGTAATCCTAGCAATGGAGACAAAGGGCTACTTGGGGCTCCCTGGCATTAAGCCTGGCCTTAATGGCAACCCCAGTGCCATCCTAAAGAATAACAACCGAGATTAATCTTGGCCTTCATGTGAATATAAATACCCACACATAAATGTGTACCTGCACACATGTGGACATGCATACACACATACATACATATACATACAAATATTCTGAACAAAAGTAGTGCAAATTCATATGTCTCTATGCCCCATTTAGGCCACAATTTCAGTATCTTCTATTATATCTGGTTTTCTAGATCAGTGACCTTTGATGCTAATTTGTTTTGGGCTATTATTAACTGCACTCACTTAAGATGGAGCACTTAGCTGCTAAACCTGTAGCTCTGACAGCTCCTACAGCCAATCCCCACCCTTCGATGATTCTCCCAGGCTGCCCTGAGTGGCAGTGATCCTTTATGTCTGCTGCTCTACTGCTGCCATCACAGCTCTGGCCACGGAAACAAAGCAATCGAAAAGATTGATGCCTGTTTTAAAAGAAACTCTACTATGGATAACATGCTATCAAACAGCATCTTTTGAAATCCTTCTAGAAAAAAAGGTCTGGCTGAAATATAGAATACAGAGACAAATATAAAATACATAGCATAATACTAGGACAAGTGGGGTAAACAAACAGATTACAAAATGATTCTGATAGTTTTTACATATTCCTATAATTTTACTTGAAAAATAACTAAAATTAAAGTTGTATTAACACTGAGATAGATTTAAAAATAACTGCATGAAGGATTAAAACATAACTGGTGTATTCCTAGGACTCAGAGGCTGAGGCAAGAAGATCACAACTTCAAGACCAACCTGGGTACATACGGAATTCAAAGCTAGCCTAGGCCACACTGGCCCAAAAACAAAAGTGCTGTGTGCACGTGTGCACACCTATGAGCCCAGCGTTCAGTAGGCAAAAGGAGAATGATCACCAGAAAGGCAAGGCCTGCCTAGTCAATGTAGCAGGTTCCAGGCTGGCCAGGGCTAAAAAATGTCATTGGAAAAACAGAACAAAAGAAAATAAAAACTCCATCTCATAGCATGACCCGTCTCAATCAATAAATGAAGTAATACTGTCTGATGTTCAGAATTAGAAATAGCTACATTTTCTAAGACTAATTAAATTTACCACCAGGAAAAGCAGCAACATCTGGAAGATGTACAAATATCACAGGTATTGCTGATAAACAACTTGTCTTTTAAGTTTATACAAATATTGCTTTAGTAATTACACAATGATACAGAGAATCTGTAGTACAAAGGTTAAAACTCACCTAACCTCTCTCAAATAGTATTTGGAGCAATGGATTATCAAGAAACTTGAGAAAGAAAAGAAGCATTCTTCAAATACGAATATTTATTTGTATGTAGTATTCATGTATATTGTTCTTACAGATTATGTAAATTATGAAACACCAAAATGAAAGTAAGGTTGCTGGAGCATTTTCAGTCCCCAGTACCAACATGGTGGTTATAACCATCCTTTACTCCAGTTCTAGGGGATCTGGTACCTCTTTTGGCCTCACTGGGGACCAGGCAAGCACAAAGTACACATACAAACATGCAGGCAAAACACTCATACATATAAAGCAGACACTATTAAGAAGACAGTATGCCTGAATATTTTTTACTTTTTAAAAGTTCACTATTTTTTAAAGATTTATTTTTAATTATTTTATGTAATTCCCCTGCATATATATTTGTACATTATATGCATTTTTAGTGCCTTTAGAGGTCAGAAGAAAGCACTGGAACCTTGGAACTGGAATTACAGATGGCTATCTGTGGTCTTGTGTGTGCTGGGAATTGAACCTGGATCTTCTAAAAGAGTACCAAGTGCTCTTAACCACTGAGATACCTCTCCAGCCTGTTTTTCTTTTTCTTTTTTCTTTTTCAAGACAGGGTTTCTCTGTGTAGTTCTGGCTGCCCAGAATTCACTTTGCAGACCAGGCTGGCCTTGAACTCACATAGATCCACCTGCCTCCTCCTCCTGAGTGCTGGGATTAAAGGCATGCGCCATCACACCCAGCTGCCCCATTTTGAACGTATGTATACATGTATGTAGATATACACACGGACGAGTACAGGGGTCGCTGGAGTTACAAGCAGCTGTAAGCCACCAAAGGCGGGTGCTGGGGACCAAAGTTGGGTCTTTTGTGTGAGCAGGAAACATTTTTCACCTCAGGCATCTCTCCAGCCCCCTAAAGTTCACTAACTTTTTTAAGTCTTTTTTAAGTCTTAATTTAATATTTTGTAATAAGGTAATTAAATATTAAAAATTCAGTTTATTCCGATAATTGGCTTTAATAGCCTCAAATATTTAAAAGAAAAATACATATGAAGATATCCAAATATGAATAAAAAAGAGTTCTTTTGGTTATATGTACTAAACTATGACCTTAATCTTGAATCCCATTCATCTATTATGTAGACTGTTGCTGAAATATGGCTAGTAAATGTCTATTTTTCTTGACATTTAGCAATTATTTTTATAAGCTAATCTATATTTACACATTAATTGGAAAACCAACTGAAATTTTATTTAGAATAGTAGAAACATATTAGAAAACTTATAAAGGTGACAGGTATTCACTTATATAGATAAAATCATGCAATAATAAAAGGATTTCTAGAGTAAAAATCAGAACACATTGCAATAACAAGGGAAACTGCATTCTAGCACAACATGTTCCTACAAATAAAGTTTTATTGGAACATAAGCACATCTATGGCTGCTTTCCTGCTGCAGCACCAGAGTTGATTAGCTACAACAGAAAGTGGAGAGCCACAGAGCACGAAAGCTTTCACATTCGCCAACTGTCTGCTCCACAGCTTCAGTTTTATTCAAAAATGAAAGAATGAGTTCTCATGTACGTTTACCTCAAAGGGTCAAACAAAGATTTGTTTGTTTTTCTAATGGTATTTTCTAAGTTTCACATGATGGAAGGCTGATCACCACTTCTAAAAAGGACAAATCTCAAATTTCGAACATTTACACTTCATCTACAAGTCAGTCAGTTTCGGTCTCCCCTCCACCCCCCTTCCCTCTGTGTCTTACTACACAGGCCAGGGCAGACCTAGACCTCATTGAGATCCACCTGCCTCTGCCTCCTAAGTGCTGGGACTAAAGGCGCATGCCACCAAACCTGGCTAAGTTTGGCAATTTCTAAGTAAAAGATGTCTGTGGTTATTTTTACTCCTGTTACTAAATTTTGGAAAAAGAAATTTCTGATTTTTAATTTAATTTACTTTTTTGTGGGGTTAAGAATGGCATCCAAGGTCTCATGCATGCTATTTAGTTGCTCTACTACGAAGCCACAACCTAATCTGTATGATTTAAGACAATATGGCTTGTCTACCTAGTTCAGATATAGGTGGATTTCAAGGCAAAACACAACAACAAATAAAGGAGTTTGGGCTGTGAGCCTCCATTAGACTACAACCTCTACCTTTTCAAAGGATGTCTTTTTTTTTTTTTGATTTATCTGATGAATTTAGAGCATCAGTACCAATTCATATGTTACCAAACTCTTCAAAGAAAGAAAGATGCTATATTTTCTTTCTTTATCCCAGTAAAGGATTAGTAAATATTCCCAAAGCACAAAGCCACTCTTAACTGCTAAGTCAAATTGCTGAAACTGAACCGGTTCCTGACAGTACATGAAATACCTCTGCTAAAATTAGCTTAGGTCACAGCAGTACATGGTGTGGCTATCTTGTTCATGTTAACACTAAGAACGCTTGGATTGGCCACAGCCCTCTGGTAAGTAGCTAGCTAGGAAGACAAGAGGTTAAATTACTACTGTAAACAAAAATTCCCAATAGGGGCTGGGTAGATTTCAATCAAGAAACCTTTGGGGACTGGAAAGCTGACTCAGCAGGTAAAAGCATATGTAGCACTTGCAGGTGGTCTGGATTCAGCTTCCAGCACCTGTATCAGGCAGCTCACGATTGCCTCTAATTCCAGTTCTAGGGAGTCCAATACCCTCTGGCCTTTGGGGGCACATGAATGCATATGGTAACGTAGACTCATGCTGCCAAGCAAATATATAAAATAAGTAATAAATAAATCACTTTTAAGGAAACCCTTGTAAATGAACATTGTATTTTATTTTATATTTATTTTATTGTTTTTGAGACATAGTTTCTCTGTGTGGCCCTGGCTGAGCTGGAACTTAACTCTGTAGATCAGGCTGACCTTGAACTCAGAGATCCACCTGGCTCTGCCTCCTAAGTGCTAGGATTAAAGGTGTGCACCACCATGCTTAGCTGAACATTTATTAAAAAAACACACAAAAAATAGTAACAATTAGGCTCATAGGTTAGCCCTGTAAGAGTTCTTGACACCCAGGCTTGACAAACCCGAGTTCTCTCATGGAATACTGTGGAAGGTAAGAACCAATTCCTGAAAACCTCCTTCTGATCTCCATACATTTTCATGGCATGAGCAAAAGATGGAAGAATTAATTTCAGGTCTGCGGAATACCAATTTTGTTCATTTTCTGATACACTATGAGACAAGGAAAATAGAAAAGACTATAATTTGATTAGAATAGATAATTTACTTGACTTTTACTTGAATTTGAAGGATCTATAGAGATGTCAGTGTTGAAAATTATAACCGGCGCTTAGGATGAAAAAATAAACACAGAGAAGGGATTGGGGACCAGTCAAGGATGAAAGACCAAATATCACCAGGTTTCTCCTTTACCCTTGTCACCAACTTCTGTGAGTTTTAACTTTTCTTATTCTGTCTCTGTTTTCAACTCTGATATCATTAAATTCTTATCTTTAATCTTGTACGTCTGTTCATTTGCTTCCTTTCTTTCTCTTTCTTTCTTGTGTGCAATGTATATGCAGGTGTATGCACCTGTGAGTATTGCTGATATAAACTCATGCCGTAAGTTGATGCTGGGTGTCTTTCTTTATTCTTCTTTGCCTTATTTTTTAAGATTAAAAAATTAAAGATTATTTTTATTTTGTGTATATATGTACGAGTGCCCACAGAGGCTAGGAGAGGGTGTCAGATACCCTGGCACTAGAGTTACAGGAGGTTGTGAGCCACCATATAGGTGTAAAAGCAGCAACTGCTGAGATATCTCTCGAGTCATAGCCATCTTATTTTTTGAGAAGGGTCTCTCACTGAACATGGAGCTCACTGATTGGTCAGAATGGCTGGCCAACAGGTCCCTAGGTCACCTGTCTCAGTACCCCTAGTGCTGGGGTTACAGGTGCATGCCACTAAAGCCAACTTTAATGGAGCATGGAGATCTTCCTTGTGCTTGTCCAGCAGGCACTTTATCCACTGAGCCACAGCCCAGTTGCAATTCTCTAAGGAGGAAAGGGGGCAGAGTTTCACTGTGTGGCTCTGGCTGGCCTAGAAATCTATGTAGACCAGGCTGGCCTAGACCTCACAGAGGTCCACTTGCCTTTGCCTCAGCATGTAGACAGGGTGGACAGGATTTTTAAAAAAGTGTCTTCTCCAACAATGAGGACCTTAAGAGAAATATACATAGATCTAATCTACATGGGGAGTAGAAAAAGACAAAGATCTCCTGAGTAAATTGGGAGCATAGGGGCCTCGAGAGAGGGTTGAAGGGGAGGAGAGAGGCAGGGAGGGGAGCAGAGAAAAATGTAGAGCTCAATAAAAATCAATTAAAAATAAATAAAAAAGTCTTCTCAATTATTTCTTGTCCCAGTGTTCTCTCTAATCAATACTTCTTTCACATTATAAATTGCCTTCTAAAATAATATGATCGGGGGCTGGAGAGATGGCTCAGTGGTTAAGAGTATTGCCTGCTCTTCCAAAGGTCCTGAGTTCAATTCCCAGCAACCACATGGTGGTTCACAACCATCTGTAATGAGGTCTGATGCCCTCTTCTGGCCTGCAGACATAAAGACAGAATATTGTATGAATAATAAATAAATAAAATATTAAAAAAAAATAAAATAAAATAATATGATCACATCGCTATCACAAAAAAATGGATGGATTTATTGGTTTCATCTAGTGTTACAGAGTGACATTAGTCTTAATAAGCCCTTCAATTTGTCTCTTCAAGCAGTTTAGCTGAATTTCCAGCTTGGGCTAGTTTTCACTGGGGTTTATAATTAGTCAGCAAGCATTTATTAAGTGGTTCACATAGTGCTCAGACTGTAATACTATCCCAGCCTCACAAAGCTCAGCCTCCAGCTGGGTACTGTACCACCACCAAGCTTCAGACGCTTCATTGGTCAATTAGCTGATCAGTGAACAAACCACAGAGAAAGCAAAAATTTAGAGGAAGCCTTCGCTAAGGTGGTAGTATTTTAACTGAACGCTGAATACACAGAATGACAGTAAAAAGGACAACATACACAGAGGGATCTGGCAGGAGTAAACATGCAAACACTGGTATGAGGAAGGCCACTCGAGATGGACTGAAGAGGAAAGTTAGAAAGATTCAGACACTGAGGGCAGCGAGATTCAGTCTTGGCAAGAGAAAAGTGCAGAGCCATTCAGAATGCCTTAGAAGTCAGGCAGGGATTTTAGAATCAGGTACACATAAGTCAAAAGGGAAGAGCCTGGATAAAAAGATGACTTGGGCTCTCTCTCATTTGGTTAGATGGAAGAGACAAACAGAGAGCTATCACAAAGGAATTTCAGACTTTAAAGAGAGATGACAGTTAAAGAGGAGACATTAAGATGCTTGAGAGTCTAGCCTGGGAAAAGCTGAAGAGAGAGACATCACTGGGGTTTGCTAAAGGGGGTGACTTAGGACACAAGGGAGGAAAATGACAGAACTACCCTATGACAAATCTACTGGATAGTCAGAACAAAGCTAACTAAACTCCAGGGGGTGGACTGCTAAGCAGAAAGACCAAGACCTTGTTGCTTAGGGCTGTATCACTAAAAAACTAGGAATTACTAATTTACAGTCTTAACACCGAATGCCGGAGGAGAGCAACAGCAACATATCTTTACAAGGATATGAGTTAATGTGCCCAACATCTGTTTGTTAGCAGCCGAGCAAAGGCAAAGCTGCTTCTCAACCCTTGTCATTATACTTGATTCAGAAGCTTCCAGGAAGAAAGGGAAACTCCAGGCCTTTGTTTCAATGAGAGTCCTCAGCAGAGAGGCAAGAGATGAGACCGTGAGGATGCAAAACTCTTTGATGGTAGAAAAAAAAGAAAACCTAGCCGACACTGGCAATTAATTGAAACGTGGAAGGAAGAGAGCCTAGTGGGAGCCACCAATCTGATGGGAATGCTGAAGACGGAGGAGGAAAGCCAAAACCAGGAAAAGTGCAGACTCAGGAGAGCCAAAATTGAAGCCAGGACTCGGTGACCTAAAACCCCGAACAGGTTTGGAAGAAGAGGGCCATTCGGCATCAAGGGAACACAGCTTTCAAAAATTCAACTTTTAAAACACCAAAGAAAAAACTTCTTCCAGATGCTTGTCAAATATTTGTTTAATACATCCACTGGAGGGCTGATTTTGTCTTGATACATTAAAAACTTTCTACTTGCATCTCACAAGTTATATTTATAAATTATAAGTGAGATGTATTCAGTACTGAAAGTAAAGTTATCTGTCAGTTTGTTTTATAGAACTGTAATTGGATCTTTGATCTTTTATTTGTATCTTTTGGTCATGCTGGGGTCCAAACCCGAAGACCTTGCTTGTATTAGGCAAGCACTTTGCCACTGAGCTATATCCCTGGCTCAAACACGGTTACCATCACCTGGTCAATTTCCCATTTTTTTATTTGGCCTTATCTTCTACTTGCTTGAGAGGCTTCTGATAATGCAAGGAATAGCTACTGTACTATACTTATACTATACAGTACTATACTGTACTCTGTTTTACCAATGCTTAGGTTCAATAGAGGAGAAAAGTACACTCTAAAAAGCAACACTACAGATTATATACAAAGCTAAATTACATATGATTGAATAAGCTATATCCGTAAGTGCTATTACAAATAGCATGTTCAATCTTCTGATTGCATATGTAGTTTCTTCCTTCTCTCCTGGGACTGAATCCAGTTCTCGCAGACTAGGCAAAGGTTCTGCCCCAAGTGACTTTCCATGCTCTGTAGTTTCTTCATTAGGTGGTAGTTGGCAACAAAGTGAACTAAGCTATCATTGTTCTAACAAGAAATATCTATTCTTAAACACCATAAACCTTCATTAGTGGCCAGTAATGTGGAACACAGTATCTTGGCACAAATCAAGCTAAATCTAGGAAATTTAAGTTGTGTGTGTGTGTGTGTTCATACAGAGGATTTAATCTGAGCCTCATCTATGCTAAGTATGCATTCTACCACTGAGCTATACCCACTACCCCCAGTCCCTAACTTTGAGTTAAAAAAAAAGCAATAGACCGTCAATGGAATAAAAGATATAAGAGAGTTGATCAAACAACTTGTGACTGACCTTGCTCAAGTCTGAAGAGGGTCTTCTCTAGCTTTTCCATTTCATTCATTAGTAAAATTCGAATCTGTCTACTGTGTTCCATCTTGGCTGCCGGAGGATTTGAAGTCTTTCCGTAGAATTAAAAGGACCCCAAAGTGGAATGAGTTACCCCTATAAAACAAAAGGTAATTATGAAAAGAAAATGCGAGCTAAAACTCTCTAGAGTTGACAGTGGCACTTACATGTCCTAGATAGATTTAAAGCCTAGAAGAGCAATGAGAAAGAATGAAATCTTGTCCATAAAATCCAAGAAGGGAGAAGTTTCTTCTCTCTTGGAGCAGAATAAGAAAGCCTGAAGCAAAAATGTCGATTCTTACAGTCAAAACAGGACAGACCAAAAAAAAAAAAAAAAAAGCTAAAGCATTCTCAGGGAAAAGCAACTCATCTGGGAAAGCCTGGAATTCAGGAGTAAAAATTCCGTCCCGAGTCCAAGGGCCCAGAAAACTCCAAATGGCACTGCAGCCTCCAAGAGATCAGGCTGCTCAGGGAACAGGTGGAAGGGCAAAGGGTTCCCAAATTCGGGTCTGAAGCCACCAATGGGGAGGTGATTAGAGAAGGAAGCAGTTGCTGCCCCGGGAATAGCTGTGACGGCATTCGATGTACAGAGGGGCTATAGATAGAAAGAATGCGCGTCCACAGCCGGACGCATTCCAGGCACTTACGAGCGGGACAGACGTGCGGCGTCGGGAGCGGGAGCCGGGCGCAGCGGGAACGCCGGGCCGAGCGGCAGCCCGGGGAGGGCAGGGAGCCTTGAAGGGCACGGGGAGGGACACCGGGACCCCAGCCAGGTGACAGTGACAGGCCGGGGACAGCTGAGACTCCGCCCAGCGCGGCCGGAGGACGTTCCGACTCTGCTCGGCAGGCGGACGAGCTCAGGGGGGCGTGGTCCTGCCTCCCCCCCCACTTCCGGGAGTCTTCACTCCCGCTAGCGCAGACCGCTGGTCTCGCGAGAGGTGGGCGCGGCGGGGGGGGGGGGATTTGAGGGGGTCAGGGTCTTGGGGACAAGGGTCCTCGTATGGTCTTCAAAGCCCATGTTGCATCATCACTGTTCCTTTCCAGGAAAAGTGAATTAAAGAGCAAAGATAAGCGGAGACAATGTTTAGGGAAGTTCTCTCTGTCAAGAAATTGCAAGTTAGGAAAAAACAATTTCTTAAGATATTGTACAAGTCATTAACTTCTTTGCAAGCCTAATTCCTAAAATGTCATTGGCAACCCCCCCGCTTCCCCACCACGCACATCCCGCAAAAATAAAATATGTGAAATGTTTTGGAAAATAATGTATGTCCTGTAACTAGTAAATATCAACTACAATACCGAAGAGATAGCTGATAACTCTTCCAAGTCCTTCGAATGCGTGAGGTTCACTGGGATGGTTGGCTTTAATGTTATTTAATGTTAATTTGCCACAGACTAGTAGGAGCTGCCTCCATCGGATTGACTTCTTTGTTCTATGATTGCTGCTGCAGGTAAATGGGCGGTGCCACTCCTGGGCAAATGGTCCTGGGTTCTATAACAGGCTGAGCAAACCACGAGGAGCCAGCCAGTAAACTGCATTTCTCCATGGCCTCTTTTTCAGCTCCTATTTTGAGTTCCCCCAATAAAGGACTGTGTGATCAGGAAGTGTAAACCAGATAAATGCTTTCTTCCCCCAACTTGCTTTTGGTCAGGGTTTAATCACACGAACACGTCTTTTTGCTACCATTGATTTAAAGGTAAGGGAACCGAGGCTCCAAAGGTTAAGTAACTTGCTTAAGGTCACTTAATGTACAGTGGAGCGAATGTGATTTGCAGTGCATTCTCGGTGATTTCTGTTCAGCAAACCATTTATCTGAGGGCACTGACATTATTTCCGTGGCCTGGTATCTATAAAGACCTGACAAGTTGAAAGAGGGAGTTTGCTTTCTAGCTTGTAAGGACATTCGGTTTTTCTAGGAGGCATCTCAGGATTTCCCCTGCAGGAAATCTGTCTGCTCTGGTCCTCTCCCGTGTGCGGATTTATGATGCTCCTTTAGGTCTCTTCCCTCCTGGGGTCTTAGAAAGAGTGGAGGCCAGAGCGTGCCTCTGTGAACAGACTACAAACTCTTGCTTTACTATAAAAACTATAAAATCCCCCACTCCAAGGCTGCCAATAGGCTGAGCAACACAGTGGCTCTTTTTATGGGGAGGGTTGACTGGTGAGAGCACGTGACCCAGCTACCATGTTGCTGCATGTTGGTTTCACATATATACATGAAAACTTAGGTTGATATATCAACCTAAGTTTTCGGATCCCTGACTTCCCTATCCGAAATAAGGAATGGCCCCACATTCTCTGACTTTTCATCTGGTACAAATTCACCAGACTGTCCTATGGCCAGCTTGTTTTGCCCTCCCCCGACCATCGACCCATCTTCTCCAGGACTCCAAAACTAGCCTTTCCCATTGCCTTGCCTCCGGCAAAACTCTCACAGTAGTGCCCAAATCACAAAAAAATGAAAGAAGTAAAGTAGATCTAGGACATAATTTTTTAAAGAAGTTAGTTCTTCTAATGAAAATACTAGGCCGGGTGGTGGTGGCGCACACCTTTAATCCCAGCACTCGGGAGGCAGAGGCAGGCGAATCTCTGTGAGTTTGAGACCAGCCTGGTCTACAGAGCTAGTTCCAGGACAGGCTCCAAAGCCACAGAGAAACCCTGTCTCGAAAAATAAAAAAAATAAAAAAAAAAGAAAATGCTAGATTTTTTCAAGATTTGGGAACTCAGTTTTTGGAGGCTTCATAATGTGAAATAAAGAGAGTGATTAATGACGGACAGCTCCTTTGCTGTGTGCTATGTTCTGTGAAAACTGTCTGTCTAGCTGTATTCATTTCTGCAAGAGGCTTTGAGGCAGGTATTGTCTGGATGGCAAAATTATACAAATATTTATAATGCTTAGGTATAAGTGAATATCCTATTTTAAGTGTGTGTGTGTGTGTGTGTGTGTGTGTGTGTGTGTGTATTGGTAAGTGTTCTATTGGTATGAAGAGACAGGATAACATGGCAACTCTTTTTTGTTTGTTTGTTCTTTGGTTGGTTGGTTTTTTGAGACAGGGTTTGTTATAGCTTTGGAGCCTCTCTGGAACTAGCTCTCATAGACCAGGTTGGCCTCGAACTCACAAAGATCCACCTGCCTCTGCCTCCCGAGTGCTGGGATTAAAGGCATGTGCCACCGCCCGGCCCATAGCAACTCTTATACAGAAATATATTTAATTGGGGCTGGCTTACAGTTTCAGAGGTTTAGTTCATTGTCATCATGACAGGGAGCATGACAGAGTGCAGGCAGGCACAGTGCTGCACGAAGAGAGAGCCACTGAGCCTTACTTGGGTTACTGAAACACTCAAAGCCCCCTAGTTACATACTTCCTCCAATAAGGTCACACCATTCTTGTTAGTGTCTAGTATTAGACCATGCAATCTCTCTCAGGTAGTGCCACTTCCTGATGACCAAGCATTCAAATACATGAGTCTATGGAGGCCATTCTTATTCAAGCTACCATAACAGTATATTTTCCTGATGTATGTGTTTGGATGTGTGTGCACAAGGTGTATATTCTATCACAATCTAACTTATTCCCTTGAGACAGGGTCTCTCACCAAAACTGAAGCTAGGTTAGCAACCAAAACTCCTCTGTCTCTACCACCCACAGCACTGGGATTATTAAGTATATGATTGACCTCACCTAACTTCTAATGAGGGTGCTGGGGATTTGAACTCAGGTCTTCATACTCGTACAGCAAGTACTGGTACTACTGGGCCATCTCTGCAGCCCTAAGATGTGTGTTTTATTCTTAAAAACATCTCTTAAGGTCTGGAAGACAGCACAGTTGCTAAAATGCTTGCTACAAATGCATGAAGACCACAGTGGTGCTTGCTTGCTTGTGTCCAGTGCTAAGGAGACAGAAATAAGAGACCACTAGGACTTGCTGGCCAAGGAGCTTAATCAGTGAGCCCCAGGCTCTGTTAAAAGTCCCTGTCTCAAAACAGAAGATAGAAGTTCCTAGGCTAGGCATGGTGGCAGGCAGATCTCTGTGAGCTCAATGCCAGCCTGATCTACACAGTGAGTTCCAGGCTGGCCAGGCTACACAGTGAGAGAGTCTTTCTAAAAGAAAAAGACAAAAGCCAGAAAGCTCCCAAGGAATGAGACCTGAGGTGACGGCTGGTATCACATGCATGTGTGTTTACCCACATACACACACAAGAACTTCTGATTGCCTTTAGTTTTTCCAACTACAGATCAGAAAACAAGTCATTTGAGCCTTATGGGCTTTGAAGCTAATTCTCATCATACTTGAATGATCTCTTTATCTCTGCCTCTTTGAAACAATTACTCTTCTCTTTCTATGACACCCCTCTCCCCAAGAAAGGTGCCTGCACACAGAGCGGAGTCTCATACGAACATGAATGTGCTGGGCTTTCTACAGGGTTTGCATCACAGGGAGATACCTGTCCAGCCCTGCTTCTTAGCTGTGCAGTTGGCACAAGCTACTGATGTCTGCAGCTGATAACTTCCTTATTCTTCTTTCTTGGCTTCAGCAGAGCATAAAGTTGACCACCTAGCGTGTGCCTCAGCCTTCTCTGATATCCTGGTTTCACTGTGAGCTCTCTGTGCATCTAGGTCTTCTCTGTTGCATAAGCTTGCGCTGGAATCAGCTCCCTGGTGCCATGGTAGAGTGGGATGGTTAGTTTTAAACTGTCGACTTGACAAAATCTATAGTCACCTGGGAAAGAATTCTCAGCGAGGAATTGTCTGAGATAGGTTGACCTGTGGGCAGGTCTGTTGGGGTACGGGTTGTGTTATGCTAACTGATGTAGGGGGACCCAGACTAAAAGTGGGAAGTACCATTCCTTGGGTTTGGGTTTGGGTGCTGGGCTGTGTGAAAAAGGAGAGTGAGCTGAGCCCCCACACGCATTCCTTCCTTCTCTGCCTGCTCTTGACTGTGGACGTGAAGAACTGAAGCTCCTGCAGCCTCGGTTTCCCGGTTGTGATGGACTGTAATTGTGAACTACAACAAACCCCTTCCTCCCCCAAGGTGTTTTTGTTAGGGTATTTTAATCACAGCACCAGAAAAGCACTAAGACACAGCTCCCTAAATCGTGTGCAGGAGATGAAAAACTGGTCCTCCTTGTAACTGATTTCTGTGATTTACCTCTTTAAATTTTTTTGTTTTCTTTTTTTAAAACAGTCTTTTTTTATTTTACCTATTTTCCCAGTTTCCCCTCCCTCCCTTCTTCCTGCTCCCTCCACCCCACCTCCATCTGCTCCCCAGAGAGGATAGGGCCTCCCATGGGGAGTCAACAAAGTTTGTCAAATCACAGTGAGTCAGGCCCTCCCTGCCCCCTAGGCTGAGCAAGGTATCCCTCCCTAGGGAATGGGCTTCAAAATGCTAGTTTATACATTAGGGATAAATCCCGGTCCTACTGCCAGTGGCCCCACAAACTGCCCAAGCCACACAGCTGTCACCCACATTCGGAGGGATCCTTTCTTTTGGATCCACCACCTCCATTGCTGTGCTTACTACTGCACACTACTCAAGTGCACTAAGTTTGCGACGCTCAGCAGAACCAAAGACCTGAATTTCTATTCCATAAACAATAACGTTCAGTCTCCTTCTGTTAAACACCTGGTGAAGCTATGGCTAGCATGATGCTAACCATAAGCCTTTACCAAATGTTCCAAAGCGGCACCTTTCTTAATTATCGTGGTTAGTTTTAAATTAATCTTCCCAACTATGACTTGGAGATGAATTAATAACTAATTTTGCCGGTTCCTTCGCCAAGGTCAGAAGGACGGAAACATGTCATCAAACAAAGCTACGGCAGTGGCAGAATTTGTACATCAGGTTTCCTGACATAAACATTTGTCTCTTACTCAGATTCAGTCTGACAGGAGAAAGGATCTTTTCTCATGACAGGCTAGTACGTAGCAAGCACTCAGTCTCCTGGGAATGAATCCAACAGCAGCAGCAGTGTTTGCTCTGGCCCCTCCTCCCCTCTCTTCAACCCAAGAGAGTGCATGCATCAAACTCAGTAAGCTTCATGGTTAACTTACTGGGAAATATAAATATGAAATTGAGTTCTATGAATAATGCAAAAGTGAGCAGTTATATCATGTGGCTTCAGAGTGTTGAAAGATTTACAATTGATTGTAAGAGGACTGTACTTTTTCTTTTCACCATATCATTATTGATTGCTTACTCCTTTCAAAGCAATATAGACTTCTGAATTATTCAAGCCTTAACAGCCATGTTGATAAACTGTGAGTAGATGGGAAATAGAATATAAAGCCAGAGCTAGCATAAAGGTATTTTGATTATCTTCCCAAAATAGGTGTTTGTTTTATACAGATCGCCATATACTATATTATATGAAAATAAAATTAGATGAAGTATAATCTATTAGTGATACACCTGCTATGTGATTCGATGGCCAGAATAAGCTAGCTCACCAGAGCATTTGTCAGGGATTTTCACTGCCTGTCAGGTAAACTCAGGAAAGGTCAGTGGTGTGACCACAAAGGCCAATCTATTTTAACTGCGGGAGGTTTAAAAAAAGCCCTCGTCTCAATTTACTGTGACAGTGAGAGTCACTTTCCTGCTTACACAGTAGCAAAGGGGTGGTAGCTGCTGAATGCAACAGAGTAGAAAATCAGCAAAACGTGAAATTAGGTTAATCTGTGCCTGGGATAGTTTATTCCATGAACCTGGGTTACACGCCCTGTCTAGGTATATTACTGCTCATTGGTTACATGAAAAAAAGTACTAGGAAGGTTTTGCTTTCTCTTTTAGGTGTTTTATTGGAAAGAGTGTAGAGTTCCAAACGCAATGAAGTTATGTTTGTGTGTATATAAATGTTTATATTTTTATGCTTATATCCGTAGATTTGTGCTGCTCCCACTTGGTTCAGAGAAGCTTCTTTTACCAGTGTATTCAAGCAGAGATGCATTACTGTCGAAAGTGCTGAGAATAAAGGAGTCTGAGTGCTCCAGTGTAGATGGAACGTCTATATCAACCATCACCCAAAAACCCAGAGAAAATGATGGAAGAGGAGATAGAAAGGACGCAAGAGGCAGCATGCTGTGAAATTCTGTCCTCTGGACACAATGCACTGTTACACACCTAAACTCACAGCCTGTGGGTACTATAGAAGACCCGAATGAGACCAAAGCAGTTTAAAACTCTAGCATGGAGAGAAAAGGGCCTCCCAAAGCCCCACCTCAGCTGAGGAGATAATGGCAGCTGATGGCTGCTATGGGAGAGAAAATCACTTCCTCTCAGGAATGTGGCCACTTGTAGGTTCTGCATTCCTGGTGGATGACCCCACACACATGCACAGATGGGCAGCACCAACTGGACTCAGTGGGTTAAAACATTGAAAAAGGTGTTGGAGATATGGCTCAGTGGCTAAGAGCATTTGTTGTTCTTACAGAGGAGCTGAGTTCCCAGCAACCGCACGATGGCTCACAACCATCACCAACCCTAGTCTTTGGGGAGCCCAGTGCCCTCTTCTGGTCTCCTTGGCCACCATGCATGCACATGGTGCACATATATACATACATACACACAAGCAAAACACTCATACATAGAATAAATAAATCTAAATATAAAGAAATTTAGGCATTTTCCTCATGTCTAATGGGGAAAATGAGGTGGGGGATTCCTAGGAGCAGATGAAGGGGAAGACTTGGGGGGATGATATGATCAAGATATATTATATACATGTATAAAAATTTCAAAGACTAAATAAAAGTAGAAAGCATTTTTGGAGAAAAAGTAGAATAAAATCTAAAATTAGAGGCATGCTATAGTTCTGTTGTGTTGTGTTTAAAATTTTTTATTTCTTTATTTTTTTCAATGTATCAGTGTTTTGCTTATATGTATGTATATGTGGCATGTGTATGCCAAGCACCCACAGAGGTCAGAGGAGGGCATCAAATACCCTAGCACTGGAGTTACAAATGGTTGTGAATGACCATACAGGTTCTGGGAACCAAGCCCAGGTCTGCCAGAACAACGTATGTTCTTAATCACTGAGCCATCTCTCCACATCCCACCCCTCCATTGTGTTATGTCTTAACAGAAACGTTGAAATCATAGTGCCAGAGAACTTTGTCATATTCATAGTTCTATCTTTAAAAGGAGGAGTGGCGTAAATAGAACACCGGAGTACAGAAAGACAACGCCCAAAACCACCAGGACACTAAGTGTACAGATAAGTCACTCTGATGGCCCCAATTTTGTATCAACACAATGATTTCTCACTCTGTAGCCCCAGCTGGGCTGGAATTCACTATGTAGATCAGGCTGGCCTCGTGAGTGAGTGCTGATATTGAAGATGTACACCACCACACCCAGCCCAAGACGAATGACTTCAAATACAGAATGCAGAAACAGAAGCTCAGCACCAGGGGCAGAATGCACAGAACTTACTCCTATTTCAGAAATCGAAGACATTTCTGCTATATGTAGAGGGGATAATACTACATTTCAGAAAGATTGGGGTGGGAGGTGGGGGCTGTTGGGCAACTTAATTCATGAAATACCTAACTAAGGGACAGAAACAAACAAACAAAACAAAAAGAAAAGAAAGAAAATTCTGGCATGTCTCCACTCATCAAGACAAGGAGGCATGGGGGAGGCCTTCTGGCCGATGAGACTTCCATCAAGTCCCCCTTTCCTGTAGAATTTGCAGAGGGCCCCGGAGCCTTGGATGACAGCTCTGAGTCCCAGTTGAGCGTGGGCACTGCGTCTTCTATCCCATAACCCTCCCATGAGGAGCACATCTTCAACCGCAGAACGGGCAGTGTGAGAAGCTTCAGGAGGCTTTTCAAGGCATCCCCTCTCTTGTTACATGGCAACAAGGGCCCTGCTCTTTCCTCTTAAAGCAATAACCCAAGAGAAAGGTGCTGGCGTATACTTGTAACTCCAGGACCTGAACGTATGTGTGCACAGGTGTGTGCACGTGAGTGCAGTTGTCCATGGATGCTGGAGGATGGCATCAGATTCCCTGAAGGTGGGGTTACAGGCAGTTGGGAAACACCTCATCTGAGAGCTGGGAACTGAACTTGGGACCTCTGGAAGACACATATGCTCTTAGTCACTGAACCAGCTCTCTCTAGAACCACAGATGCCTTATGCTTTATTTGGTGTCCTTATTAGATATCAAGTAGTTACCCTAGTTCTTGGGGTTTGAAAGATATAACGGGGTGATGACAGTTATTTGATTTCTCTTGACTTGGGAACGTCTTGGGAGACGTTCCTATTTAAGCAGTTTATTCATCCACTAAATTAAAGCTGTGATCGTAGTGATAATATTTGGTACTTGGACCGAAATTCAGAGATTTCCCAAGTTTTGTGATATCTATGCTTTAATTATCACTACAATCTTTCAAAAAAGACAAAATATTTCTCTATTGCATGCTACAGGTCTAAAGTACAAAGTGACTAGTCACTAGTAAAGGGGAACTAGAAATCAGAGTTCGTAAACTTCTGGCGTGATCACAAAGGTATTATGGAAATACATAGAGCAGAGGGTAAGTTGTGGACTAAACCAGCATAGCGTCAGAGACAGTACAGACTCCACCAAGGCTGTCGTCATACACAGGCAAGGCTTCCCTCTGGTATAGTGATTCTAGCCCTAAGTTTCATTTGTAGACAATGCTGTCTTCTTTGCTTCCAGGTTCGCCATTAGACTACAGGTAGCAGATACAAATAAACAGCATTTAGAGCGAAGAGGCTGGGAAAGGGTTACATTACTGGCTTTCCTGCCAAGAGCTCAGAAGTCAGGGGTTCTTTGCTACTCTGCAAACTTGGTTGCAGAGTTGGAATACAAATTAGGACTGAAGTAGTTGCTCAGTTTACAAGACGGGGAAATGTGAGAACACAGGCACGGAGTCTGGGGAGAAGACTTGCTACTTGATAGGCCTGTGAATGCTACCCAAGCAGGATGCATGGGGGAAACAAGCTTCTTCTAGATTTCTTAATGCATTTAAGGCTCTTACTGGCAGGGTTCTGTGCTGATATTTCATTTGTATTTTAATAAGTAAAGCTTGCCTGAAGACCAGAATGCAAAACAGCCACACTAGTCAGCCGTACAGGTCAGGCAATGATGGCACACACCTTTAATCCCAGCAGCCACACTAGTTAGCCAGAAAGGGTGGGCAGTGGTGGTGCACACCTTTAATTCCAGCACTAGCGAGGAACAGAAGGTGTAATGAGACAGGAGCTGGCTCTCTTTTAGTCTAAAGATTTCATAGAGGGCCGGGCGGTGGTGGCGCATGCCTTTAATCCCAGCACTCGGGAGGCAGAGGCAGGGGATCTCTGGGAGTTCGAGGCCAGCCTGGTCTACAAGAGCTAGTTCCAGGACAGGAACCAAAGCTACAGAGCATAGAGGTAAGAGCTCTCTACTGGTTTGGCTGCTTTGCTTTTCTGATCTCCAGGTTGAACCCTAGTATCTGTCTCCGGGTTTTTATTATTTGTGCTACAGGGCTCAGGATGTTGATCAAATGTCTCTGGTCTTCCTTGATGGACAGGTCACAAGTGGGCAGAGAGCAAGAAACACCCTTTTGGCAGCTAGGCACATGGCTTCCAAAGCCTGAGCTTTATCTGAGACTTTAACAATTCTGCTCACGTAAGCCCACAGATTTACAGCTGCGGAATTTCCGTGTTAAACACGTGCCACTGAACTTTATGATAATCCCACGTGTGTTTTCATGGCATGTCCCCAGGCCAGCACACACTGGGACTATGTAAGAAGCAGTGCAAGCATCCTCTTGGCTGGCTTACGTTGATGGTCATTCGCTAAACGTAACAATCAGTTTAATGACTGATGAGTAACGCTTTATTTCTCCCACTTCCTCACCTCTGTGCATCTACACAATTCGTAGCGGAACGCAGAGAGTTTTCACCGGGTTCTCAGGTGCTTTGGTAAGCTGGGAGTTACCAGGTCTTTGTTACTCAAAGTGTCATCCGGGGCCCAGCAGCACTGGCACTACTTGGAAGCTTGATAAGAATGCAGAGCCCCAGGGCTGGAGAGATGGCTCAGTTGTTCTGCTCTTCCAGAGGACCTGGTTTCAATTCCTAACACCCACATGGCAGCTCACAGCTGTCTGTAAACCCCCTGTTCCAGAGGACCCAACACCTTCACACAGACATCCATGCAGACAAAATACCAATATACATTTAAAAAAAAAAGAATGCAGAATCCCGGGCCTGGTGCTACACTAGCTGAGTAAAAATCTATTTCAACAACATCTTCAGCCAGGTGTTGTGGTGCACGCCTTCAAACCCAGCACTCACTCGGGGACAGAGATGGGCCATCTCTGTGAGTTTGAGGCCAGCCTGGTGTACAGAGTGAGTTTCAGGACAGCGAGGGTTGTTCCACAGAGCAAGAAGAAAACAAGCGAACAAGACAAACAAACAAAAACCATCTTTGGGTGATTTATAAAACGTTCCCGTGTGAGTGACACTAGGCATGCCTTTACGCCTTCAACCTGCGTGTCCTCACACCTTCATTTGTTAAAATTCGCCTATTTGTTTACTTATCCGTGTGTATGTGAGGGTGGTCATGTGACACGGTCCATGTGTGGAGGTCAGAGGACGATTTGCACAAGTCTGTTCTTTTCTTCCATGTGTGCCCCAGGTATCAAATTCCTCTTTCCACACTTGGTGGCAAGACTGCCACCTGCCGAGTCACCTTGCTGAGCCTCCTGTTTTCATATTTAGGGAACTCAACTTCTTACTTTTCTGACACATGCTAAACGTTTTGCAAGTTGAATGTCGTTTTAAAACATTCTAAAACTTATCACTTTGTGTACTTTATACCGTCCCTCTGAGTACTATGCCTCTGCCTTTTAAATCCCTCACATTTCCCACGCTTCCCTTCAAGGATTTTTGCTTTACTTTGTTTTTTTTTGAGACAGGGTCTCACTCTATATCCCGGGCTGGAAATCGCTATGTAGGTTACATCTTCAAACTTGCAGCCAAAAATGTTTTGTTGGTGGGAATACAGCCTGACCTTAGCTTTCAGGGGTGACACTTGCTCCCTGGTCATCCTGAAGGATTTTTCCCACCTGCCCTACCTCCTTCAATAGCACCTGTCTGTCAAGTTTCTGCCGACTGCTGAATTCCATCAGAAAAAAATGTGCTGTCCCTAATTTCGATATTTTGGTTTTTGGTAGGATCATGGTACTTTGCACATGAAGAAAATAGCTAGTTTGTGGCTGCCACTGTTAAGCTCAGTTTTTGTTGTTGGATGTTTCACACACATAAAGATTCTGAACCTTAGACATGTCCTCCCCGTGGCTGTGTTTCGGGGTTTTAGCCCTGGACTTTCCCATTTTACTCTATAAACGCAAACCACTTAAACCAACTCCTTCCTTTTGAGTTCTTTGTTTCTTGAGACACAGACTTGAGTCCAGGCTGGTCTGAAAAACCCTACTTAGCTCAGACTGGTCTCCAACTTGCCATCTTTTCTCTCCTTCCTCAAACTGCTGGGGCTATGGGCTGCACTTGGCAAGGGAAAGAAAATAGTTTTTAAAAAACATCTGTCAATCTGCTTTATTACTTTAAAATTTTCATTTATTGTTTTTAACGCGTTGGGGTACACATCACTCTGTACATGTAGGAGACGGAGGGTGACTCTGTTTCTCTTCTTTCACTTCAACTTTTTCCCCCCTACTTTTATCAGCTCTGCTATATATGGGACTTAAAAAAAGAAACTGTATGGAACACATTGCCATCTTAAAATTTAGGTATTTCTGTATGCATTGTTTTGGCTTATACAACCAAAATCTCACTGAGAAATATGCTCTAGGAATGAAACTTAAGTCCTTTGGGGCGATAAGCACCAACAGCACCATGGCTTGCTTCCTAAGACCCTCCCACTCTGAAACCATATCCTCTGTTTCTTCACTTGCTCTATAGACCACACAGGATGGGTGAAGCAACAGAGGAATTTGCTGAAATACACTTGGAACAAGTTAGCTGCCTGCTGAAGCAGAATAAGGTGGAAAAGACCAATTATTAGATACCGGTTTATTGATCTATTTAGTAATTAACTTAAGACACTGCCTGTGCTGCCTGTTAGTCAGGCATGACTTCTACCTGGAGCAGGATGACCTAGAAAACTAGCTAAAACAGTGGCCCATTGCCCTTAACAACCTGCTGAGTGCTGCGAGCCTCTGTACAATCTTGTTCGCCTACCCCAGATGGGTTGAAGTATAAAATTGTGGGAATAAAAGATTCCCACAATACCGTTCACAGAATGTCTTGTGAGATCTTCCATCCAGCTCCTTTTCTCAAAGGGATCCCAGGGGCTAATTCTTGGCTATCGGAGCCAAGGGGCCATCTGGAATCGAGAATCACCACGCAACGGATGGGAGGAGCTGCCGCTGAGCTCAGCTTCCTGTGAAACTGATGATGCCATTTCTCTGTCATACAGGAAGTACAATGGTCCTGTGCTCTCTCTCTCTCATTTCTAGGTTACCAGTTAGCTTCCAGCCACCTCCTCTAAGTAACTAGCACAAAGATCCAGCCAAAGATTCAAGCCGTTACCACCGCTATCACACTTGCCCTGCAGTTACAGTCAGGTATGAGCTGCCATGTGGGTGCTAGGAATTGAACCCGGATCCTCTGGAAAAGCAGTTAATACTCTTAACCACTGAGCCATCTCTCCAGTCCCATACCTTGTTACTTAAGTAGATCATTAAAAGTCCATTTTTAGCCGGGCGATGGTGGCGCACGCCTTTAATCCCAGCACTCGGGAGGCAGAGGCAGGTGGATCTCTGTGAGTTCAAGACCAGCCTGGTCTACAGAGCTAGTTCCAGGACAGGCTCCAAAGCCACAGAGAAACCCTGTCTCGAAAAACCAAAAAAAAAAAAAAAAAAAAAAAAAAGTCCATTTTTGATGGGTTTAAAGGAATGGGGGGGGGCTATTTCTAGCAACACTTTCATTCTCGTCTCCCATTGTGAGAACAAAGATTTACTTTGGATACTGAAAATAAGACTGGAAAACAGAAACAGCTAAATCCCGCCCCATTCTTGTTCTAATGGTAATAGTGACCCAAGGGCAAATAAACTTTTCAATTATCTAAGCATAAAAAAAATATCAAGTGAAGAATATGAAGGACATATATACCTGTTCAAATTTCTCTTAAGGGAACAGACACAAGGATAGTTGGAGATAACTAATATAGACGAATAGATATAGATATAGAATAGATATAGACCTCTGTACAAATCTGTCACGCAGCACCCTTACTGGGGAGACTAGCCATCTATTTTTAACCATCCCGTTGGCAGACCCCAGCGGACAGCTGTATTAGGCGGACAGGGGCTGCCTGTGCATACGGAAGAACACGGTGTTAATGCCGTTATTTTTAGTTGTGAAATCTTCCTTTTAGCCCTAATGTTAGACACACACACATACACAGAAAGACACAGACACACACAGAGAGACAGAGAGAGACCATGTGCAAGATCCTAGATTTAATCCCCAGCACCCAACATTAACGTTTGAAGAACATGCTCTTAAAGCTTGGGTGGAGGCAGCTGCTGCTCGTGCTCTACCGCACCCAGCCCTGCGATCTACAAGTTTACATGGGCAGCAAGTCCGCCACCTTCCCAGAAAGCCTCCTTGTACTTGCCCAGGAATCCTGTTTTGTCTTTTACTGCCAACAATCCCGAGCAAGTGGGGGTGGGTGGGTGGGTGAATGGTCAGCCTGCTTTCAGCCTGTCTTGTTTAAAAGCTCTCACTCAAGGGAAAGTATATCGCATATCTATCTATGTATCTAAATCTGTGTGTCTGTATATCTATGTATGTATGTATGCATATGTGTGTATCTGTGTGTGTGTGTGTGTATGCATGTGTGTGTATGTATGTATCCATCTATCCCTCCTCGGTGTGTTTCTCTCTCTCCCTCACCTATGTCTATAGTTTATTTGTGGGTAAGTCCTGCCTTAAGTCTTCCAAGGCAGCTGCCATACCAGCAGTGGTTGCACCCGAGTGCACACACTCTCTCTTCCCTGGTGTTACTCTTGGTGAAGATGGGACTGTTGATGCTGAGCCCAGCTACAAGCCCGTTGCTTGTCTCATGTCTCCCTCAGCCACTTTTCCTGGAGTGAAATGTCTACCAAATCTCTCCAGGAGGGCAGGCTCTGTTTAGACTCGGCAGTCCATTAGTTCATCAACTTTTTGTTGCCAACCCCTAACCCATGTGGATTGGATTCCGGTAGCCAAAGCCTCCACAGCCCTGACTTCTCCCGAGTGCGTGTTTGTGCCTAGGTGGGCTAGGTTGAGCCAGATGCCTTTACATAGTGCTTTACCATTGTGGTTTTCTTGGCTCAGTTCTGGGCCTCAGTGCCAGGATTGGGTCCCTTCTTCATGCTTCCGTGATGACTTTATCTAAGAAAACGGAAGACTTTTACTGTGCCTGACCAAAACCCCTCCTAGTGCCCTATCTTCAGATCTGAGAAGAAAGGAGAAGCAAGCATATCTGCACTTTTGACACTGATATAAAGGATGCTATTACCCTCAAAGTTTGCATTTGATAGCCTCACAACTGAGTTGCAGAAGAAATTGCAGGGAAAGAAAGGTTACAGCTATCTATAGTCAATCGTAGTAGCTGATAGGCCATGGGCCGGACATGCCAGATAGGATATTAGTTTTCTCTTTCATAGGTCTCAAGTTTCCTAAGCAACCTTCTTCTTCCTCCATCTATATGAAGAACACAGGCTGACCTTGTGAAGGGAACAGCAAATCCGCACAAGTTCTTCACAGGCAAGGCTGTGCTGATCTTAATTGATTTTGCCAAACAATGTCAAAAATCCAGGAATGAAACTGGCCCTGGTGGCCCATGCCTTTAATCCCAGCACCTGGGAGGCAGAGAAAGGGGATCTCTGTGAGTTTGAAGCCAAGTTAAACTACAAAGTGAGTTTCAGGACAGCCAAAGCTGCAGTGAGACTCTGTCTCAGCAAATAGAAACAAAAACAAAATAAACAAGATTGTCTGTGGCTTCCCCTTATTCTGGAATCCCAGAGTGGTCCAAATAACGCTAACAAGAGTAAAATGAGGTAACCTCACAGTACAGGGTTAGTCGGATAAAGCTAGAACCAGTTTGGGGGGTGGGAATTGAGTGACCTGGATACCCATGCTGTCCCCAGATGATATCCTGTTTGGTTTGAAAGATCTGTACTGTTCCTTTTTAAAATATAATCTGTTCAAACCTTTCTCCCCAAATCCATGTTCAGCAAACTTATCCTTAAATAATTCCAGTACTTTCTGTGTAAAGAGACCTTTCTCTTAGAGATCTCTTTCTGATGCTGAAGATGAACTTTTCTACCGTGCCCCTCACCCACCCCCATAGAGGTCAGGGGACAGAGCTGGTTGATCTTGTAGGTAAGTTCAGTATAATAGGATTCCAGGTATCATAGGATGGCTAGTGATGTTTTTTTTCTTTTTTTCTTATTGTCCCATAATTCTGTATAAAGTCCAGAAGAATTTAGTTTTCTATATCCTGAAGAGAGATACCGTCTAGGCCTCCTCCCTGCTTGCCAGTGTTTGGGGAAGTTCAGAGAGCCATGGGTTTTGTCAAAATCAAGTCATGGGGGAGCATAATTTGCTTTGGGAGGAGTGCCGAATTGTGTATGTGTATGCGTGTGTCCCTGCAGTTAAAGGCGTGCTTACTCTAGGAGACCTAATAGGAGAGACTGCTAAGCCTGTGAGCAGGAGAGGACGGTGTTGTTTTCAGATGGTTGCAGGCTAAGCTTCAGGACACATAGGTTCCCTTGGGGCTGTCAAGGCAGTATGACAATAGAATTTGGGGGAGAGGTGCCATGTGCTGTAGTAATAGGAGCGGCGGGGCTGCGTCCCCAGCACCCCGGCCGCCTGCTAGCTTATGCCTCGAAATAATTACACGGACACTGTATTCTTTTAAACACTGCTTGGCCCATTAACTCTAGCCCTTACAGGCTAATTCTCATAACCCGATCAACCCATCTCTAATAATCTGTGTAGCATCAGTCTTACCGGGAAAGATTCTAGCCTACGTCCATCCTGGGTCTGAGCTTCATGTGTCTGCCTCAGAGAGCAGAGCTATCGCATCTGCCTGGGAGAGGGGAGCATGGCGTCTCTGAGCTCACTTCCTCTTCCTCCCAGCATTCTGTTCTGTTTACTCCTCCCACCTATGTTTTAACCTATGAGGCCAAGCAGTTTCTTTATTACTTAACCAATGACCTTCCTCCATCAATGTGCCCCTTGGAGTTTGGACCAAAAACAGAAACAAGTGCCTATTTGGGGACTAGAAATTTCTGAAGAAAATTTAGTCCAAGGTATCAACCAGATGAGGTCCCTCTGACCTCTGTGGAGCAGCCTAGAAAATGACCAGTCTCCAGTTCAGCAGCAGAAGGGGGATTTGAAGAGAGAAGTCTCTGGAAGCAAAATGGTTCCCAAGAAAAGGGTTGGGCCGGGCGGTGGTGGCACACGCCATTAATCCCAGCACTCAGGAGGCAGAGGCAGGTGGATCTCTGTGAGTTCGAGACCAGCCTGGTCTACAAGAGCTAGTTCCAGGACAGGCTCCAAAACCACAGAGAAACCCTGTCTCGAAAAACCAAAAAAAAAAAAAAAAAAAAAGGGTTGGAATCATTGAAGTGTAGATTTGGTGAAAACGTGTTTGGGAAGGGGGATTCGAAGACAACACAGCCACCCGTGTTCAACATCTACTTCAAGACACTTCTTCTCATGAAGACTTCATTCCCTACTCTCTTCCATGCTATTCTTTTTGTTTATTTGTTTTTTGCATTGCACTCTATTTTATAGTGAATTTACTTTCTAATTATTTTCTGTTGTTATTGGCCTTGAACCTTGGCTGGAAGGTCATCTACAGCAGGAATCATTTTTACTTCTGTAGTTCTCCCACAGTGATGAATGACAGCCTTGCAACAATCTAATCAAATGGGCATTATATTCAATAGCCATTTAGAGTCCACAGTGAATATAGTTCCATATTTGCATAATGGTTTTAGTGCATTTTTAAAAAGATTCATCTATGGGCTGGAGAGATGGCTCAGTGGTTAGGAGCATTGCCTTCTCTTCCAAAGGTCCTGAGTTCAATTCCCGGCAACCACATGGGGGCTCACAACCATCTGTAATGAGATCTGGTGCCCTCTTCTGGACTTCAGGCATACACACAGACAGAATATTGTATACATAATAAATAAATATTAAAAAAAGATTCATCTATGTAAGTATATGGGTGCTTTAATCTGCATGCATGTCTGCACACCAGAAGAGGGCATTGTAATTCATGAAGCTACAGTTACAGATGCCACGTGGGTGCTATTGAACTCAGGTGTTCTCCTCTGGAAGAGCAGCCAGTGCACTTAACCACTGGGCCACCTTTCCGACCTTTTAAACACATTTTTAATCAGCTACATACTTCAAAGGAAATTGTGACTACTATTGGAGAAGAAGAAAAGAATCTTACTTAACTGAGTAAGTTAAGTAAGTTAACCTGAACACGAGCCAAAGCATTTAATACATTACAATTACTATAGAGAAATCCTGAGTTTGTCATAATCTGATAAACAAGTTATTTGGGGGCTGGTACTGGCAATCAGTTAATAGAATGTTCTCCTGGCAGGTAAAAGGTCCTGAGTTTATCCTCCCAGTACTGCATGAACCATGTGGGGGGGGGGGGGCACATGCCTATATAATCCCAGTTTGTGAAAGGTGGAAGTGGGAGGCCCCTGAGCCGCACAGTGAGTTCGAGGCTGGCCTGGGTTTAAAATGGCATGAAAATAAATAATTAAACAAATAAACAAAACTTCAAATATTTTCAGCCTTAATTTTACTACAATTTTAATTTAATTATTACAGATATAATCAACCTGATGAAATGAGAAGGTTTTGGGAAGTGGTCTCACAGGAAGCTGAGGGAACATTTCATCAAATGTTGTTTCTCTCTTCCTTGCTAACTCTAATCTGACCAGTTGTCCAAGCTCCGGGGTTCTGTGTCTGAAATGATCCTAATAATCTGGTCACCTCAAATGTCTCATTTATAGAACCTGGGTGGCAGGCTCCTTCACACGCTCCTCCCTCCCTTCATTTCCTTCACCTGCTAATGCAGTAAAGCTAACCTCAGGGCACCACATGGTCACATTCAGGCATGAAAACAAACCATTTTCCCTTGAGGACCTAGAGCAAGCTCAACTTTAAATTCCTCTCTTCTCTCCCCGTAGCTTCAGTCTGTCTGCCATTTGTACGTACAGCTCTTTAGCCTGTTGTTTGTCACTCATGAAGGGCTTTGTTCTGCATTTACTGAACAACACAGAGCACATAACACGAGAAAGGCCTGAGGCTTCCTTACAGATGTCTTTGACAGAGTTTCGCAAGGGAAGAGGTCACCTTACTGACGAAACCAACCCAGAAGCTCTCAGCACTGCAAACACACAGTGTCAAGCTTCATCCGTGTTGTTTGCAAAATTTATGGTGGATATTTCTTTTAAGGTTGCTTTCAACTTATTTGCTGTTTTTGGCAAATGATTACCACAGCAAATATATATCCATCTCCATACATACATCCATGATTTTGGATCAGGGACATGAAAGAGTATGTGACTTAAGACTAAAGCTAAGAAGGGCTAGAGAGATAACTAGGAAATTAAAAGTGTTT
>NC_022022.1:14168996-14175427 GCF_000317375.1 Microtus ochrogaster
TTTTTTGTGAAGCGGGCCTGGGTTCAATTCCCAGCACCCACAAGACAGCAACCATCTGTAACTCCAGTTCCATGGGAACTGGCACTCTCTGTGGGTCTACATGGGCACCAGATACGTGCTGTACACACACACACACACACACACACACACACACACACACACACACACAAATTATTCATGCATGTAACATAAAATCAGAAATTTAAAAAAGTAGATTAAAGTCATCCTTTAACTTAGACTGTAAAAGTTGATTGCAGGCACAATCCAAGGTGGGTATTTTGTTCTCTCAAAGGCAGGTTAAACTCAAATAGGCCAAGTACATAGTAGGACAGCAGGTTAAAGTCTGCAGTCTTGAACGATCTCAAGGCATCTTATTAACTTTGGTGGCACGATCTAGAAAATACCTTTGTATTTTTAAAATGCAAGAGATACTTTCATAAAAATATATCACTACAGTTTCCCTTGTTTCTGTTCATGCCATTATAACAAAATGCCCTGTACCTTAGCGTTCCGAGGCCTGGCAAGTCCACGATCAAGGTTCCTGGAGATTCGATGTTTAGTGAGGGTATTTTAGACGATGCCTTTCTCACTGAATCTTCACATGGTGGAAGGCGGCAAGTTTCTGAAGCTTCCTGTATAAGAACACTAATTCAGGACCACCTCTGATCGAATCTGGCTTTCCACCACACCGATTGGGATACAGGCGAGACTTAGACTCCTGGGGCTGTTAGTACCGTAGCACTGAAGTCTTAAGTCCCTGTTTCAGGGGGTCTCATTGCTCCTCTCCAGGACCTCTACTGTCGCTCTAGGAGTTGTGAAGGATACAGCCTTTGTTCTTTGTAGGTAACATACCAGGAACAGTGCTATGAGAGTGGAGGAGGAGAAACACCTCCTTCCCCATTCAAGGATCAGACAGAGGAAACGCCGAGTCGCCATAAAAGGAAACAAAGTTGTTCTCACTTAGAGGAAGGTGCTGGAAATGCCTGGAGTTTTCTGGTCTCTGCTGCCACCATGTGGCCGTTTACACTCGTTGACTTCAAATTCGGGTTTTCGTGATAAGACTGGTCCTGTGCCCAAAGAAAGAATAGAGTAAGTACAAAGACTTGAAAGCTTGTTTTTAGCGACCGTCGGCCTCAGTTTGTCTCCTCAATCGCCCTAGGGTCCTCGTGGTTTCGGGCTCACAAGTTTCCTCCCCACGGAGGAAGTCCTGAAGCAGGACTAAATCTATGCTTTGAATTTTTGAAGAACCAGCTTGAGGCACAGAAACCCCCCAGATACTCCCCCCCCCCCCATTAACCCTGACCTTTAATGTTCATAGCTATTCAAGCCCCTTTTCTCTTTACTTAGAATGTAGATGGCAGCCGGGCGGTGGTGGCGCACGCCTTTAATCCCAGCACTTGGAAGGCAGAGGCAGGGTGAGTTCGAGGCCAGCCTGGTCTACAAGAGCTAGTTCCAGGACAGGAACCAAAAACTATGGAGAAACCCTGTCTTGAAAGATCAAAAAAAAAAAAAAAAAAAAAAATGTAGATGGCACCTGTGACCCATTTGCCATCATCAGTAGTAGGGCAGAGAGGATGGGTTGTCATTTCTATGATTGTATTATGTGGTATATGTGGTCTTTCTTTTTTCTTTCTTTCTTTCCTTTTTCTTTTTCTTTTTGATTTTTCAAGACAGGGTTTCTCAGTAGCTTTGGAGCCTGTCCTGGAACTAACTCTTGTAGACCAGGCTGGCCTCAAACTCACAGAGATCCGCCTGCCTCTGCCTCCCGAGTGCTGGGATTAAAGGTGTGTGCCACCACCACCCGGCTCTCAGCCTGCTTTCTTGTACACTGCAGGACCTTTGCCCACGAGTGGTACTGCCCACAGTGATCGGGGTCCTCCCATATCAGTTATTAACCAAGAAAATGCCCTGCAGATAGGTGTTCAGGACAGTCTGGTGGAGGCAGTTCCTCAATTGAGGTTCCCTTTCCCAGATGATCCCAGTTTGTGTCAAGTTGACCAAGAACTAACCAGCATGGAATGGTTTTTGAAAATAAATATGATGAACAAATAGCTATTTGGTTTAGAACTGCTCCTGGCCTCCCATTCTGGTACTGAATCAGCTTGCTGAGCTGGCTCCTTTAGGGCAAGTCCTCTGTCAGGAGGTCCCCTGCCCCTTCTAGAGTCCTGAGAGGTCTGCAGACGCGATTTACCAGCTAAGTTTAGACAGGCTGAAGTCTAGTCCAGCGGTTGGCTAGACTTAACCTCAACCTCCTCAGATTTTGTCAGCAGCTTGCCAGATGTGCTATATTATTGCAGTTGTCACTACCATGACCGACAGATGTGCTATATCATTGAAGCTGTCACCATAACTGACAGATGTGCTATATCATTGCAGCTGTCACTACCATGACTGACAGTGGACTGCATTCTTCATTTTCAAAAGATGCTTCAGGCTTGGGAAGAGATTAGTGGTGGAGTGTTTGTACAGTATGTGAGAAGCTCTAGGCTTGCACTGCCAATGAGAACATCCTCTATGTACCTGGTTGTGTCCAGGACTTGACCGCAGCTCAGGGTTCTGTTAAGGGCTCACCCACACACCTTTCGTTTGCATCTTTCAGTCTGTCCTTGTGGCTGCACCTAAAATTTCTCTGCCTATCGTGTGCTTTCAGGAATGCTTCCACTACTGTTCTTGTGAAAAAACTATTGATTGGCTTTTTGGTATTTGGGAGCTAGGGGCTGGGCTGTTTTTTGTTTTTTTTTTTTTAACAGTTATCTGCTCAAGGTAAAGCTGGTTAAATGATAAACTTTGTTCTTTCACAATATGACCTGTTAGACTTTCCATGGCTTCATTCTTAAATTGCAACCGACTCCTTAATCCTTCCAGAGTTACAGGATGCTTATAATACAAAGAAGGAAACCAAGAGAAAATGAAACAATGGTTCCTGAGGAAATAGATAATTCACAGAGCAGCAAAATATAAAACCAAACCTCCTTAAACTCACAAAAATTAAAGAAACTAAGTCAGTGGTGGTGGCGCATGCCTTTAATCCCAGCACTCGGAGGCAGAGGTAGGCGGATCTCTGTGAGTTCAAGGCCAGCCTGGACTACAATAGCTAGTTTGAGGACAGGCTCCAGAGTTACAGAAAAACCCTGTCTTGAAAAACCAAAATAAAGAAAGAAACGATTGAATTCATACACAGAGATATTAAGTAGCAGGCTATGATGGATGTCACAATGCATCTATAAAATGAGGACAGGCAACTAAAATCTTCAGAAATAACTGTTCAAAAACACATTCTAAATTGATCTGATATATAGCATAAAATCAGCAGACAGAAAAAAACTAAATGGATTCTAAGCTATTCATAGAAACAGCTATCTGTTGTCTGGGTAATTGAATGGAGTGTGCGTTTCTTCATTTACAAAAATGGCCAGTGAGATCACATAGAAGAAAATAGAGAGTATAGCAAGGACCTTTAAAATATGTCCAAAGGCTATATATATATATATATATATATATATATATATATATATATGTGTGTGTGTGTGTGTGTGTGTATAAAATCAGGAAAAGCACAGTATTAAGAGAAGTGGAGCTGAGTGGTGGTGGTGCACACCTTAATCCCAGCACTTGGGAGGCAGAAGCAGGTGGATCTCTGTGAGTTCAAGAACAACCTAGTCTACAGAGTTAGTTCCAAGACAGCCAGAACTACACAGAGAAACCTTGTCTTGAAAAACAAATAAGCAAACAAACAAAGAAACTGGAGAGAGATGGAAATCACCATCAGAAGAACCAAAGAAGCCAGGAATGTTGGTGCACCCTTTTAATCAAAGCACTCTGGAGGTAGAAGCAGGCCATTCTCTTTGAGTTCAAGGCCAGCCTGGCTCACGTGTGGAGTTCCAGGACTACCCGGGGCAGTAGCTGGATTGTATGTATAAGATGCAAACTTCAGGGGCTGGAGAGGTGGCTCTGTGTTTAAGGGTGCATACTGTAGGCAGGGGGTGCACAGGCAGGAAGTATGTCAGATGTATGTTGTCCGTCATTGTATAAAGGTGGGAACTATGTAGCTTTGTGAGTTTTGCCTTTATAAGCACCTAACTAGTGGAATCACATTTCTCTGAGAATCCTGGGTTTGGGACCTGGCCAGTGTCCATCATCCTGGCCAGTACTCAATAAAGTTTGGTTCAAATGTATTGTTGTTGTGGTGATCTTATTCTCGACTGGCTGGATTAACAGTTGGAGAACAACTGTGCCAAAGATTTTGGAATGTACCCTTTAGAACAGAATGAAAGTACATCTGACCGAGTAAAGTGTCTTTGACTGGTTTTGGTAGTACATCCAAATCTGGCACTCAGGAGGCTGGTGGAGATAGAGCTGCTTCACACAGCGAGTTCCAGGCCAGCCAGAACCACAAAATGAGACCCTATTGCCTCAGACCACAGAATTGTGTCACGGGAGCTCTGCGAGTACTTCAGAGGTCAACCCCTCACAGCTGTGTATCCCATGGAGGTCACTCGTCATTTATCAAGGCGATAAGGAATATTGTCACCAGAGACGCACATCTCCTCAACCTCATCTGCAAGATGATAAGAAACAGCTCCCTCTGCTGTCCCCATTGCAGATTCCTCGCATGAATAGCTCTTTCCCTCACACCACAGCTTGGAGGTTCTTCCCACAGCACTAGAGTGTGTTAATTGTTTTACCGGGCACAATTTCCCCGATGCATTGGTATATTGGGTGACTTTTCCCAGCAATGCATGATTCTGGCAAGAAAGTAATCACTGTCAATACCCTTCCTCTCTCAACCAGGTCTTTGTATAGACTTAGACATCTGCCCTTCTACAATTATCTTCCTTGGCAGACAGTTGGTCAGTGTTGGTGTCCGGGCAAAACAGACCTCTATTGAGACATTCACAGATGCCCAAGGACAAGAATTACGGCATATCTGAAGCTGTCGAGCCACAGCTCTCAGGGAGATGGAGAGAAAGAGCAAGATAGGATTCACTCGGTCAGCAGGGAGGAAAGTGCCCTCCCAAGCTAACCTCACATTAACCTTAAAGCATGCCGATCCTTTGCTTGTCAGTCTGCTGACTAACGACCTGTGTCTCAAAGCTTATCTCATTGCACCCTCTGGTCACAGGCTTCCTTTTGTAACCTTTGACCTTTATGTTGCCACGGCAACGGCTCTGCCTTTATTGCTCAGCCTTAGCCTAGGTATGCGCTTCGGACCAATGAGAGGTAATATTTGTAACTCCTTCTTTTGCTTCAAGCCTCCCAGAGGAAGAGAGATTTTGGAGAAAACTAGACTAGAAGAAGAAGCTGGAAGAAGAAGCAAGGAGGAGTTAGCAGCAGGACAGGATTATTAGAGTAGAAACAGAACAACGAAGAGCACATGAATAAAGAGAACGTGTGTGTGAGAAGATTCTTTTTCTAGAGCCGTCAGACTCCAGTTCATGCACTTATTGGAGCATCATTTTCTGAGCCCCAAGTGAAGACTTGGAAGGCCGGACCTTGAAAGCTTTAATACCCTGTATTGTTAAAAAAAATGGATCTTTGAGTTGTTTGTGGTGGTACACACTTAAAATTCTACTATTTGAGAGGTAGAGGTAAGAGGATCACAGCAAGTTCAAGGCTAGCCCGGTCTATGTAGCAAGCTATTGGCAAGCTGGGGTTCCTGGTGAGACTGCTTCAAAATAAATAAGAGAGAACCAAAAAACAGCAGTACCTAACAGGATTGCCATCTATGAATCCCTTCTTAAGGAGAGAGTGCTGGCTGTCAAGAACAGTGTCCGTATGCCCAGACAACCTAATCTGGCAGACAAGAAATACCCAACCTTTTTGTAGCGAAGCCATACAGTCTATTACATATCATGCTTCATGAAGGGACAGTTTTCCTGGAGACATCTCTACTGGTACCTTCCCAAGGAGGGCATCCAGTGTCTCAGAGATTGCGTCCACCTGAGACCACACACCTGTTGCCCTGTATATCGGCCATCCTGAGACTGTAGGTCCTAGTCCATATGTCGAGAGGGTGAGCAACCTGCAAGGTTTAAAAGAGGGGAGGTGGACGGACACCCACAGAAGGAGCTCTGTGTCCCTGGGTGCTGAGGCTGGGGCTGACTCAGCAATGAATTCTAGTTCAGAAGCACCTGTGGTCCTAGACATGGTCGGCCACCACAGCGAAGGTGGAGAAGATTGTTTCATGTTGAATAAACTTAAAAGGAAAGCAAGAAAGATATGAAGAATGCCTATCTAACTGAAATATATCTCGATATATATATAGAAAATCTAACTAACATGACTACAAGCTTGATTATTATCAATGATTACCCATTAACAACCTATATTTCCTAGTTATACATTACATTTTAAAAATGAACTACACAATCACAATACCTTAATCAAGATCAGAAATACATATACATATAACAAAATTGACCTTAAAATCC
>NC_022022.1:14177276-14179335 GCF_000317375.1 Microtus ochrogaster
AAAAAAAAAAAAAAAAAGGAAAGCAAGAAAATGTGAACACCATAACAAGGTCTTGAGAAAAACACTTTCTGAGTTTCTGACGATTCATCACATTTTCCTGTTGACCAGGATGGTGGCTTGAATGATCTGCCACCCACAGTATCTAGGCATTTTTGTATTTGGTCTCCAGTTGGTGGCCCTGCTTGAGCAGGGTTAGGATGTGTGGCCTTGCTGGCGGAAGTGTGTCACTGGAGGTAGGCTTTGAGATCTTAAAGCCTTGGACCATTCCCAATGGCACCTCTCTGCTTCATGCTTGCAATTGAAGATGTGAGCTGTCCCCGTCTCCTGCTGGCTCCATGCCTGCTTGCTGCCATGCCTCCCTCGTGTGGTGGAGAACTTTTATCACCCTCAAATTGAAACCCAAATAAACACTTCCTTCCATGAGCTGCCTTGGCCATGGTCTTTAATAACAGCCACAGAATTGTAACTAAGAAGTACAGGATTAGGGGCTGGCGAGATGGCTCAGTGGTTAAGAGCATTGCCTGCTCTTCCAAAGGTACTGAGTTCAATTCCCATCAACCACATAGTGGCTCACAACCATCTGTAATGAGGTCTGGTGCCTGCTTCTGGCCTGCAGACATACACACAGACAAAATATTGTATACATAATAAAGAAATAAATAATTTTAAAAAAGAAATGCAGGATTAAGAGAGATAGCTCTGGTTAATGTTGCTTTCTTTGCTCTTAAGATAGGTAAAGTTGTCAGTAAGTCAGATACAAAATTTACCCAGTGCTCTCTTCTAGAGTGTCGTCATCAAGATATTTTTTCTTTTAAATTATGATGATTTTAATAATAATCCTAAAGTAGGTGGTGGTGGCACTCACCTTTAATCCCAGGACTCTGGAGGCAGAGGCAGATGGATCTCTGTGAGTTTGAGGCTAGCCTGGTCTACAGAATGAGTTCCAGTATAAACTTCAAAGCTACACAAAGAAACCCTGTATCAAAAAAACATCATATAAGTCCCCCCACCCCAATCTCTGGGCAGTACTATAGAACACAGTAAAGGTGACCAAGAGTGTTAACTGCACATCTTCTTGGCAAGTCCGTCAGTGAGAACAAAGGTTCTCCAAAAGTTTCCACATAATTATACATTGTAGCCCCTCTTGTCTTTACTGAGGGGTGACGTTGAAGAAAGGAAAGTAAAGGAATTGGCATCAATTCAGATTACAGGGTACACATAGGAAGGACCCAGAAATATGTCGTTCCTTCCTGCCAATATCTGGACCAACATCTCATTGGTCTGGAGATGACAGACAGCCCAGCACTCAGTTACTGTGCATCTTTCCAAAGCCTAGACAACTGGTGTGGCCAGTCATCAGCTCTGCTATTGGCTGATGGGAGGGAAAAGACTGGAACAAGGGTGAGTGAAGAAAGGAGAGGGAAGACTGGGTCAGGATCAGAACAGGGAACTGGAGCACAAAACCTGTGGGCTTTTAGCAGGTTAGAAGTCAAAGTCGATTTGCCAAGAAATCATAACATGAGACCAGTAGGAGTCCAAGATAAAGCCGGGGGGGGGGCAGAGTGGCAGAGCAAAGGATCAAGCTGGAATTGTCAGGCTAAGGAACCCTTCCACCTCCTTCTTCTGTGAGTCACGTGTGTTGATGTGGCCACTGCGTCAGAGTCTTGTGTTGCTTTTGTGATTCCATACCTGTCTTACTGACTGGTCACCAACCAGGATGTCACTCACCGATCTTTCTACTTTCTCTTATCCTTTGTGAAGTGCTCTTCATCATGCTTCCAAACTTGGGGATTAGGGAGATGGTAGTGTGAAATACAAGGCTTCTTTCTATGAGTCATCACAATGCTCTGTATCTGTCTGGTTACTTATCTATCTACATATCCATCAATGTACATATGTATATATGTTTGGTAAGGGATATTTTGTTTTATCACCCATTCATGAGGCAATAGTATTTATTTTTTATTTTTATTTTTTTTTGCTGCTGATTAAGAGAAGGACATAGGGCTTCTTTTCTCTTCTTTCTTTCTTTTTTTTTTTTTTTTTTTTTTTTTTTTTT
>NC_022022.1:14180440-14203234 GCF_000317375.1 Microtus ochrogaster
GTAGACCAGGCTGGTCTCGAACTCACAGAGATCCGCCTGCCTCTGCCTCCCGAGTGCTGGGATTAAAGGCGTGCGCCACCACCGCCCGGCTTGGTGAGTCGTTTTTATATGAAAGTCAGCAGAGGTGAATCAGCTGTACCTCAAAGCCAGAAACCGGAAAGGGGCAGTGGATAGGTGCAAATGATTCATGTGAGTCTTGATTACGCAAATCAAGAGTACAAGAATATGTGTATCTTTGCTGCTAAAGCAAGACATGGACACTTTGATGGGTTTTAGTCTCTAAGATAACAGGTATGAAACCCCATGAATGTCCTGCAGTGTCTGGAAGTATTGCAGGCATCATTAAAAAAAACAAAAGACAATGATCTTAATTCTAGTTAATGTTGAGACACACTCATGTAGCCCAGACTACAGTGTGGTGAATTTTTTTTTTTTTCAAGACAGGGTTTCTCTGTGGCTTTGAAGCCTGTCCTGGAACTAGCTCTTGTAGACCAGGCTGGCCTCAAACTCATAGAGATCTGCCTACCTCTGCCTTCTGAGTGCTGGGATTAAATTCTAATTGGTCTTAATAATAAAAACCTGGAGTCATATATTAGGGTGTGAAAGCTGAAAGGTCAGAGAAGCAGAGCAGCCAGTCACTTAGAGTTCTTACTTCTATGAAATCCTCAGACTGAAGGGTGAACTCCTGTCTCCTTCCACCTTATATTCCTCTCTCTGCCCAGCCTTATCACTTCCTGTCTTCATATCCCTAGTGCTGGGATTAAAGGTATATTCCTCCCAAGTGCTGACATCAAAGATGTGTGCCACCATTGCCTGGCCTCCGTGGTTAACTGGTAGCTAGCTCCACCCTCTGATCTTCAGGCAAGCTTTATTTGTTAGAGCACAAACAATCACTACACTATGGCATTTCGTTTAGGCTAGTATTCAGTCAGTGCCTGAAATGAGCATATTGAAGCTCTCTTTCTCTCTCTAGCCCTTTTTCTCGTTTTTCTACACTACTATTTGCATGATTCTACTTTGAAAGCTAATTCCACTTGGTGACTCTGCAAGATCAAACTTAGAGCAAAGATCTTGACATTGGTTTTCTTCCAGTCCGTCCAGCTGTGGGACAGAGGACATGAAATGACAACCTGTATTTCAGTGGGAGCTCCAGGATTCAAAGGTTCACGGAGCGAAGCTGAGGCTTGGTACATGTGGTATCATCAGAGCACCAGAAGGGGGCCCAGGAGAGGCTATGGGTGAAGGCGCAGCCCAGGTCTAGTTGAGACACCAGCATATTGAACTGAGAAAATGCCTCTGTTAGACAGGCCATGGACAAATTTGTTGGGGGGTTTTCCTTATTAATGATTGGTGTTAGAGGGCCTACCCCTCTCACTGTGAGCAGATCAACCCCTGGGTAGGTGGTCCTGGGTTGTAGAAAAAGCGGATTGAGCAAGTCATAGAAAGCAAGCCAGCCAGTGGCAGTCCCCTGTGGTTTCTGCTTCAGTTCTCATCTCCAGGTACCTGCCTTGAGTTCTCGCTCCATTTCCCAAGTTATCCACATCTCTACTTCTAACCCAATCTTTATGTATTCCTCACTCCTGCTGTTCTTGACTTTCTTGTTTGGCCTCTTTTAATTCACATTCCCTGGCTGGTTGCTTTGATAAAAGCAGAATGGACTTGAACCCCTTGGTTTGATACTGTTGTCCTGTGAGGATCCCACATTTATATCTGCAGTTAAGGTTTATGCAAATAGATGCTTTGGGGGAAAGGTCTCTTGGTCTTGTATTCAAGTGAGGGACACAGAGGGTAGAAGAAGCTCTTTCTTTTGGGGTTGAGGAGCAGGAATCACTGTCCATTCTGCTCCTCAGTGAGACACAAGGTCTCCTCCTCCCCAAGCTTTCTGTCTAGGATTCCCTTCTCTCTAATTACTGGGAAAGTCCTTCTTTTTCCTTCTTAGGGAAGGACTCACCCAGCACTAGGACTTTTCTAGGCTCCCACACCTTTATACAGAAGTTGTTAAAACAAAGAAGCAACCATTGATGAATGTGTTGTTGCTTGTCCTGCTGAACGGGGACTCCTGGGAGCAGAGAACTCATCTTACCTCTTTGCTTACCAGTAGTCAAATTAAAAATCCTACAACTTTGAAGGTTTACTTAATTGAGGGGGGAAAAGATTATTACAGAAATGGCTAAATGGGCTGCCAGAGCTTAAGTTATACCCGTTGCCTTGATTATGTAATGTTTTGTACTTAAAACAAACGACACTTGACTCAACTGATAAATCTATTCTTTCTTGCTCTTACTGTAATGGTATGCAGTCTTTTCCCAGTACTGGAGACTACTTTACATCTTTATATATTCAAGACCCTCAGCATGAGATGAGTCATCTCAAAAATAAATGACCCCTTTCCCATAGTTCAAGAACCGTTAAGCAAAGCTCTGTGGTAAATCATACTATTCTTGCATTATTATGTAATTGGGTAAGTAAAAACCAATTGAGATTAACCATGATTAGATTTTAAATTTCATTTTACTTTATTTAATTTTTTGGTTTCTTTTTTTTACATTTACTTTAGCAGATTTAATAATAATAGGACAGAAATTTTAGTGCAGTGTAACCCTAATTCAGAGGAAATAGAAGAGGCCACTGACTCTAATCACCAAGGTTTTTGACTTCGTGCCATGTCTACATGTCTACAGATAATCAACAGAGATCTTATCTTGGTTAAGCCAAGTCAACCCTCTAATATTTCCCTTTGGTCAGCAGTGCTATGCCTGCAGCATTTCATTTTGAAATGTAATATTGTCTGCCACTAAATTAAAAGGACAGAGAAAGAAAATAATACAATTAAAGGGGTTGAAAAATGTCAACTATGCTTTCATTATGGTTGATAATACCAGCCTTCAAATGAACTGAAATTCAAAGTGAGTTTGAGGAGGGGAAAAGCAAAACAAGAGGCTTCCTATCTTTCTACTACTTAATTAAAGTAAGACCTTGCATTTAATATCTGCTTTTTGTTTTGCTCCTAGAAATGAGAAGTAGAAGGAGCGCTGTAATCCCTGCGGTAGGGCTTGCTTCTGGGGGGTGTAACTTCCCACCCACCGGCGTTGATTCCCTGGCCTCGTGTGCTGAGGAGTGTTCTGAAGCTATGTTTGAGTTCAGGAGTAGAAGACGGAGTATTTAGTGACTGCGTGGCTGTGGGGATGGCAGCTCACATATGTGTATATTGTCACTCTAACGGTAGCTATTAAAGAGAGTGTCAGAAGCCAGTTCTCAAGACCACAGAAGTTCTCATGTGATGAAATATCACACCATGAACTAATATACATAACCACCCTACTTATGTACACACATTTTCTTATACAGACAAAGAGAGATTAGGAGGTTAAATGGCTTGACTGGCAGCTAGCTGTTAGTCAGCAAAGCTGGGATTTCAACCCAAATGAGACTGATTTCAGAAAGTCTGATCTTTTACTTGGCAGAGAAGTCATTTTTTGTCTCTTTGTTACAGGGTCTTGCTGAATAACCCAGGATGGCCTCGTATTAACATGCTCTTTCCCTTAGTGTCTTGAGTGGACTACAGGCATATGCCTGGATTCACGAAGGAACTATTTTTAGTTTCAACTACTAGGAAAATTCCATGGGTATATCAGGGATTTTCCCAAGTTGGAAGACTAGGCCATTTTACTTAGCACAATGACCATAGGGTTAGTTACTGTGTAGCACAGGCCACAGGCTCCTCCTTTGTCTGGCAGAATAAAATGGATGTGGTGGTGTATTCCTGTGACCCCATCACAGGAATCAGGTGTCAGAGGCAGGAAGACTGGTGGACGTTTCAGGCTATCCTTATTTGGATAGCAAGTTCCAGGCCAGCCAGGAGCAAATAGTAAGATCCTATCTCAAAAGCATCAATGAATTCAAACACAGACAAAAATGAAGGAAGAGGAGGAGGAGGAGGAGGAGGAGGAGGAGGAGAAGAAGAAACTGAAAAAGGAAAACAAATGGCTAACTAATCTTCTATTGTCTGAACACACAGCATTTTATCTATCTGCTCTCTTAAATAGAAGTTTTATAGCATTTGATAAAAAAGACTCAGATTTGATATTTCTTACAAAAGAAAGTTTTAAATTGGAAGTCAAGTGATAATACATACATAGCTAAGCTTACGTGGCCAAGGTGTGGTCCTGCTTGCCACGGTCTGGCTTCCATTCTGTCCTGCAAGGCTACAAGCACAAGTTGTAAATCTCTCCCGGAGACAAGTTCCTCCTCTGGCTGTCCCCACCAGCCTTTTTCTTTTCCCTTGTAGAGTTTCCTGGGAGAGCTCTAATTTCTTGGGGTCCTTTGCCTCAGTAGTCTGATAGCCAAAGGAAGGGATATGAGACAGGCTGAGAGGTAGAAAGGGGCCCTGAAGGTAGGTTAGGAAGAGCTGATTCTCTCCCGTAGAGAACCTCCAGTGTCTTCGATTTCAGGCTCCACTGGCCATTTTAAATAAACCTGGCCTCTTTTGTAACAGCTGAATAAGCAGCTGAAGAAGAAACTGGCTGTGGAGGTGAAGGACTGGGGTGGCTGATAAGAAGAATTTAGCTGTGGACTTGGAGGGAAGTGATAGGCCTGGGAAGGGTGTCTTTGGAAAAGGCTAGCCTCATCATTCAGCTCACCCAGCAACTGCCAGTCTTCACTGCGTAAGACTGTGGCAGGTTATCGGAAGTGTTATTCGTTTTCATAGACTTTTTAGCATACTGTTGGCCTGCAAAGCAAACACGGCCTGTCTAATCACAGATGTGTGGATAGCTAAGCCACTGCCTTGCAGTAACCAGTCTCTCAGGCTGGAATGAAAACATCTAAGGGGACATTTTACTCCTCCCTTTGGCGATCAAACTATTGAAATGGAATATCTCCAGGTATATCCTGCTGGGAGCTGAGATAGTTGAAGCTGGGGCGTGGGGGGAGGGAGAGGGCTCCAGAGGAGGAATTTGTCTCCCAGAGAAATATTAAGAACTTTCTTTTCATAGGACTTTGCCAGAGAGATCCTGAGCTGAGACCTTGGTGGTTCTGGGACCACACCTTGACCAGCTGTCTCTTTGAACCCTATCCTTTTATCCTACAGGAAAGGCAGACTGGTGTGTGTGTGTGTCTGTGTGTGTCTGTGTGTGTGTGTATGTGTGCACGTGTGGCCATATCTCTTTGTTCCTCTTCCCTATGTAGTCAAATACATTAAATAAATCTTTCCTTTTGCTTTTCATTATTAGCTTGTCTTTTAAAATTCACTTATGGAGGATGGCTGGCTTGTTGGGGGAGGAGTGTGGCTTGTTGGGGCACGGGTTGAACCCCAAGTCTGTGGCTCTGTTCTGAAAATCAGCTTACCTAGAAAGTTTTAATGTTCCAGGCTGCTTTAGGTTGGGAAACAGGATCTGAACTCTCATCTTATTTAAAGCCTCTCTTAATCTCCTGGGGCGGCGGCTGCTGTGGGGGTGGGGATGGGGCTGGGGAGGGGTAGATTGTTGATCGTTACTAGTTCTTGCTAGACAGTTTGGAGGTGGGTGTTCTTCCCTATCTCTTCTCTCTTCAAATGGATTTAGAGAATTTACTGGTGTTGGGCAATGGGTATCCACAGGTCAAAGCTTGCCTCGTGATCTTTCTCCAAGTCCGCACAGGTTAGTCAAGGTTGGGAAGCGACGTGGTTAACATTTTCATATACAGTTCTTTTCCTTAGCCCTGAACATTTTCTTTTGCAAAATAATGCAAGACACAGACTAAAGGCTTGAGAGGAAAGGGAACGAAACAAATCCCATGCATTTCAGGTAGCACTTTATGAAGTAAAAAATTCTGTCACATCTTTTATATTTTGTGCACTCTGATTCCTTTAGAACTTTGTGTAGGTGATTGAATAGTTTGTAGGGCGCTGCTGGAGTTAAAAAAAGGTGTGTGTGTGTGTGTGTGTAGGCTAAAACCAGGTGTGGTGGTGCAGGCCTAACCTAGGATTAAACTAGAGGCAGAGGCAAGTGGATTTCTGGGAGTTCGAGGCCAGCCTGGTCTACAGAACGAGTTTCAGGACAGCCAGGGCCACACAGAAACCCTGTCTCGAACAAAACAAAAGGAAAACAAAACGAAAACAAAGCAAATGGGGGGTTAGCTCTGTAAATTCTCACGGTAAATTGGAATTCCATATTCAACCAATCATTAACACACACACACACACACACACACACACACACACACACACACACACACACAGCTATTAGCGTGTCTCACACTGCAAAATGAAATTCCAGTGAGAGTGGGTATTCTATTGTTTTTTGAATCTGGCTACCTTGCTTAGACACAAGTAGGTGTCTTTTGTCTTAAGTATTATAGACAACAGGTGTGCATTCAAAGACATTTGTAGAGAAACACAGACAAAAAAGTGACATTTCCTCAGGGCAACAATTACTAGTGAGTAAAAACCTAAAGAGCATTTTAGAAACAGAACCCTTTTAGTTTCAGATACGTAGTCCTAAAAGCCGTCCTTGCTTGGAAATCAGGTTGTGCAGCTTGGCAACCGGGCAGCCTGCCTTCCCAGTGAACTAACTGGCTCCGCCCAGCTGCTGCTCCGCGGTACCGGCTGGAACCGAGGCGGAAGTCGGTCAGGCTGCCTCTGCCCAAGGTAAGAGTCCCGCTCTGTTTAGTTTTCGCTGTCAAGACTCTTGGCAAAGCTTATAAAAATCGAAGCCAGCTGGGCGACAGCGGCGAGCGTTGGCAGCTGCGCCGACAGGGGCAGTCAGGAGGCGGGATGGGGGCTGCGCTCGCCAGCAGGGTTTTCTTGATCTCCCTGAAGATTTAGGCTCGTGTGCCTCGTGACTTTGAGTGACGAGCCCTAATCCCAAGAAAGGGGTAGTTGCAAGGACAGGCAAGTAGGCCTGCAAAGTACTGACTTTATTTGTGCACCATAAGAAAAATTGAACAACAGTAACTTGGTTTTTACATTTAACTCCAATGTCGTAATTGTCCACGTGAACGTTTCTCTCTTTTTCTCTTTCCTTCTCTCTTCTCTTTCTCCCCTTTTTGCTTTTGTCATGACTCCTAAGGTCAAAGGGAAATTTTCAACTACCAAATTGGTATGTGGAATTTTTCGTAACACAGCTAAACTTTGAACTTTCAGTTCAACTACAGTCTTCCTTTCCTGAATTAAGAGAAGGAAAAAGAGAGAGTCTATTACACTTCGTTAATACAGAGGTGGGATTTATCTGTTGGTTTCTTGGTATCAAAGCTAGAATTTACAGAGGAAGTTTTGTTCAGCAAAGTTTTAGTAGTCAATTAGTAGGCAGACATTTCTTTTTGCTCTGCCTTCAGTGGCATACCTTTCTGCTCAGGGAATGTCAGACTCTTTTGAAATTCAATTTACAAAAGCATTGGGGCTTGTCTTTTTTGTTGCTACCTGTCAGTCACCAATTGTGGCAGGAAAATCACGTTACAAGTTTTATAGTAATATTTCTAAGAGGAGGACACTTATATCAATTGGCACAGTTAGGCAAGATTCCAAAGAAAGAAGGTGTTTTAAATGGAGACCTGACTTATGGTCTCATTCAGTAGCCCAGACTGGCCTGGAACTTTCCATAGACCAGGCTGGCCTTGAACTCACAGATATCCACTAGCCTCTGGAGTGCTGGGATTAAAGGCGTGTGCCGCTGCACACTTAGGGGGTAGATCTGATCAAAGAATTATATGCATGCATGAAATTCTCAATAAAGAAGTGAGGCTCTGGGTATAGCTGGTCCGTTTCCCAGTTTCCCACCAGTTTAGCCTTGGCTGAGTTATTACCTTGACTTCTGGCAGAGGATCCCAAGCTGAGCTCTGCTCTCATTGAGGAGTATTGAAGTCAAAGAGCTTTTGTTTATGTCTACTGTGTCAACTGGGGTATTTGTCATATTGGAAATTTAAACTGGAATTCGGTATGGTGGCTTACCCCTGTAATCCTAATACCTGGAAGGCCAAGGCAGGAGGATTGCCTTGAGACTGAGGCCAGTCTGGGCTACACAGTAAGTTCGAGGCCAGTGTAGGTTACAGAGTGAGACTCTGTCTCAAAGAAACAAAAAAGGAAGTCAAACTGAAATTTAAAGCAGTGATGCCCATTAGCATAAGTAACATTTTAATGGCAGATATGAACAATACTTACCTAGAACAATAAAAGAGCAGTTTTAGATTTTGAAAGAAAAAAAGATTTATTACATATATTAATTCACATAGATGTGAGTGTATGTTTGTCTATATGTCTGTTTCTCTCTGTCATCTGTCTGTATCTGAGAAAGGGCATTAAGGAGAGGAAATGCCCTCTACTTCCCGTTCTGTGATTCTAAGGGTGAATGACCACCGTTGATAACTGTTAGAAGCATTGCATAGCGCTTTTTTCCTTCTCTTTTTCCTTTTATGCTCATTTGTGTATGTTTTGGTACACTATGTAGCATTTTGCAGTTTCCTTAAGTTTTTACTTCTCAGTGTGGCGTTAATGTGCCTTTACTTTGTGTGTGTGTGTGTGCTTTCTTTTTGAGACCGGGTTTCTCTGTGTAGCTCTTGCTGTCCTGGAACTCTATCTGTAGACCAGACTGGCTTCAAACTCAGAGATCTGCCTGCCTCTTCCTTCTGAGTGCTGGGTAAAGGCAAGCGCCACAACTGCCCTGCTCATTCTTTTACTTAAATGTTTTAGGAGTTTTGAGAGTTGAGTTAATCCTTGTGAAACACTTAATAATTAGTTGTTGTCTTTGTCTTCAGAAACGATTTCATTCTTCTCTTGCTTTTGAGACAGAATCTCATGTGTCACATAGCCTAGACTGGCCTGAAGTTTGCTGTGTAGCTCAGGGTGCTCTTGAACTCCCGAGGGTCCCACCTCTGTCTCCTGTGTGCTGTCTTTCCGGCCTTCTTCTGTGTTCTTTCTAGAGCTTGGTAGACAGTAGTCTATAGTTTGGCTATAACACAGTTTATTTTTGCTTTTTTTTTTTTTTTTTTTTTTTTGGTTTTTCGAGACAGGGTTTCTCTGTGGCTTTGGAGCCTGTCCTGGAACTAGCTCTGTAGACCAGGCTGGTCTCGAACTCACAGAGATCCGCCTGCCTCTGCCTCCCGAGTGCTGGGATTAAAGGCGTGCGCCACCACCGCCCGGCTGCAGTTTATTTTTGCAAGCTTTTAAATTATCTTATTTTTTTTAAAAAAATATTTATTTATTTATTAAGCATACAATGTACTGTTGGCAAGGAAGACACCAGGTTTCATTATAGATGGTTGTGAGCCACCATGTGGTTGCTGGGAATTGAACTCGGGACCTCTGGAAAAGCAGCCAGTGCTCTTACCCTCTGAGCCATCTCTCCAACCTCCAAATTATCTTATTTTTGATTTTTTTCTTTTTGGAGCCTGGTTTCTCTATATAACAGCTCTGCCTGTCCAGGAACTCACTTTGTAGATCAGGCTGGCCTCGAATTTAAAGAGATTAACCTGCCTCTGTCTCGTGATTGCTGGGATTAAAGGTGTGTGTCACTACTTCCCTTCTCTTACATCTTACATCTTTAAGCTTTGCTATTTTAAATTTTCCTTGACTAACGGTCTGAGTGTTTTTTCCTATAGGATGAATTTGTAGAAGTGGATGTCTTGTCAGAGGTTAAACTTATTTTTAGCTTACTAGGGCACTGTGAAATTTCTTTTGAAAGTATTGTGACGGCTTATTCTCTGTACTCTGCATGAGTGCTCGTTTTTTTTTAAATTTGATTATTTTATTATTATTATTTTTAAAATCGATTTTTATTGAGCTTTACATTTTTCTCTGCTCCCCTCCCTACCTCTCCCTTTCCCCCTTCAGCCCTCCCCCAAGGTCCCCATGCTCCCAATTTACTCAGGAGATTTTGTCTTTTTCTACTTCCCATGTAGATTAGATCTATGTATATCTCTCTTAGTGTCCTCATTGTTGTCTAGGTTCTCTGTTATTGTGGTTTGTAGGCTGGTTTTCTTTGCTTTATGTTTAAAAACCACCTATGAGTGAGTACCTGTGATAGTTGTCTTTCTGTGTCTGCATTACCTCTCTCAAAATAATGTTTTCTAACTCCATCCATTTGTCTGCAAAATTCAAGCTGTCATTTTTTTTCTGCTATGTAGTACTTCTTGTGTAAATGTACCACATTTTCCTTATCCATTCTTTGGTCGAGGGGCATTTAGGTTCTGGCTATGACAAACAAAGCTGCTATGAACATAATTGAGCATATGTCCTTGTGGCATATATATCGAAAAGTGGTATTACTGGGTCTTGAGGAAGGTTGTTTCCTAATTTTCTGAGAAGTCACCACACTGACATCCAAAGGGGTTGTACCAGCTTGCATTCCCACCAGCAGTGCAGAAGTGTTCTCTTTTCCCCACAACCTCTCCAGCATAAATTGCCATCAGATCTTGGCCATTCTTACAGTTGTAAGATGGAATCTCAGCATTGTTTTGATTTGCATTTCTCTGATGACTAAGAATGTTGAACACTTCCTTAAGTGTCTTTCAGCCATTTTAGATACCTCTGTTGAGAGTTCTCTGTTTAGGTCTGTACTCTATTTTTTTTTTAAGTTGGATTATGTGTTCTTTTGGTGTCCAGTTTCTTGAGTTCTTTGTATAATTTGGAGATCAGACCTCTGTTTGATGTTGGGTTAGTGAAGATCTTTTCCCATTCTGTAGGCTGTCATTTTGTCTTGTTGACAGTGTCCTTTGCTTTACAGAAGCTTTTCAGTTTCAGGAGGTCCCATTTATTAATTGTTTCTCTCAGAGCCTGTGCTGCTGGGTTATATTTAGGAAGTGGTCTCTTGTGCCAATTAGTTCAAGCATATTTCCCACTTTTTCTTATAAGGTTCAATGTGGTTGGCTTTATGTTGAGGTCTTTGATCCATTTGGGCTTGAGTTTTGTGCATGGTGATAGATATGGGTCCATTTTCATTCTTATACATGTTGAAATCCAGTTATGCCAGCACCACTTGTTAAATATGCTTTCTTTTTTTCCAATTGATATTTTTTGCTTCTTTGTCAAAAATCGGGTGTTCAAAGATGTGTGGATTGATATCTGGGTCTTCTATTTGGTTCCAAGTGTTCAGTTCTTTATATACTTGGTAATACTGAGATTTATTAGTCTTGTGCATTTTATTATTTATTTATTTTTTGTACTTTTGTTTTATTGAGACAGGGTTTCTCTGTGTATCCCTGATTGTCCAGGAACTCTAGAACAGGTTGGACTTGAACTCAATCTGCCTCTATTTTCTGAGTGCTGGGATTGAAGGTCAGTGTGCACCTGTGTGTGTGTGTGTGTGTGTGTGTGTGTGTGTGTGTTTGCGTGTGTATGTAAGCATAGTGTACGGAGAGTTTTGTCTATATCTGTATGCTATAAACGTATATGTGCTTTTTTTTTTTTTTGGTTTTTAAGACAGTGTTTCTCTTTGTAACAGGTCTGGCTGTCCTGGACTCACTCTATAGACCAGGCTGGCCTTGAACTTGGAGAGATCTGCCTGAGTCTGCCTCCCTAGTGCTGGGATCAAAAGTGTGCACCTCCATGCCCATCTGTACATAAACATTTTAACCCTCCTTCCCTTTCTACCATGTTGATCCCAAGGATTGAGCTCAGGTCATCAGGCTTGGTGACATGAACCTTAACCCACTTAGTCATCTATAGGTCCTATATACGTGCATGTGTGTATATGTGTGTGTATAAACCCACATACACATACATATATTAAGTAGGAAATTGATGAGAAAACAAGAGGTTCCAGTTAGGAGACAGAACATAAATAGAAAAAACAAGATCTAGTGCATGTTACGTTGTTTGTATAGTGTAGCATAGAGAAAAATGTCCTCGAAATTTGAATTAGGCTAAAAAGTATGAAACACAATATGGCTTATACTGGCACCCTTAATGATTTCTGAGTAGGTAATAAATGGGGAAAGAGGAGACTGATGGAGATTGCTCTTTAGGAGACCATCTGGTGGGGTGAAGTGAAGTTAGGGTGGTTTGATGGCTATTCTTGGTTGGCAGCTTGGCTGTATCTGGAATGAACTATAATCCAGAAATCTTGAAGCTGGAAGACACAGGCTTCCTAGATCTAGATCTGGAGGCAGGATGACACCTGCCTTTGATCAAGATCTTGAGGTGGGAAGACACCTTTGTTCTGGGCCACACCTTCTGCCTGAAGCCTATATAAGGGCAATGGAAGAAGGTAGCGCTTGTTCTTTGCCTGCTTGCCCTTGCCTTGCCAACACATATATTCCTCCACTGGCATTGGAGCCTACTTGTTCCAGATTCAGGCATAGATAGAAGACCAGCTGAGACACCCAACCTTGTGGGACAGTAGTATTCTTGGGCTTTCCATTCACAGATGATAGTTATTGTTGGGTTAGTTGGACTGCAGCCTGTGAGTCATTTCAATACATTTCATATATACATATATATTCACACACATACATACACGGACACACACATACACATATATATATTCACACACACCTGTTCATCCCACAAGTTCTGTGCCTCTAGAGAACCCTGACTAAGACAGATGGAGCGAGTATAGGAACAAGAGTTTCTTCATTAGCTTGGGATGAAAGAGAGGGCGTTAGAGGAAAACAGCAGACAGAGGCAGCAGCGGCAGGAAACAGATGGCAGAGGAAGATGGAAAGGGCTGGGCAATTGTGGTGGGCTCTGCACAGCACGGGTGGAAGACCGGGTGCAAGTGCATGGTATCCCATTCTGAGAGGCCGAGGTTTCAAGTCTTTTGGATTGGAGATATGTCAACAGGCCATAATCCGACACAAGAACCAGGCCGGAGGAAAAAGTGTGCATCTCATTCAGCAAGTTGAACTTATTGTCACTCACATGGACAGCTGAGTCACAGGATGGCAGATGTGGGTTTAGAACAGTGGAAAGGTTATGAAACATCCCAGACGGCATGGGGGTGATGAGCCAGTGAGGAACTGGGTGAGAAATGGGAAGATGGTGGCCAAGGTTGAAAGTCACAGGGATGGATAGATGGAGGTGGGGAGATGGCTCAGTGGTAAAGGACTTGCTGCGGAAGTCTGAGGACTCCAGTTTGGATTCTGGACAGTTACGTAAATGCACTGTGGTGTTCTGCCTGTAATCCCAGGGTTTAGGAGGCAGCGGATGAGATCCCTGGAGCCAGCTAGCTAGTCCAATTGGTGAGCTCTGGTTCAAACAAGAGACTCTGCTTCAATACATAAGGGAGCAATTGACTAGGAAGACATATATCTGCACATAGATGTGATCTACAAACATTTGTATACGCACATGCACAGTAAACACACAGACACTCAGGCACACATAGTCGGAGAGAGAGGAGGGAGTTGGCTTGTGAGGAGGGGGAGAGTGCGCTAGAGAAACAGAAACTCACGGGAATGGCTATCTTCATGTAAAAGGCAGATTTAATTTGAAACAAAAGTCATGTAGTAGAACCTGGCTTTACAATGTTGCTGAAGATAGCCTAGAACTTCTGGCCTGCCTGGCCCTGTATCCTGAGTCCTGGGATTACAGATGTATGTGCACCATCATGCCTAGTTTTGTGCAGTGATGTGGATGGAGACACAGGGCTTTCTATGCGATAGGCAAGCACTCTTTTTTTTCTGTTTTTATTATTTATTTATTTATTTATTTATTTATTTATTTATTTATTTATGATTTCTGTCTCTTCCCCGCCACCGCCTCCCATTTTCCTCCCCCTCCCCCAATCAAGTCCCTCTCCCTCGTCAGCCCAAAGAGCAATCAGGGTTCCCTGCCCTGTGGGAAGTCCAAGGACCACCCACCTCCATCCAGGTCTAGGAAGGTGAGCGTCCAAACTGCCTAGGCTCCCACAAAGCCAGTACGTGCAGTAGGATCAAAAACCCATTAGGCAAACACTCTTATCAATTGAGCTACGTCTGTGGCCCCTAATATGCTTAAGAAGACTATTTGTGACATTTGACTTTTGTTCTGCTTAGATTGTTTTTCACTTGTCCCCTAAAGTTTATTTTCACCTCTTCTTTTCTTCCTGTGATTCTTTTGTGGCTCTTACTCAAATCACACTCAACTGAACCCTCTCACCTCCATATGCCTTTTCTACCCGAGGATTCGAGCTCAGAAAGTATGACAGCCATTTTCTCACCGCTCATTTTCCATGACTTTGGTGTCTGAATCAGGTCCTTACTGTACATATTTGTGTCATTTTTACCCCCCCCCCCCCGTTTCCTGCTGTGAAAAAGTGTGGAACTTTTTTTAAAAAATTAAAAAAAAAATCTTGGCAAGCAGAAATCCTTGACCCAGTTTTTGACTTCCCTATCATTTGAGATTCAGCTATCGCAGTCAATTTATTCCTTGGTATGGAAGTTTTCTAGGAAGGTGAAGTTACTAGAACAAAGGAGAGACAGAGTTTCTGAAATATTTTAGAAGGTTTAAGCAGAAGTCTGGCAAATCCCAGCTGTTAAGCACTGCGGTGTCTGGAAGAAATGAGTGTAAACGCTGATCCAGAAGTTAAGAGTGATGGCACATGATGGTGACCAGGTTTACCAATGTTTTAAAAGATTCATTTTTACTTTTAATGATGTGTGTGTTTCTGTGTGTGTGCATGTGAATGCTGGCAGAAGCCAGAAGCATCAGGTCATCGTGGAACTGGAGTTATAGGCAGTTGTGAGCTGTCTGATTTGGGTTTTGAGTTTTAGGGATTGAACTCGGGTCCTCTGCAAGAGCAGTATGACCTCTTAACTACTGAGCCATTTCTCAGCTGCTTCTTCTTCTTCTTCCTCTCTCTCTCTCTCTCTCTCTCTCTCTCTCTCTCTCTCTCTCTCTTCTCTTTCTCTCTCTTTCTCTCCATAAGACAGGGTTTCTCTTTGTTGCCGTGGCTGTCCTGGAACTCACTCTTTAGAGCAGGCTGGCCTCAAGCTCAGAGACTTACCTGCGTCTGCCTCCTGAGTGCTGGACTAAAGGTGTGCACCACCACCATCCCACTTTTCTCCCCCCCCCCCCCCCCCTCCTGAGACAGGTTTGTCTGCCTCAGCCTCTGGAGTGGGGATTAGAGGTGTGCACCACCAGTGCTGGGCTTCCTGTAGATTATTTATGGACACTTTTCCCTCCAAGCATGGAACTAGTTGTTCTACATCCTTTCTTCTTTATAGATCCTATGGGGAATCTCTGCATTGTTCCTCAGATTCATAAAGTGACTGAGCAGTTTGAATTAAGCAAGACTGTTGTCTTCCTTAGGGTTTCTATTGTTTCAATAAACACCATGACCAAAAGTCACAGGGAGGAAAGAGTTTATTTCAGTTGACAGTTTCACATCACAGTTCAACCAAGAATCTGCAGGCAGGAGCTGAAGCAGAAGCCGTGGATGAAGGGATGCTGCTTCTATGTGAACAATTGTCACAATGAATTCCCTACTCATGTTGTTCATGGTGAAATCTAGCATATTTACCCAAGAAGTTAATGGTGATACTTTGTACTCATTCCAAAAGAGTACCCATATAATTCTTATAGTAAAATCAGATGACAAATGGGAGACTCAAAAAAAAAAAAAAAAAGAGAAAGAAAAAGAAAAAAGGAAGGGTGTGGTGTGTTGGTTTGAAAGAAAATGGTCCCCAAAGGGAGTGGCACTATTAAAAGGTGTGGCTTTGTTGGAGTGGGTGTGACCTTATTGTAGGAAGTGTGTCACGGTGGAGGTAGACTTTGAGAGCTCATATATGCTTAAGCCACACCCAGTGTTTCGGGTTGCTTCCTGTTGCCTGCAAGATGTGGAACCCTCAGTTCCTTCTCCAGCACCATGTCTGCCTGCACTCTGCCATGTTGATAATGGACTGAACCTCTGAAACTGTAAGCTGCCCAACTAAATGTTTTCTTTTATAAAAGTTGCCATGGTCATGGTGTCTTCACAGCAATAGAAACTGAAGCTAAGACAAAGGGGCTCGAGAGATGTCTCATCTCCGCTCAGTGGTTAGGAGCACTGGCGGCTCTTGCAGGGGACTCAGATTTGATTCCCAGCACGCACATGGTGGCTCACAACAGTTTGCAATTCCAGTTCCAAAGGGTCCAAAGCCCTGACACTGCACGAATGTGGTGTACAGATGTACATGCAGACAAAACACCCAAGTGAAGAAGGAAGTGATTGTTTTCGTGCTAGAATGAGTTTATTGAAACTGTGTAGGCTTTAGCTGGGCAGTGGTCGTGCACATCTTTAATTCCAGCACTTGGGAGGTAGAAGTGATCTGATCGCTGTGAGTTTGAGGCCTGCCTGGTCTACAGAGTGAGTTCCAGAACAGCCCTGAAGTGTAGCACAAGCTACAGAGAAACTGTCTTAAATGCTGCCCCCCTCCACCAACCAAACTGAAACAAACAAACAAAAAAATCTTGAAGGCTTTCAAGTGCTTTAAGATTAGTAATGGTTCAGATAGATCATAGATAGATAGATAGATAGATAGATAGATAGATAGATAGAAAGATAGATAGATACTCGTTCTGTAACTTCTGTGACTCTAGAGAACCCTGACTAATACAGGAGTCAGCTGATGTGGGTGTTGGGAAGTGAACCCTGGTCCTTTAAAAGATCAAGACCTTAGCCACAGAGCATGTCTCCAGCCCCTTGCTTTTTTTTTTTTTTTAAAAAAATCATTACTCTTTCTTCCTAGTTAAGAGAGGCTGTTGCTCTGTGCAACAGCTAGGGCTATACAGTTTGTAGACCTACAAATGCGGCGTGACAGCACTTGATTATTCATTTGTGGGCTTAATCAATCAACTTTTTGTTTTCTTACGGGAATGTTGGTTGGGGGCAAGGGTTGCGCATGCTAGGTCGGCAAGGTTTCTACCACTGACTACACCCCATACTTTTCAAAAAACTTAAAACTTACTAGTGTGTATGTGTGTGCACGTGCACACATGTGCACACACACGGGCAGAAGTCAGAGGACATCTCTTTGGACTTGGTTCTCTACTTCGACGTTTGCATGGAATTCAGGGATCAAATTCAGGTAGTCAGACTGGCTGGCAAATGCTTTTACCCACTGAGCTGTGGCACGGGTCTTGCTATACTTTTTTTTAATGAACGACACATAACTATATTTAGTTGTTTTAATACCTTGGGTCAAGACCACTTAAATTGTGACCTCTACCTTCTTCTGTGCCTCTTGCTTGGTTGTGAAGGCAAGCCAGTCTCTTACAACACTGACTCTTCCCTTGGGCACATGGGATAACGAAAATGCTTGAGGCTGGAGTCAGAGAGATTCTATGTCGTCAACTTGCTTTCACCTTGGATTCTGGAAACAGTACAAACTCGCAGGGCAGGTGAGGACAATAATTGGATGGTGAAATGGTATCCTGGAGTAGGGCAATCATTTTAGGGGAACCAGATTGCTCCCCTCCAGAGTGACAGCAGTGACGGGTCATTGGATAAGAGCTGACGTTATGGCTAGTCAGACCACTCTTGTGCCTCTGGCTCACTGCCCCAGTTCTTCAGATCACTGAACCCCTCTGTTGTTTATCTTCCCAATGGAAGAATTGATTGAGTCCTTTGTCTCTGATTTTTGCTATTACATATCTCTTCAATCGGAGTTTTGGGATGGGTGGCTGAGCCTAGCCTGTTGGGGTACCTGGTGCTGGGGAATTTCTCCCTAAAATTATAGTAACAGGTTTCCTCCTAACAGAAGGCTTTAGAAGCCAGGATTTACTTGAAAAATCTCCAATTGCTTTGCCTAAGGACCAGTGACATTTGTTAATATTCTGCTTCCTTGGGTCACGCTTTTCTTCTAAGTCTGCCTAGAAGTGTTATACTTCTCATACTTTTTCTGAAGGCCATGATTGGTTGCACTTATCACTTTTACAGAGGAGAATTCTATATAAACTGATGTTTGACGGGAGGTAGGAGAGCACAGGACTCTTGGGCCCCATGCCGTCTTTCTTGGTAGCTCCTGAGACAGAGTGTATATCCTCCAGAACAGATACTGGTTTCTGACCACATCCGTGGCATAGAAAAGTTCCATTTCTGTGGAGAATGAGCAGCAGCCTGTCCACAGAGTTAAACATAGTGCCATGTAACATGACCCTGCCCAGCTATTTCTAGCCCCCTGGAGTACTGTGGATCTGGGCTAGAGGAGGATGGGGTTGGGATAGAGTGGCTACTTTTCTAACACACAGCTGGGAAGGGGAAGTCAAGAAGAGGTTTATGTGACATTTAGCTGACAGTCATTTCTTAATTCAGAAATGTCTGGGGTCCCAGGTATTTCTGGACATTATTTGTTCTCCATATTACAGATTAGATGATATACCTGCTGTAACAGTTAGTTTAATAGGAAGTTGGGAGAAATTTGTTCAGATAATGATTGCTGAATCCAGAAGAGATAAAGGAAGGTGGTTGGGTGCACCTTTAATCCCAGCAGAGGCAGAGGCAGGCAGATTTCTGTGGGTTTGAGGCCAGCCTGGTCTACAGAGCTAGTTCCAGGACAGCCAGGGCTCTGGAGAAACCCTGTCTCAAAAACAAACAAAAATCCAGAAGAGACAAAGAGACATTCCTCTAAGCTTCTCAGGGTGAGGTGAGGTGTTTTTATTGAACCAGGCTACTGTTTTTCTCATCATATCCTTTTTTTTTTTGAACTCTCTATGTAGACAGGCTTGTGCCAATCTCAGAGAGATCCTCCTGCCTCTGTTACTGATGCTGGCACCACACCTGGTTTTGTCATATTCATAAAATCGCTTATTAGCTTTCCTCTTGGACGTTGGGTTATATTTTCATCTTGTTAAAATAAAAGAACTCATTTTTTTTTTCAGGTTGGGAAATAGAATCTTGGTGAAGTCCCACAGTTAGCGTTTTTGATAAAAACTGAGATTTAGATCACATACTACACTCTTTTTATTACATAGCTCAAGACTTTGGAGAACCAAGCATTGAAAACAAGTAATTATGTAGGATTCCTGCCCTGTGTTATTAAAGCTGCCATATTGTGTTTTCATTATGTCTGCAGGTGACGTGCTCTTCATCTCCATTTGGACATGGCAGCTCCAGAGTTTACCGTCAGTGCCCTTGTGTCTGTGTTGCTCATTTGCTCTGTGGCTAGTTACCCCAATGGAAAAGTAGCAATGTCGTGCGGTGGGATGGCCCCCCAACATGGCCACAGCCCACAGCCAGAGCCTGTTCACCAAATCACATTGAGCCAGACGAAGTTCAAACCTGGAGACCAGATCCAAGGTACTAGTGCTGGGAATAAAGACTTGCATTTTGAGTTTGAGTCTTTTTCTACTCGTTGAGTTTTTTCTATGGCTGGAATCAAACAATTTCACTATAACCTAGTCAGTTGACTTATCATGGCATTATCTGCTTTCATTGTTTTGTTTACTACAGATGTCTGTATTATGTCAGTGGCATCTATTCCTTATTAAGAACAAGGTCTAAAGTAAGTTTTTATTTATTTATTTATTTATTTTGGATTTTTCGAGGCAGGGTTTCTCTGTAGCTTTTGGTTCCTGTCCTGGAACTAGCTCTTGTAGACCAGGCTGACCTCGAACTCACAGAGATCCACCTGCCTCTGCCTCCCGAGTGCTGGGATTAAAGGCGTGCGCCACTACTGCCCTGCTAAAGTAAGTTTTTAAAATGATTTATTTAACTTTATTTAATGTGAATCGGTGTGAATGTGTCAGATCCCCTGGAACTGGATCTTCAGACAGTTGTAAGCTGCCATGTGGTTGCTGGGAATTGAACCCTGGTCCTCTGGAAGAGCAGTCAAGAGTTCTTAACCACTGAGCCATCTCTCCAGCACAAATAAGTTTTTTTTAAGATACCAAAGAGTTTATTTGTTTTATTATATTAATGTTACATTCACTGTGTTGTATCTTGAACATTATTAACTCAGTGGAATAGGAAAAAATATAATTTTATATTGTTTTACTTCCTCCCATTTTAAAAAGGAGTGCAGTCTCTTATGTGTCCCTGATTCTTCTGGCAAAACGTAGGTTGAGTGTTAAGGTTTATCTGTAGCCAGGTGTGGTGGTGTGTGCCATCATCGAAGCACTCTGGAGACTGAGGAAGGATCAGGGTAGGAGACAGTTTGGACTATTTAGCAAGACTCTGTTTCAGAAAAACAAAACAAAAAAGTACGTCTGTGATGACATTTGAATTTCCTGTGTTTTGCAATTATAGAATTACATAATGCTAATAGGAAAATGTTTTTGTTGTTTGAGATAGGGTTTTTTTTTTGTTTTACTGCCCTGGCTGTCCTGGGACTAGCTCTGCAGACCAGGCTGGCCTTGAACTCAGAGATCCGCCTGTCTCTGCCTCCCAAGTGCTGGGATGAAAGGTGTGCTCCATCACTGCCCAGCTTGTTAATAGGAGTTCTTAACAAAAAGGATGCATGAAGAAATAAACGTTGAACACTCTGTGTGCTTTAGATATCTCTTAGAATTTTACTCTGCGACAATAGAGTACTAAAGATAATCAGATTTTAGTAAAGAAACATGTTCTTACTTTCTTCAAGAATATTTTAAATTAATGTTTTCTATAGACTTACCTAGTCATCGTCCATGCTTTTACCCTCTTGTGGAACAGCTACTAATATCTTAAGGTGCCAGGCCTAAAGACCCAGGTCTATAATCCCAGATACTCAGTAGGCTGAGACAAGATGATTGTAAATTCAAGGCCAACCTGTGTTACAGAATGAATTCAAGGCTGGCCTGGGTGACTTATTGAAACTCTGTTTCAAAATAAAAACTAAAAGACGGTTGAAGACATAGTTCCATGGTGGAGTGTTTGCCTAGCGAGTGCAAGGTGGAGTGTAGTGAGTGCTGCAGAATAAACAACCCACCTACCCAAAACAAAAAAAATCAGCCTCCTAAAACATGGCGGGCATGCTCCAGGGAGCATGATTTAGATGTTCTTCTACTAGGTGATTTCTGTCCTGTGTGTTTTGCAGAGATACATCAGATTCTAACTAATTGAACTTCTTCTAAACGCTTTTTCCTGGACTATTACTAAATCTTTTACCCTAACTTGTCTTTTTATATGTTGCCCAGTTACTTTATCAGGGCCAAAATTTAAAGGCTTTCTCTTGGAAGCTCGTGATGCCGAGGATCTGAGTGGCCCTCCTGTTGGCTCCTTCACACTGATTGACAGTGAAGTGTCACAGCTTTTGACTTGTGAAGATGTCCAGGTTTGTGTGGGGTTTGAAGTTCATTTCTACTGGTTCCTCTGGGCTGCTTTTGACCGAGAGTGGTGACTAGGTCAATGGCGGCATTGCCATGTGTAGCAGGCATTCGAACAGATTTACAGGCATCAGACCTGGCCACTGGTTTACTTAGCGGCAGTATCTGGGAATGGGAGGGTCATAGCTTGAAGAGTTTATAATTGGTGATGTTTATATTACAATGGCAAATACTGACTTAAAATGTAAGACAATTACAAGCCTTTTACCCCAGCACTTGGGAGACAGGGGCAGGCGGATCTATGAGTTTGAGGCCAGCCTGATCTACAGAGCTAGTTCCCAGACAGCCAGGGTTACACAGGGAAACTTTGTCTCAAACAAGCAAGTGAACAAACAAAAAATTAAAGGCAATTTTGTGTGTGTGTGTGTGTGTGTGTGTAGGAGGAGGAGGAACGGTAGGGGGCATATGTGTATGGAGGTCAGAAGAGAACTTAGTGGAATCAGTTTTTTTCCTCCATCTTTACACGTGCTCTGCCAACCAAACTCAAGTGTCAGACTTGTGCCATTGGACTCAAGTACCTTTATCTGCTGAGCTGTCTTACTGACTTTTAAAGAATTTCAGTGATGAAGAGACAGTTTTAGGATGGAATAGGGGTGTACGGTTTGACATCCATTCATTCACTCAATCATCCAATAGACACCATGTCTGGAGCTCTCCTGAGTGCCAGAGATATGGCAACAAACAAAACTTGCTTCTTTTCCTCGAAAAACTCAAGCCCCTTTTTGTTTGTTTGTTTGTTTGTTTTTGAGACAGGGTTTCTCTGTGTTGCTTTGGAGCCTGTCCTGGAACTAGTTCTTGTAGACCAGGCTGGCTTTGAACTCACAGAGATCCGCCTGCCTCTGCTGGGATTAAAGGCTTGCACCACCACTGCGTGGCGAAAAACTCAGACTCTTATACAGAGGAGAGAGCCCATGGATGCAGGATAGCTGGCACAATGGCATGGCACGTGCACTTAGGACAGATTCATACATAGGATAGAGTGAAAACTTAGGTTAGTGTGCATACGGAGTCTGTGGGAATTGTAGCAGTGGGAAGCCATAATCGGAGCAGGTGAATTCTAAGTAAGACTTTGAAGAATGTATAGGCGTTTGCCAGGTGAAAGAAATGGAAACAGGACTGTTCAAAAGTAAGAATTGCTCAAATAGGATACGTGTTTGAAGGTGTGAATTTTTTGGGGGGATATTTTGTATTTTATTCATATCTATTAATGAAAGGAATATAAATTTAAAGTGTAAAATAAGACAAAGAACAACCTTCAAATAATATTAACACATATTAATATTAACACATAAATAATATTCATGGTTTCCTTCCGTATTTAAGTTTCTGATGACTCTAATTTCTAACAGCTGATAAATGTGACTGATAACACATTGTCAACGAGTGGGTATGAGTTTACTGAGGTCCTGGTCTTGCTCTCTATAGAATAGTCTTTCTTCAAATGCTCCGATCATACAGCAATCATTTCTTTTTTTTTTTTTTACATTTTTTTAAAATATTTATTTATCATTTATACAACACTCTGCCTCCATGCATGCCCACATGCCAGAGGAGGGGCGCCAGACCTCCCTACAGATGGTTGTGAGCCACCATGTGGTTGCTGGGAATTGAACTCAGGACCT
>NC_022022.1:14203334-14205384 GCF_000317375.1 Microtus ochrogaster
GTTGTGAGCCACCATGTGGTTGCTGGGAATTGAACTCAGGACCTTTGGAAGAGCAGGCAATGCTCTTAACCTCTGAGCCATCTCTCCAGCCCCCAGCAATCATTTTTTTTTTTTTTTGCCAGTGAGTGCATCCTGACCATGCTGAGCTGTCCGGTCATGGGGTGGTTGTTCTTTCCTGTTTTATTTCAGGGTGTAGCTGTGAGTCATACGTCTTCATCCAAGAAGACCGAAATCAATGTCTACTGGAACGCTCCACGCAGTGCCCCAAACCACGTACGATTTCTGTGAGTACGAGAGCGCACGTCTCTGAAACCACTGCGGATAAGCCTGAAACCATGATGAGGTGTACTGCTTTGCCCTGGACCATTCACTCATGTAGGAGAGCTTTAGCAGTCACAGCTTACAGACAAAAGAGTTGTCTTGCTTCTTTCCTTTGTTGTTACTTGAGACAGCATCTTGCTATCCAGCATTGACTGCTAGGAACTCCCTGTGTAGAAGAGGCTGGCCTTGAACTTGTAGCAGTCCTTCTGCTCCTGCTTCTGACTCCCAGATGGACCTGGCTTTTTTTTCTTTCACCTCCTTTCTTCCAAAGCAAACTTGTAGGACATAGCCCAGGACTTTGCACTGTATTTTTTTTTTTTTTTTAATAAGCCTCCTCCTGCTCTATCCTCCCACGTGCTTGGTTTACAGGCATGCACCGCCAAGCCTGGCAGGACTTGGTACTTGAGGGGCATTTACTAGACATCACTAGACATTGTTGGGCGAGCAAAGTGTTACACTGCTTTCGGACTCCTAAGAGCCGTCAGTTAGTACTTGAGTATGTGTGTACAGAGTAATGCTTTCTGTTTTTGTATGAGAGTCTAGATAAGACAGGCCCGAAAGTAGGGCGGCTTCCTTGGCAGCACTCTAGCTTATCAGAAAGTAAATCTCTGCATGCCTCTTGGAATCCCTCCAAGTGGGTGGAACCAGAATTACAATGGCATCCTTTTCCTATTCATCTGCACAAAGCGGAATGGAATATCATGAGCCGTGTCTTGATTCCTGAGTGGTGTTCCAGACATATGCCTATCTTACAGGAGGGAATCTCCTCTGGGCGTGTTTCTTTTCTGCTTAGCTTTGTCCGCAGACCCCTGGCACACTGGAAAACTGCTTTGCCCCCCTGTGTCAGCTGCTGAGGTGGACCTCAGTGAGCGCTTAGGTTTTGGCAACCCCTATGGAGCTTTGGTCAGAGATCACGTCTTACACATGCCCTTTGGAGGGGCGTGACTAGTGTGCACTGTGGGTTGACCACGAGTGTGCTCTCGGCAGGGAACAGAAACCTATGTGGTTGGGTCGTGCCGTCCAGCATGCACTGCTGTTAATAGAAGAACAGACAGCGGATAGGAAAAGAGGGAGCGAGGGAGAGAGTGACAAAGCCCATCTAGTAGCGGGTGGAGGACAATCTTAAGAGATTGGCTCCACACATGGGTGTTCGTTGTTCCCTCTCCTCGCACGTTTTTTTTTCACCTAAAGTTTTGATTTGCATCTGATGGGCTACTGCTGGGGTTTTGCCTAATTCCACTGGTACTCTTATTTCAGGGCCACGGTTGTTGAGAAATATAAAATCTACTGGGTGAAGATTCCCAGTCATGTCCTTTCGCAACCAAATGCTCCTCCCTTTACGACGCCGGCAGCGACAGCACAACCTTTGACAGCGTCACCTTCTGTCTCCCGCTTAACCAAGTCGGTGAGTAGCCTCTCCGTGCCTTCACCAAATGCAGTCTAGAGTGGCTCTCCGGGCAGCTGGTCCTGTGGGCGGCATTAGCTGTCCTGCGCTGTGGGAGGGAGTTTTGGGGTACTCTGTAAAGTCTGAAGGAAGTCTTCAGAGCAACATTCTGATTTATAGGTTTGAGTAAAGGACATAAAAGAGTCTCCTTTCAGATACAGTTGCTACACTCACAGGCAATTTTGCAAACGAGGAGTATGTGTTCCTTTTGGAAATGAAGCCAAGAAAGCCTCCCTTCCCTTCCCTTCCCTTCCCTTCCCTTCCCTTCCCTTCCCTTCCCTTCCC
>NC_022022.1:14206029-14217410 GCF_000317375.1 Microtus ochrogaster
CCTTCCCTTCCCTTCCCTTCCCTTCTCTTCCCTTCCCTTCCCTTCCCTTCCCTTCTCTTCTTTTTCTCCAGTCTTCCTTTCTGCGAATACCAAGCATAGAGGGGATTCAGTTACATGTAGACACGATTTGGAGGGGAGCCTTGAAGTGGTGTATAATACAGATTTTATCCTATTCAGATTAGAGTGTTGGGGAACTCAGTGGGCTATGGCGGCCTCTGCCCAGAATCCCAGCAGTCAGGAGGCAGAAGCAGGAGGATCGCTGCACATTTGAGACCAGGCTGGGTTACGGGGTAAATTCTAGGTTCGTCTGAACCAGGTAGTAAGACTATTTCAGCTCCTTCCCCTCAGCAAACAAATGGATGAAGTAAACAGCGTAGGAAGTTTGAGGTCAGCCTGAGCTACAGGAGCTTCTGCTCTCTATGTCTGTCCCCACCTCCTGCACCCGAACAGAACCTGGAAATTCAGTGTGCCGAGTCCCAGGAAAAAGAATCGCTTGTAAATCCTGTCAGCTGCAATTCCACTTAGGCTGTCTGATTCAAAAGAGCGACGATGCATAAAGAGATTTGGAAAGGGAAATGCACACTAGAAACCTTAGGAAGGTGTGCGCCAGAGAAAATTTGGATGCATTAGATTGCATGTTGCAGAACTGCATACGTAGGATAGAAAGGTGTCGGGGCGTTGCCATAGTGGAAAACACATGCTTGTGCCTAAATGGTGACTTAGCTGCCTTCAGTGGGTCTTCAGAGGAAATTATTCCTGTTTTGGCTTCACTTAAGATGAGAAAGAGTCACGTGCTGCTCTTTATGGCCAAGAAAAGGCATCAAACTAACGAATACTTGCCTTGACCTGTGCCTTGTGCCACACAGATAAGAGGTAAACTCTAGGTCAGAGCTTCTCAGCCTTCCTAATGCTGTGACCCTTTAATACAGGTCCTCATGTTGTGGTGACCCCCCCCCATTGTAAAAATCATTTGTGTTGTTACTTCATAACTGTAGTTTTGCTACCATAAATATCTGTGTTTTCCGGTGGTCTTTGGGGTCGTGTGACCCACAGGTTGAGAAACAGTCACCCCCCCCCCTTTCTTTTTATCTGTATATATCTCTGCTTTCACCAAATAAGGGACTGGAGAGGTGGCTCAGCAGTCAAGAGCACTTGTTGCTCTTCTAGATGACCCAAGTTTAGTTCCAAATCCCACATCAGGCTGCTCACAGCTGCCTGTAAATCCAGCTGCAGAGGCTCTGGTGCCCTCTTCTGGCCTCCTTGGACCCTGAGCATACATTCACACAGGCACATACGTACAAATAAAACTAGAAATGACTAAATAATAAACCATTTAGTTTACACAATAATTGTCTTCTTCGGCACCCTTCTCTTCCACGGGTTTAAACACCTCCGTGGGTGTTGTATTTGATCACATTTTAATGCATGGCGCACTTTGGTTTGACTGTACATTATTGAGGAGGTTATTATCTATGTTAGCTCCCACTTCACTCTTAATACTCACTTAAAAACTGCTTTGAGTGAGTGAATGGTTTGGACATCATCACCTTCGGAATGGAAAATATTGCCCTTCGTGCTGTCAATAAAAGGGATCTATTCTTTGAAATTTTACCATGCTTCTGTGCCAAGGTGATAATCTTTAATTATAGGGAGATTCATTCAGAGTCCTGGCACTTTTAGGGTTAAAAGATACCTCTTCGTTTCTTTTGGATTGCCAAAGTAAAGAGACTCTTAGAGAATAGGATCTTGGACAGGTGGAATAGATCAAAGCGGAGCTCATAGACCAAAGTCACGTTTTCAAGGTCCTGGTGGCTTCTGTCTTTACCCTACTGTGGCGTATTCAATATACCTATTAAGCCTAAGGCGGTTGTGGGGGTATGGTTGGGGTTCCTTAGGTGCCACACTGGACTCTCTGGGCACAGTGAGTGTAGAATATTAGCTGTGCCTCCTGACACAATAGTTTCTCCGACGGTTATTTAGAGTGGTTTAGATCTACAAGCGTGACATCTCCTGTATCACTGAAGTGCAAATTTTGAATGTGAATTTTAAAAGCTCTTTCCAAGACCTATGCATAAAGACTCATTAATGGTTGACTTGCCTGCTTTTTCCCATCTCTTGAAAACTAGAGGGTACCTGGTAGGCAAGATTGTCAGTGTGGTCTTATTCCTAGGAAATTTCTCAAAATTTATAGGGAACCTTGCTCCTCCTGGTCTTGGATGATGCGAAGTCTTTTTTATATTAAATGAACAGAAGCTCTCTTGTACCACCTCAGACTGACTAGTATAGTTTTCCAAAAGGTAATCAAAACTAACTACATTTAAAGATCCCCAGCTGCGAAAGCTCTGATTGTTTCTGATTTGTCGTGCATCCTCTGCTTCCTGTTTGGAAGGTGTTCTTGTTGCTGCCCATACCTGAAGGTAATGGCTGTCCAGTCCTTGGCTGTGAATGGCTTGTTTCATAATTAAGACTTTACCCTCTTTATATTTTTCCTAGTTCAGTGCTTCCGAGTGTGGGAGCAAGAAGTTCTGCGTTCGGAGTCCTTTGAACTGTGACCCAGAGACCGAGCCTGCCTGCCTCTTCTTGTCCTTCACCAGAGATGACCAGTCGGTGATGGTCGAAATGAGTGGTCCCAGTGAAGGCTACCTGTCGTTTGCATTGTCCCGTGACCAGTGGATGGTTTGTATCTATTGCTTGCCTGTGGGATGACAGCAGGAGGTTAGCATCAACAGCAGATTAGCTGCGCCTTCCAGCTCTAAGGGTAGAATGGGAAAGGAAAGCACTAAGGACAGATCTGAATCTCAGTGGCTGGTTCCTGATTTCAACAGGTGGGCAGTGATTTCTTAGAGCGGGTCAGCAGGGAAGACCATTTGCCCATCTTATGTCCTTGTCTCTTGGTGCAAAAGCAGGAACCACAGGCAAGAGAAATGTCTGCATAAAGCGCCATGTTTGTAATGCCTTTCAGACTATTGTTCGCGCAGGTGCTGGAACTAAAGCTGGTGCCTCTCCTGCTGGTGCCCCTGTCCTACTGCCATTAGCCAGTTTCGCACCCATGCATGCCACGTGTGTGCAGGCGTTCTGACTGCTCCTTTGCCTGATGTGTGCAAGGCAACCTCTTTTTCCTGATTCTTTCTCTTCCTGGGAGGGGACTGCTGTCTGGATTTAGGGATTCTGTAGGTGGCAGCCTTGTGCTGCTGGGGAAAAGCAGAATGCTACAGAAGGGTCCAGTTCCACCAGGGAGAAGAAAGAGCACCCTTGGCAAACGTAAGTCCTCTTCGTAGAGGCTTGGCAGTGAGCAGAGTGGATGCCCACTGGTGTGACTTCCTCTTTAAGGGAAGGCAAAGTCTTTGGAGACTTTTCTTCATGTCAGTGTTTAAACTTGACATCTATCCCCCCACCTTTTTAGGGGACCATATCTCAAAATAACGAAACAAAATCAAGCAAAGCAGAACTCTGACATGGCTGTGAAAGACGAGCCAAGATTTATTCCGAAAGGCACGCCACCCAAGTTGTTGGCATTGGCATAGGAGGATCAGGAGTTCGAGGTCATGGCAGATTTGAGGCCAGCAGCCTGGGCTTGTGAAGCCCCCATCTCAAAACACATAGCATTATAGTGACAAAGCAACACGTTACCTCATGCACTTTCAAGAGGAAGAAAGCTTCAACCTTTTCTCTGCAGAGTTACTTTTCTGGGAAGCCTTATACATCTTGATGCTGTGATTGTGCAAAATATTCTCTGTAATTACCTTCAGACCTGCAGCTTATTCTTTTGGGGGTTCTCAGTACGAGCGAAATGAATCAAATTTGGTGCCTGAGGTGAATAATGAGGTTGAGATCAGAGTCAAATGTGACTTTAAAGCAATAAGGAAAGGCTTGTTGTGCGAACGGGATGGAATTGGCTGTTAGGCAAATGCGGAAGAGGAGCCCAGATAGGATTAAAAGACCTTGTTGTCCGAACACATAATTTCCTTAAGGTGGATCTCTGGGGCACTGCGTTCATTTACATACGTCAGTTATGTATGATTAGATGTGACATATTACATCATATTTATTTGTCATTGAAAAATAAAAAAAAAAAACAACTTGTTTCTGAAACTGTGGAGCTCAAATTTGTGCTGTAATGTAATAGCACCATGTCCTCCTATTGGCCACAGTGACTGAGAAAGAGGGGAGGATTTCATTGTTGAGTGTGATGGCGGATGTCCTACAGGTAGGTTGTTAGCTCTTGTAAATTGTAGGCAAGATGGCACAAAAGCGTTTATCTCTAATTTGAGATATTTTAATCTCCCTTAGAAATCTTACCTATTTCTCTTATAGTGCTCATCAAAAGTGTTTATAAAAAGACTTAATTACGCAGGTGCAGTTGGTTTACAGAGAGAGCCTGCTTAATGATTAGAATCAGTTATACACCTGGTTGCCTAAATTGGCGGAAGTGGATCATCTTCAGGATATACTTTAAAAGTGGTTATTTCTATTTAAGGTTGTTATTTTCAAACTTTAGTGTATTTTTATGAATTTTTTTTTTTGAGACAAGGTCTCACTATGTACCCTTGGCTAGCTTGGAACTCTGTAGACCAGACTGGCCTCAAAACTCCCATAGATTGGCCTGCCTCTGTCTCTTGAGTACTGGGATTAAAGACATGTGCCACCACATTCAGGGTCCTGTTATTTTTGACTATATAATAAGTTGAGATACTGAAGTTTCTGGATATTTTAAATGCTGATTGGATAACAACCTAATTTCTACCTAAAAAAATAGTGGCTCATAAATTGACGACAATTGCTTTCATCAGGAAAATTGAAAAGTATAATTTTCCAAATTTTTGCTAATAGTGACTTGCTTATTTTTGCATTTTGGTCTTCTCTGTCTGTGATTTTTTTATGATATAAAGTCTAATAAGCAAACATATTACTAGCTTGTATCCCCATTTCCCTCTTAAGTAGAAAACAGAGTCAATTTCTTGAACTATACACTCATAACATGGCTGCTTCTGTGATCCTCCGAAGTGTGGGGATATCTTATCACACACCGAGCAAGAGGTTGATTTTGCAGCAGGCATTCAACCTTGAGATAGTGTCAGGTCCCCTAGGTTGAACACTCAGTCCCCAGGATTGCCCAGCCTCCTGCTGTGATTTTGGCTCTAGGGATGACAAACCAAGTGTGTGCATGTATACACGCGCAGAAGTCAGGGGACAACTTTGTAGAGCCGGCTTCCTCCCTCTACCTTTCTGTGGGCTCTGGGAATTGAACCCAGATCACCAGGCTTGCTCTACCAGCGTCTTTACCTTCCGAGCCACCTTTCAGCTCCTAGACTAATGGATTCTTCTGGCCCATTGCATGGTAGGTTATTGATGGAGTCTCTTTAGCTGCCTTCTGGCCCCTCTTGGCTTCTTAATCCATTTTTAGTGTGTCTTAGTGTGCCCTGGTGTCACAAGATGCTTCCCCCTCTGAATTTCCTATATTGTGTGCTTCCATGCTTCAGACATGGATTTCTGGAACTTCGGTGTTTATAAACAGTGGCATCTTCTCTTACCCTTCATTTAGGAGGTGAAGATTGAGTTACCTGTTCCCATTCTCTCCTGTGCTGTCTTCTCTGATAGTCAGGATGCCTCTCTGTTCTTGTTATTACTGTACTTCTAATCAGGTTGCTGCTAAGTCAGCTGCTTTGACTGTGTTGTTGTTATTATTTTTTTATGTGCACTGATTTGCAGGTGCATTTGGAGGTCTGAGGTTGAAGACAGAAATCGTTGTCAGTTGCTCTCCACCTCATGTTTTAAGATAAGGTCTCTCACTAAATCTGATGTTCTCACTGTTTCATGTAGACTGGGCTCCTCCTGTCTTATCCCCCACAGCACCTGGATTACAGGTGTACATTGCCATGCCTGGCTTTTTTATGTGGGTACTTTTGTTGTTGTTGTTGTTACCGTGTTGGCTTTAGGGATCAAATTCAGGTCATTAAACTTGGCATTGGGTACGTTTACCCACTAAGCCATTTCGTTGCTTCTCGCTCGTCTCTTTAAACCAATTATTTATTTTTGTTTTTATGTACCTACATCATTTCCATTCTCCCCTTTCCTGCCCTCCCTCCAAACTTTCCTATGTAACTCCCATCTCCTGTTCTCTTTCAAATTCATGGCCTCTTTCTTTGTTGTTATATATTCTAGTTCCATCTGGTACATCTGCAACAGAACTTCTGCACCTAAGGCTTAGAGATCAGTGTAGAAGAGGGGATGGGAAGGCTGTAAGAGCCAGAGGAATGGGGAGTTCGTTGTGAGACTTTGTCTCTTAGAAATGTTAGAAGCTCTGCCCGCAAAGTCTCACCTACGTGGCTGCCTAAATATTACCTGAACAAGGACAGCACTAATAGACACACTAACATGGACGGGGAGAGCTCAGTAGCCCTCAGCCCTAGAAGAGGAGTTACAGGCAACTATGAAATTCTGATAGTGAGAGAAATAGTCTTCCCCAGAGTAGAGCAAACCAATTGGTTGTCTAATATCAGATGGTCATCCCTGAAAAAAAAATGATTAGGGGCTCCTTAAAATAATGCCCTTGTTTTTCAGGGTGACGACGATGCCTACTTGTGTATCCGCGAAGATCAGACAGTGTATATACAGCCTTCCTATTTGACAGGGCGAAGTTATCCTGTGATGGAATCCAGGGTGAGTGTGAACATGCTGGGAACACACTTGGTTGGTCCTCCTTCCTGCTATGTGGCTGCCACCGATGTGACTGTGTGTGTGGGGCCAGCCCCTCAGTTAACCTCGCCCAGGCAAGGGCCCGGCAGTGGCATTCTTCTCTGAATTATCTCCAAGAAACATTCCATACTGAAAAAAGTACAAGGCGAAGTTCTCTGTCGGGAAACAATCAGTTATTGCTTACGTCACTTAAATTCTTTTCATTACATCTTGTAGAAAAGTATTTTATGGCTTCTTGACGTGATCATCCCCTTCCCAAAAGCTTATAGGACAGTTTTATAAGATGAGGCTTGAGAGAAGGGTGCCCCATGGTTCAGTATCCAGAACTGCTGAAACTGGGCTTGGAGGCATATGCCAGTGATGCTTTCCACTCAGTGGGTGGAGCTCCAGGGTCAAAGGTCAAGATCAGCACCACCACCACCACCACCACTCCAACCCACGGTATCCACGTCTTTAATCTCAGCACTCAGGGAGGCAGGTGGATCTCTGTGAGTTTGAGGCCAGCCTGGTCTACAGAGTGAGGTTCAGGATAGCCAGAGCGGTTACACAGAGAAACCCTGCCTTGAAAAACCAAAATAAAAAAAAAAGAAAGAAAGAAAGAAAGAAAGAAAGAAAGAAAGAAAAGGAAAGGAAAAAAAAAGGTTTAAGATAGGGCCTGGAGAGGTGGCTCAGCCATTATGAGCACTTGCTGCTCTTGCAGAGGACCCCGGTTATGTTCCCAGCACCCATGTGGTGGTTCACAACTTTCTGTAGCTCTAGTTTCAGGGAATCCTGTGTCCTCTTCTGACATCTGTGGGCACCAGGCATTCGCATACCTATATGCAGGTTAAACACGCATACACATAGAGGAAAATAAGTAAGTCCTAAGGGGAGTGGATAGTTTTAAGATCACTATTGGTGGGCTGGAGAGATGGCTCAGTGGTTAAGAGCACTAACTCTTCTTCTAGAGGTCCTGAGTTCAATTCCCAGCAACCACATGGTGGCCCACAACCATCTGTAATGAGATCTGGTGCCCTCTTCTGGGGTGCAGGTACACATGCAGGCAGAATACTGTATATGTAATAAATAAATAATCTTTTTTTTTTTAAAAAAAGATCACTGTTGGTTACGTAGAGAGTTCATGGCTAGCCTGGACTATACCCTCTCCCAAAAACAGTCAATCAAACAAATAGCCAAACTTCTGTTAGTTACAGAAGTGGTTCATGGCTAGTAGGAAGGAAGAACCCATGTAAGCCCTGGTGCCCAGGTGGTTGCCTTGCTTCCCTCTTGCTGGCACCCGTGCCAATGAGGAGTATTATTATTGTGTTCTAGGACAGTTGACAAGCAAATGTGCTATGAAGGCGCAGTGGCCCTTCCTTAATGTCACAGTGAATGAAATGTGGCTGAGCAGTGGCTTTCCTCCATGACACCACTGCTGCCGTGCCCAGCTTTCCTGTGAGGTCAACTTCCTCAGAAGCCTGGAACTCTTGCCTGGATGCCTGCTGCCTGCTGGCTTCCAGGGCATTCTTCAGTGTTTCTGTTGGTGCGTTGGGTTAGCACATCTGCTAGATTTTCTAGCCTGGGTGGAGGAACTGGGGAGATCCGGCTCAGAGTGAAAAATAACGTTTGCCAAGTGACATAAAGATAAACTGGAATAATTAAAAAAAAAAAATCCTTGGTGTTCTTTGATGGGGAAAACTAAGGAAGGACACTGAAGATAAAACATGCTCCTCCAACCTCAGAGAAAGGAAATGGAGCAGACCAGGGTTTAGAGCGTGTCTTGCTTTTAACAAATCTTTGGAAAGTGTTGAGAAGCTCTTCTGTTTGTAGGGGACCCTCAAGGATATGGCCTGGAGGCTAGTGGATGGCATTATACAGTGTTCATTCAGAAGAAACATCACCCTTCCTGGGGTTAAGAACAGATTTGTGTTAAACGAAAGCTACTACATCTTCCTAGCAGAAGGAGCCGCTCACGACGGTAAGCACTCCGGTTAAATCTATCTTTGCACCTTGTTTTTCTCTCTTCCTTTCCCCTCTCCTTTGCACATTCCACTACAGTTGCCCATTTAAAGGTGTGGAAGGGGTGCTCCTTGGATTTTAAGTTAAGCGTCTGGCTGTGTTTTATACAGAGAATGTCAATCAGGTTACAAGGCAGCATGGCTTATGATTTCAATGGCCCCTGCCTTGTGCAATGGATTTGAACCAGAACTGTAAGCGCCTTGTAAGATGTATGTCTTTGGGCTTTGCTCCACTTTCCTAGGAGCAGTGCCTTTTGGATTGTTGTAAGAAATACCAGCTCCGGTGGGACAGTCTGTCTAAGCTGTATCTGATCTCCCTGGACATGAGCTTCTCCAGGGGGTCTAGTAAGAGCCCAGGCAGCCATTCAGACTAGCAGGGGTTGCATCTGGTTGCTCTGCTGCGGTCATTTCCTGTCATGCACCTTCCTCAATAAAATGGGTACCCTGTGGTCCCAGTGTACTTTAGGAATCTGAATGTTTAGTTTCAGTTTTCTTTGGTTGGTTGTTTTGTTTTGAGACAGGGTCTCCAGTATAGCCCTGAGTGGCCTCCATGAAACTTTCTGTAGCTCAGTCTAGCCTCAAATTCATAGAAATCCACCCATCTCTGTCTGTCGAGAGCTGGGATTAAAAGCACACACCGTCACATACAGCCTCATCTTCATTTTCGTAAACAGTGTCTTCAGTAACAGCAGCTTTGCCATCTTGTTTATTTCTAACATTGTTTGTGACTTCTGTGGTTTGAGTCACCAAACACTTAATTGAGTCTATTGATATTTCCTTCCTGATTTTCTAGACTACTGATTTAGTTTGGCTCTCTGTTGCTCTGACCAAAAGCACCCACAGGGGACAAAATGTTCTGTTTGACAGGTTACTGTCCATCTTCAAAAGGAGCCAAGGTGGGAGCTTGAGGCAGGAGCTGAGGCAAAGATTGTGGAGGAACACTGCTTCCTCTGCCTTGCCCAGCTTCTTATATATCCCAGACTGCCATCCTAGGGATGGCACTGCCCATAGTGGTCTGGGCCCTGCCACATCAGCCATCAAGCAAGAAAACGACTCATAGACATGTCCAAAGACCAATCGGATAGTGGCAATTCCTCAGCTTGTAGCAAGTTGATAAAAACTAACCAGTGTGGTTTTAACTAAACCACAAATTAAACGATCACTTCAATACTTGATCTTTACTTTGATTGCATCCAAGTGTTTTGAGGTGTTTTCAGTGTTAGCATCTCTCAAAAGGCCTTTGGTTTTAGTTTTGATTTTCTGTTTAAACCAATAGCTTACAAAATAGTTTTGGTGCTGGAGAGATGGCTTAGCGTCCGAGAGCAGTCCTGCTCTTCCAGAGAACCTGGGTTCAATTCCCAGCACCCACATGGCAGCTCACAACTGTCTATAACTCCAGTTCCAGGGGATCTGACACTCTCACATTGATGTCCATAGGAAAAAGAATAAATTATTTAAAAAATAGTGCTGTAAGTATCTAGATGGATCATCTTTCCTCTTTTTATTTTTTTCATTTTGTTATACAGATAGTATAACCTATATCCTTCACAGATTTTTAAAAATTTAGTTATTTCAATTATTATTATTATTATTATTATTATTATTATTATTATTATTATTATTATTATTATTATATATTCAGGTATACCCATGCTGATCTTGTGGCGGTCAGGGACAACTTTTGCTGAGTCAGTTCTCTCCTCCAGGGCGCCAGGTTTGCACTGCCAAGTTCTTTTACCTGCTACAACATCTCACAAGCCCCATCCTTTTGAAATTTCTGTGACCTAGTCTGTTGCTTGATATCTAGCATTTGTTTGCAATAAAAGTTTACAGATCATTAAGTTTCTTAACTATTTTTGTACTTGAATAGTTTTCTAAAAATATGTTTGCATATTCTGTAATTTATTCTTTTCTAGTGATGGATGTTTAGTTTATGTTTTCTTTTTAAGTAACATAAAAACTTTGCTATGAATATTCTTGTGCCTATATTTTTGGTTCAAAACTATTATGCAGAAGAAGAGAAAGAAAGATTGTAAGAGTCAGAGGAGGTGGATGATGTCAAGGAAGCAGCAAGCAGCATCCTCCAGACACAACAGGGCCGATGTGCGATGGCAGCATGCACAGGACTTGCCCATGTTCAAACCAGACAAAACCCCAGCAAGGAGAAGGGGAAATGGACATGGAGTCCTGTTTCTAACCACAAAACTATTTGCAATTGATACCTGCTGGGAAAGGGAAGATAGATTTTCTTGAATACAATGTTACTGGGCACATCGACCAGATGCTAGGGTTTAAAAAGTTATTTTACCTGTGTAGTAGGGGATATACATATACAGATACACACACATTTGAAATAATTCCTTATTTTCCTGTTTTGATTTTATGTGCAACAAATAGTAATAAAAGACACAAATAAGGCCATCCATGGTGGTGCATGCCTTTAATCCCAGCACTAAGGAGGTAGCGGCAGGGCAGGGACCGCAATGGGACAGAGGCAGGTGGATCTCTATGAGTTCAAGGCTAGCCTGATCTACATAGTGAGACCCCCCCCCCAAAAAAAACACCCAAACCAAACCCCCAAGAATGAAAGAAAGAAAAACAATGGAAAAAGATAATATTTTTTTTTTTCAGTTTAAAAATAGTTGTTTTCGCCGGGCGGTGGTGGCGCACGCCTTTAATCCCAGCACT
>NC_022022.1:14217524-14259371 GCF_000317375.1 Microtus ochrogaster
AAAAAAAAAAAAAAAGTTGTTTTCTATTATTTCTTTTGTGTAATTTCACGTGTATGGGTGTTTCTCTTGCATGTGTGCCTGGAGTCTTTAGAGGTTAGAAGAGGGTGCCAGGTTTCCAGGTCCTCTGCAAGGGCAAGTGCCCTTAAACACTGAGCCAACTCTCCAGCTCTTCCCTCTTTGTTTGTTGCTCTTATTTGAGACTCTGAGCTGTTCCTCAGATCCAGTCCGAACTGACCATCTGGCAAATTCTATTTCATCAGAATGTTTTTCTTTGTTGTCTGCGCGTTGTCTTCCTAGGCCCAGTGTCTGTGAGCATGTCCGAGGATTTTAGAATTGCAGGCATGGTTAGAGGGTTGTAGCTTTAAAATATACCTGTCACTGTGCGAGAATTACACCGCGTTTCAGTGACGTCATCAGCCGTTATTTTGGCATTGTTTGATCTGTTAACTGCACACGCTGGTTCTTCTCGCTTTAACTCTTCCGTTCCCAGCCCTCGTTTAGATTCATCTCGTGGTTAGCTAAATTACTTCCTTGATTTTCAGGAAAGCCACGCGTTCTCGAAAATATATCTTTATGTTGCTTTTACCTGTGAATGTCAACTCTTCCTATCTGATTGTTTTTCATTACTGTAAAACATTTCCTTTCTGTTCTGTGTCCGCCTCTCAGGCCGAATTTTTAGGCACCCCCAGCAACCTTTGATAACGTATGAAAAATGCGATGTGACTGGCACTCCAAAGAATGTAGGAGGATCCCACTCTTCACCCCTTTTAAAGGCGCATGGTGAGTGAATGGAGCAGCGTTGTTACATTTTATGGGATACACTAACCAACAAGCAGGCCTTGGCTGGATCAGGAAGGGGGAGGGGCAGGGGCAGGGCCAGTCACTTAGCAAATTGGCATGATTCTTCTATCTTTAAACATTGACATTTTCAGACAGATTCTCTCTCTGAATGTTTGTCAGTTTTTATTAAAAGTGAGAAGGAGATCTAATTCAGAGGTCTGAACCCCGACCCATTAAAATCAACAGTGGAAATTTTTTAAACTCATCCAGGTTGAGTATTACTGGATTAATTAAGTTCATGCTTTTGAATCCTTGATTTTTGTCTTTTTTAATGAAAATAAATGCTAATTAGAAAGCAGTGTGTGGTTTTGGTTGTTTAGTAGTTTCTTTCTTGTGTTAGTATTTCAGCACAGGAAGTACGCGGTGCAGTGCTTAGATATTTGGATAAGTGGGAGAGTAGTGGCTTGGACCAAAGGCTCTCCTGTGCTTTGGGTCTACCAACGAAAGCTGATTCTACTTGCCGAGTGCACCGGCTCATGATGAAAAGAGAGGATTCAAAAGCAGGGAAGCCGTGCAAACTGTACCATTACAACACGTTAGCCTCTCGGGGTTTTCTTGTTGTAGTCCCTTGACATTCTCCAGAGTTCTCTTCACAGAGGTGGCTTTCCACGACTGTCACCGCAGCTCACCTTGAAAGCCACTTTCCCACCTTCAGCTGGATTCTGCTCCCGCTGCACCTCCAGTTGGGCAGGAATTAGATCCGGAAGTCATGTGTCCTTTTGTTCTTCCCTTCATTTGTTGTTTAGAGTAAGACTACTGGAGAAGAAAGCTGCAGGCAGGACCGTGAGAAAGAAGGTTAAGAACACAGTTGCTGTGGTCAAGCTATTTCAGTGCTCTGTGCCTTTGTTTCCCCATCAGTCAGCTGGGGACAATATAAATACCCATGAACAGTGGCAAAGACCATTTGACTAATACATGTAAAACACTTGGTGTACCTCATACCTGCTAGGGTATGTTCTTGTGGACTGTTAGCATCAGCAGTGGAGGTATAATAAGAACTATGATATATTGTGGTTTTTTTTTTTTTGTGGGGGAGGGAATTATTTTTTCAATCTCTTGAATGTAGTTTGCTGGTCGTTTATATTTTCTGCAGCAGTTTACTCTGTGATGTGAGTCACTGTACCTTTCCCTCCCGTAGGTGCCTTAATGTCTGTGGCATGGATGACCACAGTTAGCATAGGAGTACTGGTTGCCCGGTTCTTCAGATCTGTGTGGTCCAAAGCCTTCTTCTTTGGTGAAGCAGCTTGGTTTCAGGTTAGTAATAGAAAAGGCTTAAAACCATTTATTTCCATGTTATTCAAACACTGTGACGTGAAGTCTGTGTGTGTGTGTGTGTGTGTGTGTGTGTGTGAGGACAACTTTTGGGAGTCAGTTTTCTTCCACCGTATGGGTGCTGGGATCGCTCAGGTTGTCAGGTTACACAGCAAATCCGTTTACTTACTGATCCATCTCGCTGGCCCACGTGTTTTTTTTTCTTTTCTCAATTACAGCTATTGCAGGTCTTAGATCCGTTCCCCTCCCCCCAGTTTCCTAAGCAACTAAGAACCAATGTAAGATTCTTTACAGAGTCTGGTTTCTTGATGAGTGGGCTGGATTGGAGAACATGTTAGGGTCAAATGATCCTTCCCTTAGGTTTGTAGTGGGAGAAGCTGAGAGGGATTAGCTCACTGCACTAAGTCAGTTTGAGTCAAGGAGGTCTGGAAAGCAGAGGAAGGAAATGCTGGTGCTCGCTGCATGTCTGTCCTCTGTTTGGTGAGCCCCTGAGAGCTGGAATCTCCCTATGTAACAGTCAAGAGCATCTGATGATGTGTGGTATAAGAAACAGGAAGTGCTCTTTTCCATGCTGAGCCATCCTGTGGATGGGGAGTTGGGGTCCTACAGAACACGGTGAGGGTCAACAAGCAGGAAGGCTGGCCAGCCTTGTCTTCATGGGCAGGAGACTGTGGGTATTCGCATATGTACTGAGCCATCAGTCAGTGTGTGGCATGACATTGCACACACCTGAGCCTAAGAAAAAGGGAGGAGTCCTGACCTCATCAGAGCACACCCTTCACTCCTCCTGGCTCTTGAGGTTCCTCTTATTTTAACCTCATTTCTCTTCTTAGTCGACAGGGTTGCCTATTTTATTTATTCTCTTTAAGAATACTTTCTAAAAATTATTGTATTATTACTTTTTGTGTGTGTGTGTAGGTGTTTTGCTTGCATGTAAGTCTGTATCTCATGCGTGCCTGGTGCCTGAAGAGGCCGGAAGAGGGTGTTTGGGTCCCTTGACACTGGAGTTATAGATGGTTGTGAGCCACTGTGTGGGTGCTGGGAATTGAACCTGGGTCCTCTGCAACAGCAGCCGGTGCTCTTAACCACTAAGCCATCTCTCCGGTCCTTATTGATCCGATTTTTTTTGCTATGTACCCATTCTGTCCGTCCCTGCCTGTGAGCTCTCATGCCTACGTTCTTTCTCCTCCAATCTGCTCTGTAGATTTTCTAGTTAGAAGACCATGCTCTTTATCAGTCCAACTCCTCTATTGCCTTTACTCTTTGAAATGTATGTATGTATGCATGCATCTATGCATATGTGTGTGTGTGGGAGGACATGTATGCATTCTTGTGGTCACTCATGATGTGATGTGGGAGTGCGTGTACCTTAGTCAGCTTGTGTCGAGGTCAGAGGACAGTTTTGTGGCATCGATTCTCTCTTTACAAAGCAGTGGGCTTTGTGTGTGAGATCTCCATTCCGGCTGCTGTGAGGAGACAGCCTACCAGGAACTGAATTCACGTCATCAGGCTTGTTCACCAAGTGCCTCTACCCACTGAGCCAACTTGTCCATCCTTCCGCTGTTCCTAAACATACACTATTGATATGTGGATATGTTAGTGACAGTCACACATCGACAGAAACTTACAGGGTCTACCTATCATACTCTGTATCATACCTTGTCCTGGAATAAATTCTGGCTTACACCAGCTGTCCGATACATAACAATGCCCATTTTCATTCTTAATATTTTCTTGATTTTTCCACAAAGAATTATACGTTCCATATAATGTTCATTTATTGCCTCGGATTATACTATAAGCCCTGCAGGATGCAGTGTTTTGGATTTTCTTGCTGTCCTTCTGCACATGGCATAGCACTCTGCATGGTGACAGAGCTTCATCCATGCCTGTGGAAGGAAATGAAGGCCTTGGCAAGTAAGCGTGTTTTGTGTGTGGTATCCGTTTCTGCCGTAGGGAGCAGGTGAAGCTTTAGTGAGCCCCTTTGAGTGAGGAGATGGCAGCGCAGAGTTTTCTTTAGTTTAATGGCCTATGACATTTTATTTTGATTGTTTTGATGTAAGCAGGATGTATGGCTTCAGTGAATCCCCCATGAGTGCCCTGCTGTGATACCAGATGTCTTTTATGAAGTGAGCTGTCTTCTCACCCTGCCGGCTCCCCTTGCAGGTGCACCGGATGCTCATGCTCGCCACATCTGTGCTCACCTGCGTTGCTTTTGTTCTGCCTTTTGTGTACAGAGGAGGCTGGAGTCGGGTAAGGATGCCTTCAGCAGCAGGTTTCCCTATAAATCTGTTTTGATGTCAAGGCAGATTGCTGCTTTATTCTCAGAGGTGGATAATGAGACATTTCTGTGTGCATCCTATTTTCCTGTTTTTGAGTTATCTGATGACTTCACCTGGTTGGGGATTGGGACAGAAGGGAGACTGTGAATGTAGATCGCTTGGTACTGATGTATTTTTAGGCTGTATTACATCTCATGCATTTCTTTAGTGAGTGTGTATTCCTTCTAGAATGTTGAGAAATTGAAGTATGAAGTCTAAAATTTATTATTTATGTATGCATTAATTTTTGAGTTAGGGTTTCTTCCTCCCTCCCTCCCTCCCTCCCTTCCTTCCTTCCTTCCTTCCTTCCTTTCTTTCTTTTTGAGATAGGGTTTCTATGGCTGTCTTGAAACTTACTCTATAGACCAGATTGGCTTTGAACTGAGAGATCCGCCTGCATCTGCCTCCTGAGTGCTGGAATTAAAGGCGTGAGCTACCATAGTTGAGCTATTTTTGTTATTTTAATGATGTGTATGTGAATTTGTGAGGATCTGGGTAACTCCAGCACCAGAGGAAAGCATAGTGGTTGTGAGCTGCCTGATGTGGGTGCTGGGAACTCCTAACTGCTGAGCCATCTTTGCAGCCCAAGGGTGATGTCTAAGAAACAGGATCAATTGAAGTGGCTTTCTCTTACAGTTATCATTCAGTCAACAGAGAATTGCATCTCTACTGTATGATCAGTCTTGCTATATATATCAAGTTTTTAAAAATTAATTAAGATATAATAATTATATTACATTCCCCTTCCTTTCCTTTCTTTCCTTTAACCCTTCCCATGTCTCCTCCCTCCAACTCTTCACATTTTTCCCTCCCTCCTCAAATTGGTGGCCTCTTTTTCTATGATTATCAGTTTCTTTCTTTTTCTCTCTCCACAAACATGAGTGTGTAAACTATAACCTGCTGTGACCATTTATTGTTGCTGCGTATATATGACCTCAGGGTTGACCCTTTGTATTGGTTACCAATTAGGGGCCTCAACCCTGGGTGAGACTAATTCTCCCTCTCTCAGCTGTCATGAGTTGCCTGTGGCTCTTTATTTAGGGGTGGGACTTTGTGACAGTTCCCTCTTCTGTGCTAGCATGCTTGTTGTGTGGCGGTGTCAAATCTCAGGCTAAGGGTATTTCTGTGTCGTTTCTAGGACACACGGCCTCCCAGCAGACTTCCTGGTGCTCTGGCTCTTGCAGTCATTCCATGCACAATGTCTATGGTTTTTAAACTTGGTTTAAACTGACAGGAAAGACTGACTATTAACGATGCCCTTTTCAGCGTGCAGGGTACCACCCATACCTCGGCTGTACAGTGATGACTTTGGCTGTCCTTCAGCCTCTGCTAGCAACCTTCAGACCACCTCTACATGACCCAAGGTACAGACAGCTCTTCCATATACACACCCTTCGTGTGTGCCTCACTAGATGGGCAACTACTTTCTTTTCAAGGTAGAAGCACTTTGCATTTGTAGCTCACAGTGGTTGACTATATTTACAGTTAAGGACTTTAAAATGGGTTTCAGATACCTAGTTCCCTGGCAATAGGGAAATTGCACGCTTCTTATTCTCTTGGGGATAAATTGCTATCCCATCACTTTAAAAACGACTGACTGGCTCTTTATTTTGGTAGGAGGCAGGTGTTTAACTGGACTCACTGGAGTGTGGGGACGGCGGCTAGAATAATAGCAGGTAAGTGAGCGCGGTGCCACTTATATAATTGTCGGTTGTTTACACCGAACGTTGTAATTTGGCTTAAATGATTTTTAGATGCATTAGTAATTGGAGTAATTGGTTGTTGAGGAGAAATCAGCCCGAAACATTGAAATCCAGAAAGTAATTTCTACAAGGAACTATTTAAGTCATTATTTAAAGCTAAATTTAAAAAAAAATGGCTTTCAGACTTTAAAACTCAGCCCTTTCTTTCCCATGTCCTCACGTTTCCTTTGCAAACAAATGAGACTATGATGATGGCCAAACACTCAGGCAGGGTAAGCGAGGGTCCCGGGGTGAGGAGGATGAAGTGCGCTGGTACAAGTCTGCCAGCTCCAGGCCATTTCTCTGCTGCCTGGACTTGGAGGGCTGATGGTCTCCAGAGGGCAGCTGGAATTACCTGGCAAAGCCTTTCATTTCAGTGCTGGGGAATCAGTACCCAGGGCCTCATCGCTGGAAGGCAAGCACACTACCACTGAGCGACGTCCTCAGGCCTTTTTAATCTTTTTTTTTTGAGACTAGGTCTTACCAGTTTGTCAAGTCTAATCTTGACCTTGCTCTAGCTCAGGCAGTCCTTGAGCTTGTGACCTCCCTGCCTCAGTGCCTCCTCCCGCAACCCCCCCACATCAAATATCTTCTGTTGATTCCAAGGGAGCCACCTTTCAAATATATATATATATATTCTATTGCTTGTGGGATTAAGTGCAGGACGAGAAGGGCAACAGTCATTTCTTCATTTCTCCCTCTTTGCTTCATTGCAGAATTACATTTCTGGAAATGTTAGGCACCTTTGTTGTTGTTATTGGTGTTGGGTATCGAAGCCAGGGCTTTATGCCTGCTGCCTAGTCCTCTACCCCCGAGCTACCTCCCTGGTTCGTGGGTGCTTTCTTAACAGAGGTTAGATCATCATTTCCTGTTTTGTCTTACGTCGTCTTACACTAAGGAAGGCCAGATTCTCTCAGCCCTAAAGATTATTCTTTTCATAAATGTTTAATGTATTCTAATTAATCTGTAATGCATCAATTATTCTTTTCACTGGGCACTGTATTTGAGCACCGCCCCCTCTTTGTCTACATAGTGGCAGCAATGTTCCTAGGAATGGATTTACCGGGCCTGAATCTCCCCAGTCCACAGAAGACCTATGCCATGATGGGGTTTGTGGTCTGGCACATCGGGACCGAGGTGCTTCTGGAGATACATGCTTATCGGCTCTCTCGAAAAGGTGACCTGCTTGGAAAGCTCTACTGTGGGCTGGAGGGATGGTGCAGGGTACGTGCTTGCCACTGCAAGCATCAGGATCTGAGTTCAAATCTCCAGCAGCCACATGAAAAACCGGGCATGGTCATGTGTGTCTGTAACCCTAGTACTGTGCAGGAATGGAGACAGGAGGATGGCTGGGATTTGCTGGCTGCCGGCCTCACTCCAAGTTCAGGGAGAGATGTTGACTGAAGGAAATAAGGCAGAGAGTCTCCATGTGTGCTTGCACATGGCGCGTGTGCAAACACATGCATGCACATACACATACACATACGCATACGTGCACGCCCACCCCACCCCACCCAGGTACAGAAAGTTTGCAACATTTAGTAGCTTGAAAGGCAGAAAATTGGGGTGTTTTAGGATTCAAGTTTTATCTTATTCTTTTGACAACCAGTTGACGTGTGTATCACCGTTGTTCTTGACAGTGGAAATACTGGACGATGATAGAATTCAGATCCTCCAGTCACTAACTGTCGCGGAAGCAGAGGTGAGCTTCTCCTCTCTTGTTGATTGACACAAACCTTAATGACGGTGCTTTCTGCTAAATCTCAGTTTTCATTTCAGGGTCATGTTTTTAAGAAGGCAGTGTTGGCGATTTACATATGTGGGAACGTGACTTTCCTCATGGTATTCTTATCTGCAATCAACCAAGTATGAGCAAGTGAAGATTGTTTTTTTCTTGTTTGTTTGTTTTTTTTTTTGATGGGCCTGGGTCATAATTATCAAAACAAGGAGACCCGGGCTCACGTTGACTACCTGGAATATGTTTTAATTTGGAAGACCCATGGGCACTGTGAGAGAAGATTTCTGAAGTCTGGTCTATGCAGATTCTACCCAGCTAGGCCGTGCAGCCTGTGCATTGATGTCAGTCAAGTCTTGTGTGTTCTTCTGCATCTTAAAAGGAACACTGTACTCAAGGTGACATGACTGTCAGCGTCACACACCAGATTTGAAATAGTAAACAAGAATGATTAGCAAATGAAGATAATTATCTCGGGCAAAGGATCAATGGGGATTGTGTCTTTGGGAATGAGACAGGTTTTGTGTAGCCCAGGCTGGCTTCCAATTGGCTGTGTATCCAAGAGTAACCCTGAACCTATCTTCCTGCCTCGGCTTCCGGGTGTGGGATTACAGGCGTGTGCCACTATATCTGGTCTTAAGGGGACTGTAACTTTCATGGCAGAATTACTGTGGGTACTGAAAAGAAAGCATGGTGTTGACTAGTTTGTTCAGAGATCTTAGATGTTTAAAAATTGTTGCTACGTTTTGTTGTTTTTATGAGCACACACACACACACCAAACAAAGTAAACCTACAAGAACAAAACACGTTTCCAGTCCAAGGTCAGGGACATTTTCTTTGCTGTGTGTGTCCATCCCTCCTGGTTAAAGGCGGAGGTGTGGTTGATTTATATCTCAGTGTACATTTCACTAGCTTTTCATTATATTATGAATATGAAATTTTCTTTGTTAGCAGTGAGATACAAGTAGGCATCTTCTGCTTAGAGATATACCATTTCTTTTTTCATCCGTGGAGCTGAAACGGCATTTTGTTTGGTTTCAGCTCTAAGATTAGTCCTTCTGGGAGAGAGAGATCAAAGTCATGGATTTCACATTTGCGAAAACTCAGCCTTGTGAGAGTGTCCGGCAGGTGTTCTCATCTCTGGTGAAGATGAAATAATAAGGATGGGTTCCTTCCGAACCTCCCTGGTGCTCTAGGAATTCAGCACTGGCAGAGCTGTTTTCCTTTCTCCTCATTTCTCTCAGTGTTTGCTATGAGGCCTTATAGCCAGTGGGTGGCGCTGTGACACCAGAGGACTCATTTGTTCAGACCACTTTAATCTCTTTGTTTTTTTTCCTTTTTTTTTTTTTTTAATATGGGGCTATTTTCTTACACGCTACGGCTCTTAACTTTTTTTTTCTTTTCTTTTTGGGTTGGGGAAATAGATGTGAGAAACTTAAATTAGTGCCTGGTGTTATTACATTCTGACTTAATTTTTTAAATTATTTTTAGTGACTGATATTTTCTTTCATATTCCTCCAATCCTGTAGCAAATGAAGATAATTTCCTTGGGCAAGGGAAACAAGCAAAATTGGACACTTAAAAAATAAAATAATTGGGAAGGTATATTTTATTTCTTTGGACATTCTTTCTGATTATTATAAAATTTCTGCTTGGCCCCAGAACGCTATTTTTATCTCTGAGTAATGAATGGCCTCAGCATCATATTTTTTATTTCTAACAAATAAAGTGAATTTTTTCTTTTCATTTTTCCTTTACATAGATCTTAGTTAAAAAATAGCTTAGGGTTCAGGCCAGAATTTTCTGTGTTCATGTTCAGTGAGTTCTGTGCTACAGTTTATACTATCTCCTGAGAATGTTTTTATTTCAAGAGAAAAAGGGCTGGAGAGGTAGTTCAGTTGTGCGATGCTTGAGCAGTGTGTATGAGTCTTGGGTCCGCCCTAGCACCGGAGGAGCAGACATTCTGAGTAACAATTTAAATCTGTATGAAGACATTTTCTTCCCGTTTTCCATTATAAGCTGCTGAAGGCCGAAACAGCTCTCTTAATAAGTCATATTCAATATCTGACAAGAAAAAATTCTTCTTGGGACAGGTGAAATTTGCTTAGGTTATTTTTTCAGAGAGGTGAGCTTTTTGCATTTCTAGTGCTGAGGCCAATGTAATATAGCCTCTTAAAAGAAATATTTTTATTAATTCATTATTTAAAAATTTTGCATAATGTGTTTGGGTCATATTCACCTTACTCCTTCCAGATCTACCACTATTTTCCTACCTCCAGACTGTGTGTGTGTGTCTATATATATATATAATTCAACTCTAATTGTGCTGTCTATATTACTCCTGGATCTGAGGCCACCCACTGGAGAACAAGGTTTATCATAAGCCACACCCTTAAAGAAACTGGCTCCCTCCCACCATAGGTCCTCAGGGATGGGGCACGTGGACCTCTTCCCACTTGTGCTAGAGTGCGGATTGGCTTGATCTTGTATGGGTGCTGTGCAGACAAACGTGAGTTCACGAGCGGATTGGTGCTGCCAACTCCTGAAGACACTGTTTGTACCCTGCTCCTTCTTCTTGTGCGAAGGAGATCTGTTCCTCTGTAGACATCTGTGCCACTTAATCCCAGCATGCCTGTTGTTTCCTTTAGGGACACATTCCAACTCTTTGGCTTCCTGTGCTCTGTCTCCACAAACTACAAATGCTACTTCTTGCCCCTCAATTTTTCTTCTTGTGTCTGTAATAAACAATATGGGTAGTTAAATGTATATATATATATATATCTTTTGATAAAAACAATTGCTAAGTTAAATGATTTTCTGTGTTGGGCATATTGTCAAAAACAGTAAGATCATGTTTTCTTTTCTTTTTCTTTTTTCTTTTTTTTGTTTTGGTTTTTCGAGACAGGGTTTCTCTGTAGCTTTGGAGCCTGTCCTGGAACAAGTTCATGTAGACCAGGCTGGCCTCGAACGCTCAGAGATCCGCCTGCCTCTGCCTCCCGAGTGCTGGGATTAAAAGTGTGTGCCACCAACCACTTCCCGGTGAGATCATGTTTTCTTAAAGAAGGGAGGTTCTGTAAAATGGGGATCAGTATGTGTTTAACAAAACCAACAGCATGGACTAGGAAACCATGGTTAGGGTAGCATGTGTAAACGAAGTCTGGGTTTGTTTCCATCTGTTTCCTGTGTGAGGTGATGAAGCCAGGGCACAGGTAACTTGTTAGTGTAACTTGTTAGTGTAACTTGTTAGTGAGTGTGTGAGCCACTTTCGTGTTGGCCCTTCTCAGTGTGTGTTGGGCTTTGGAGTTGTAGGCCAGGTGATACCTCACCCTTCCACATCCGGCTCCAGCCCGGGAGGCTGTGGGAAGGATAACACAGCAGATGCCAACCAGGAAGCCGTGGGGGCTTGTGTGGCTCTTGGCTGAAAGTCTATTTATCTATGTATTCTAGTGAAGTAAGGGGAAACAGAGAACAAAGGCCCTCGTTCAAGATAATCCATTATTAATGGAACCGGAGCAACGATTCTTTTAAGTTCTTTATAAACCGGATCAGTCTTCTCACAGCTCCCATGTCCTTCTTCCTTCCTGGTCTCACCCTCGCCACACTCACTGCTGTGCCTACAGCTTTGTACTCACCCCGCGCAGTGCCTTTCTGTTCTCATCCTAGCCAGAATCAGTAGATTTGTGTTTTACTCAAGTTCTTTCCTCTCCTTGGTGCCTCGTACCGTTCCCCGTTCCCCCTTGTCCTGACCGTCTTTGTGAGTGGATGGTGGGATGGGAGGCAGATGCTGCTGTGAATTAGAAAGGGCCAGGGGCTCAGAGGCCCGAGTAGCCACATTTGTTTCTGAGTTCCGTGCTCATGGCAAATTCATTTGTCTTCCGTGAGTCCTCTTTGTCATCTTCAAAAATCTATCTCACTAGCCAGGCGGTGGTGGTACCCGCCTTTATTCCCAGCACTCGGGAGGCAGAGGGAGGCTGATCTCTGTGAGTTCGAGGCCAGCCTGGGCTATAAGAACTAGTTTCAGGACATGCTTCAAAGCTACAGAGAAACCCTGCCTCGATAAAAAAAAAAAAAAAACAAAAAACAAAATAAAACAAAACAAAAACAAAACAAAACAAAACACCTCAAAAAATCGATCTCACTAAACTTTGTGAGGACTGAACAAAACGATGCCAAAGGTGTTTGCCTTGTACATGCTGGTGGTAAGGTCTTTGCCATTTGATTACAGTGCTAAACTTTAATAATGTTTGCATATTAAATGTGTATTTTTTTATTATAAGGATATGTATGATGCTCATCTTGAAAACATTGAGCCAAATGAAATGATATAAAGGACAGTTGATTCTGTTGTGGGACCCAGCAGGATCAAATGTGCGGAGACCCAGAGTAGAATTCAGGTCAGTGGGTTGGGAGTGGGTAGCTAGGGGATGGGAGTTGTTATTTAACAAGTACGAAGTTTATGTCTGGGGAATGGGTAGTGATGATTGTACAACTTTCTGAATGTATTTAATGCACTGAACTCTGCCTCAAACATGGTTGAAATGGGAATAAACACATGGAAACTGAGAAGAATGTTCATTGTGGCACTGTTCATGTCAAATGACGGATGGTACACCCTACATGCCCATCGACAGATTGGCGAATACATAGGCAGAGGAGCGCTGTCCAGCCAGACAAAGGAATAAGGTGCTGATTCCCACTGTAATGTGATGGAGCCTTTGAAATACGCTAAGTGAGCGAAGCCAGAGACACAGGTTAACTACTGCATGGTTCCGTGTATATGGAATATTCAGAACAGCTAACGCAATAGAAGAGTATTGACGCTTGCTGGGGGCTAATTAGAGGCAGAGAGTGGGAGGGAACTCCTTAGTGGTTGTAAACTTTTATTTTCATCTGACAAAATGTCTTGGCACTTGATAGAGGCACGAGATGAATGCCGAGGATTGTTCATTTTAAGACGGCTAAATTTTGTGCTGTTTGCGTTTTCCTTCAGTATTAGTGTGGCCCTGGGGTTTATAACGTTGGATGACAAAGATTCAGAGGTCATGCTGGTCATAAACATAGTTCCAGGTTAATCTCTTATTTTGCTGTTAGAGAAGTTAATGCAATTATAGAGTACCCAGCCTTTGAACTCTGCTTTTGGGGTGGGAAAGGTCTAAAAGAATATACTAGAAAATTTGTCTTTTTCATATGTGTATTCACACATAAAGCCAATTTTACTGAGCTCTCCTTCTCTGTGGACCTCTATAACCTTTTAGCTTTTCACTCAGGCCCTGAAACTGATGATCGGAATAAACTTCTTCAAACCACGGGTTCTAAATAACTGACATTCTCTGACACTATTTTCTGATGTTCAAAGAATAATGTTCTGGGTAAGGCCCTGCCCAGCCCTCACAAACAGACAAACAACTCTTGTAAACATGGAAACTGTTAGTTTCCAGAGTAAACAAATATAGTAAGGTTCTGGTGGGGAATGTGCACTCAGAGGGGGAAAGTCTCTGTTTTGGAGCCAGGCTTCTATCACTTTTGTTTGGCTTCTATCATTTCCAGACAGTGGCAATCAGCGTGCTGTGGAGTGTCAGGAACCCAGCAGAAAACTAGCAGCTTTTCTGGTCTAGAAACCTGGAAACTCAGCATGGAAAGCAGCAACCCAAGGATAGGTTGAGTTGATTCGGTGGAAAACCGTTTTCGGGGAGGGAGACCCTAATTGCTGCCTGCTTGAATGTCCTATTATACTTGGAGGTGAATGACTGGACACTTTTCCCCGTGATGCAGGACAGGAAAAAGAACGTCTGGTCTCTCCACTTTGTACTGTGTAGTTGAGGCTGAAGCTGAAGCACACGGGGGGCTAAAGTCTCTTATGGAAATAGACCTAAGAGAGCCACTAACCCTCCAACTGTGACATCCAGCAAGCCAATGCACAGAAATCAACAGCATCTCTCCACATTAGTCATGACCATGAGATCTGAAAAATCCAGTTCCCGTCAAAATAGCATCAGAAAACCTAATACTTTAACAGAAGAAATGCAAGACGACATGGAAAGCTAGAAAGTACGGCTGAAAGGAACCAGGGAGAATCTAATAGAGTGGAAATAGATGTTGTATTTTTTGGATCAGAAAACAGTAATGTAGCAAGATTTCCGTGTAGCTCCACAGAACCAACACAGTCATGGCCAGGCTGCCAGCTGTTTCTTTTTGTAGAAATTGGTAAATCTTATCCTAATCTTCCTTTTAAAAAGACTTTAACTAATCAGGTGATGGTGGTGCATGCCTTTAATCCCAGCACTTGGAGGCAAGGGCAAGTAGATCTCTGTGAGTTCGAGGCCACTTTGGTCTACAGAGCTAGTTCCAGGACAGGTTCCAAAACTAAACAAAGAAACTCTGCCTTAAAAAACTGAAAAAAATATTACATTAAATATGTATATAAGTATGTTGGTGTGCAAATGTGGATACCCTCCTATTGAATCCCCCTGGAATTGGAGTTACAGGTTGTGAACTATGTGATGTGGATGCTGGTAATCAAACTCTGGACCTCTGGAAGGGTAATAAGCACTCTTAATCACTGAACCATCTCTCCAGCCCCTTACCCTAAACTGCCTATGCAAATAGAAAGGACCTTGAATAACCAAAGAGCTAAGAAAAAAGGACAGGGACAGAGAACATACACTTCCTAATATTGGAACCTGTGAAACCATAATAATCCAGGCAGCATGATCTTGGCACAAGGATAGGTATTTTTTAACTAAACACAATGTATGCTCAGAAGTAGAGCTTCACATTTATGGTCATCCAAAAACTTACTGTATGGTGGGTGTTTTTCCTGCATGTATGTCTGTGTACCATTTACATACCTGGTACTGGGCAGAAGATGGTATTAGACTCCCTGGATCTGGAGTTAGAGGAAGTTGTTGCCTTCCATGTGGGTGCTTGGAATTGACCCAGGTCCTTTGTAATAGCAGCCACTTCTCTTAACTGCTGCCCTCTCTAGCTCATATAAGCATTTTTAGAAGGTGCCAAGGTAATCCGAAGGAAGATTATGTGCTTAGAAAGCCATGTCCGTATGCAGCAGGATGACTTTAGACCTTTGCCTCACTCTAGAGACAAAGATTCATTCAAATTTGATCATAGACCTTAGATGAAAACATAAAACTAATTTCCCTGACTTTGAATTAAACATGAATTTCTTAGATATAACATCAATAGCATAAAAGATGAAAGAAGAAAAAACTGAAATAGAATTTTTTTCTCTGCTTCAAATGACATTATCAAGACTCTAAAGACCTGGTAGGCATGGTGGTTCATGCCTGGAATTCCAGTATTTGGGAGGTACAAGTACAAGTATCACTTTGAGTTCCAGGCCAGCCTGGTTACATAGTATGACATAGTAACATAAGATTACTATTGCTGTGATGAAACACCATGACCAAAATCAGGTTGGGTAGGAAAGAAGTGATTTGAATAACGCTTACACATCATAGTCCATCACTGAAGGAAGTCAAGAAAAAACTCTAGCATGGCTGGAACCTGGAGGCAGAGTTGATACAGAGGCCATGGAGGGGTGCTGCTTACTGGGTTGCTCCACATGGCCTGTTCTTCTAAAAAGAGCTCAGACTGCACTTTTAAACAGAACCCAACCCAGGGATTGTACCACCCACAACAGGTTGGGCTTTTACAGAATATTCCCTTACACTGTGTGAAGATGTGTCACTGTGATTGGTTAAATAAAGAGCTGAATGGTCACTAGGCAACAAGAGGTTAGATGGGAGAAGAAGAAAGGTGCATGAGCAGTACGGAGAGATGAGGCAATGAGCCATGTGGCAGAAAGAGAATAAATGAGTTAATTTAAGTTATAAAAGCTAGTGGGGCAAACCTAAGCTAAGGCCAAGCTTTCATAATTAATAAGCTCTGTGTCTATTTTGTTTGAGCTGGATGTCCAAAGAAAAATCTGTCTAAACATGGCATCCAGCATGGGGGCTTGACACTGCAAACAGAGGGCCTGAGAAAGCTAAGAAAAGTTCTGGACAAGGAGCTGGATGTGGCTTTCTAGTCCTGCAGTCTCTAGATCGGTGGTGGGTGCTTGGTACACAGAGGTACAGCCACTGGCCGCTGCCTGTGAACTGGAGTCAGCCACCAATGCCATGTGCCAGCAACATGTGCCAGTGCTATCTGCTATCCTGAGTTGCAGGGCAGCTCACATGGTAGTTTAAGATTTGTCTCACACAATTAGACCACTGCTGGAACTTAGTAAAGCCACATTCAGACACAGAAAATCTCTAAAAATGTACAATATGTTTAAAAATGTGCTTAGATGCTGAAGAAAAGAAATAAAATGGGCATGGATGGTCATAGAAAAATAGTTTAAAAAATAAAGTAGATAAAGTCTTTGAAGAGAGTAAAGTAGTATAAAAAGGCTACATAAAGATAGGAAATACATAAGGCATATGGATCCTGTATGGTAGGTACTTTGTTGACTTGGAATTTTTTAAATTCTAATGAACAGAGAATGATAGCTGATGAGAGACATTGGATTGTGGAAGAGACTGCTGAATTAAACCAGCGTATATATACTTTAGGGATGCCTTGGCTTCAGAATGGAAATTGGGAAATGTGTTGCATTGGGGGAGAGGTTATACGTTTGTTTCCAGAGGAAACAAAATGCTATGGATTCCTTCAAAGTTAATTGAGATCATATTTGACTTGGAGAGACCTCCTGAAGATATTGGCTACAGACATGAGGGAAAAAGCTGAAAAAGACTGCAAGACAGGTGATGTATAAGCTGATCCCTCAACATGGGAACAGCTTTGAGACTGGAGGAGACATGATAAATCTTGTTGGCTACAGAATCCTCATGACTTACTGTTCCATGCCATCCTTCCATATGAATTGATAGCAATTTATATTACAGTTTGGTTATGCAGTCCAAATGGACTTATAAAGGTGACAGATGCTTTTTACTTGCTGAAAAATAGATTAAAAAATTATCTTTAGGGCTGGAGAGATGGCTCAGTGGTTAAGAGCACTGCCTTCTCTTCCAAAGGTCCTGAGTTCAATTCCCAGAAACCACATGGTGGCTCACAACCATCTGTAATGAGATCTGGTGTCTTCTTCTGGCCTGCAGGCATACACACAGACAGAATATTGTATACATAACAAATAAATAAAAGAAAAGAATAAAAAAATCATCTTTATCTGACTTGTATATACTGCTCATTCCATACCTGTGTTAATACAGATATGTATGTTACCTTTAAATGTCTGTGAGTTTTCAAGAAAAAAAAGGATCAAACGGCAATAAAGACAAGTAGTCCAGATGATTCAGCCTCTCAGAATGCCTCTGTTACAGTTTCCTCAAAATTCTGCATCCAGAAAAACTTCAAAACTGCTAGCTGAGGTGGTCTAGCCTCACAGACTATCCAGTCAGAACTTCAGATAAGCCTTGCACTTTTCCATCACATCAAGACTGAACAGCAGCTAGCTCTTCCAAGACATGACTATTATCCAATTTTCTCAGGGTCCCTTAAAGATGCCATCATCCCCAGACAATAGAAAGCAGTCTAGAGAACATGATGCTCTCATTTCCAAGAGTTGGGGTGGGTGGTATTTGGTCATTTGGTGGGTTATGGAGGTTTGCCATCATTTAAGGGGATTGGTTACAAGCTGTTATTGGTCATGAACATGGAAGAAAATAAACAAAGAAATTAGATTCAGGGATCTCATTCTGAAAAGAAAAAGATGAGATACAGAAATGATGGGATAAAAGGGTAGATTATTGAATCCTCTTTCAAACTAAACAAGCAACTACTATTCCCAAATATTTTTACATTGATGTGGATTTTTTATATTGATACAAATTTAAGGTTATTTTTGTTATACTGTATTATGTTTCCATTTCTTGTTTAAGGTATTGTACCATGTGGCTCATTTTAAAAAATTAATATAAAGATCTACTCTTTGAAAACTACTTAGGATAATAAGTAAATATAGGTTAGTAGTTAATCATCTATAACAATCAAATTTATAGTCATATTAGGCATATTTTCAAGGTCAATCAGAGACATATTTTAAATAGATAGTCTTCAAATACTTCAGAGACCTACAAAATATGGCATTCTAATGTTTTAATAGCATAGGGCTTTTCATGACAGTGATATGTATCTGCTTCCGGAATCACCAATTTTTTCCAAAAGAGGATGATAGACATTAAAAAAAAACCCTCCATATGGAGTTTGCTTTCAATTGTGGCAAAGTTGGCCACTGGGCAAAGAAACTGCCCTTGCTTAAATTGCTGACAGCATGCTGTCCAAATTGGATAAGCAAGACACAAAAGAAGTCAACTGCTTAATTTTACCATAACAAGGTGGAGCAGTCCTTCAAAATTCCTGCTTCACAGAAAAGTCTGTCAGGTATTCTAGGCCTATAGGCCAAAGATGGATGCCCCAACATTGCAGAGGAATGCTGGGTGACTGTCCAGGCAGCCAGGTGTCTCTGTCATTTCATAGTTTTGGAAGTTGCTTGTTCTGCACTTTCTGTTTACTCAGGTAATATTATATCTTTCTTGGGTCTCTGATAGAGTTGAAGATGAGATCATTATAGTTATATTTCTTTTGTTACCAAATTCAAAAAAGAAAGTCACAAAAGTGGTATAAAATGTATAAGTTTGAGAAACATAAAAACTTAAATTGTTTATCTAAAAAAATTCAAGATGTCATTGTTTTTTACCACTGAGTAGAACTCTAATATGTATATGTGCCACACCTTCTTTATCCATTCTTCCATTGAGGGGCACCGAGGTTGTTTACAAATAACCGAGGCTATTACAAATAGTGCCCACTGTGATGATAATGGACTAAACCTCTGAACTGTAAGCCAACCCCGCTTAAGAATTTTTCTTTATAAGAGTTGCTATAGTTGTGGTGTCTCTTTATAGCAATAGAAACCCTAATTCAGGTCTTAATTGAATGCCTCTTGGAAAAAAAAACTACCTTAGTCTCTCTTATTTTTAAAATTTATTTTATTTCTCAAGAGAGTTTTACAAGGCAGCCCAGGTTAGCCTTGAACTTGTGAACCCTTGCCTTGCTTGCCTGAGTGCTGTGGCTAAAGGCTTGTGTCCCACACTTGGCTCACCTTACCTCTTGTTTTATTTACCCTTTCTTAAATATTTATATAAAGAATTTTATTTTTATGTATACAGGGTTCTTCCGGCATGTATCCTACCTACAGTACAGAAGAGGGCACCAGATCTTATTACAGATGGTTGTGAGCCGCCATGTGGTTGCTGGGAATTGAACTCAGGACCTCTGGAAGAGTAGCCAGTGTTCTTTACCTCTGAGCCATCTCTCCAGCCTCCAACATTTATATTTCTAACTTAAGCACTAAACCATATACAATGAGGGGTGTTGTGGGTTAGTCTTAGATGTGTAACTTCTTAGTTAAAATTGACTGGCTGGGACACTTGAAATGGTCCACTGACTGACCTCCTGAGTCCTCAGACAACCCTGCAGGGCATGTGACATTAAGTGACCTCATTTTTGAGATAAGAAACCAAGTTCAGGAGAGTTGTTTGCCTGAGTGATAACAGGGAGTGTGGCAGATGCTGCTGGTGTCAGTGCCACCATGGTGACAGACTGCCCTGAGTAGGTTGAGATGTTGTCACTGTCCCCACAGCCTGCGCTGTGCTCGTGTCTTTGTCTCACTCCGAACCATCTCTAAGGCTACAGGAGCCAGTGTGACTTTCTTGTAACTGCAACCCAGAAGTGTGGGAGAGTCAGTGCCTACAGTCGTGACCCTCAAGACTAAGTGGAGCTGTGGGACAGTTTACAGCATCCTCCCCTTCAGTAAGACATATTTAGATGTGTTCAGTCTTTAGAGCTATGATTGGAGTCAGTTGCCTACAGCACTGTCTTCATTTGGTGCTGTGAATGTTCATTCTCACCTGTGTCTTTCTTCCTGCTTTTGAGATCATTTCTGAGAGCCATCACTAGGTTCCAGTAGGACTGTCCAGTCACTGGTCAGATGGCAGTGAAAGGGGTAAGTGGATGGTGACAGCCTCTGGCAGGCTGTGTTAGGATGGTTTCCAAGAATCACACTTGCATTGAATTGGGATGATGGGGGAAAACCCAGAACAGTCGGATTCTAGAGTAGCGTTGAATTTGACTGGTTGGGACAAATGTATTGCTGTGCCCTGACCTGTATTCCAAAGTTGGCTCCTTTTTTAATAACTGTCTCAGAAACCTTAAAGAAAAAGAATTCGGGCGAGACCAGCCAACTACTGGGATGTGCCACGAAGCCAGAGAGGTTCCAAGGCATACCTAGAGTCATGTGTTTCAGATGGTGTTTAAAATAAAACCGTGTCCTGCAAGCCTGTAAGTGGCAGGGCTGCAAAAGGGTACTTTACAGGTCGCTCACTCATGCTAAGCTCAGAACTAGGAAATGAAGGGGTCCCTTGGACCCAGGCTCGGGTCTCTTTTGAGAGTATCTCAGCAATGTAAACCCTCAGATTGCCCAGAAGGAGCTCTCTCCCACCAGAGAACAGCTGACCTTTGACAAGCAGCTCATCTGAGGCAGCTCCATGGGCGAAGGCTTGTCCTCCCGAGAGGACCTTCTGTTGCATCCTCTCATTGCCTCTAGAGCAGAGGTTTTCAACCTGTGGGTCACCATCATCAGAAAATACATATTTCTGAAGGTCTTGGGAACAGAGACACTGCTCAGCAGCAAAATTATGGTTATGAAGTAGCAGCTAAAGAAATTTATGGTTGGGGTTTCCAAAGACCATCAGAAATAGGTGTTTTCTAATGGTCATGACCCACAGGTTGAGAACCATGAATTAAGGCCAATAATTAAGAGAAAGCCTTACCAGACAGCATCCCAGCAGGGAAAGTCAGTGTCGGTCCTGGAAAGAAACAGGCTAGTCCCTCAACTTGGAGGACCTGAGTAATGCATACCTATATGATGGCCTAGGGAAAGATATATATGTAGAAGCAGGCTTTATTTTTTGAATATATTTATTTTTATGCGTATGAATGTTTTGCCTGCATTTATATCTGTGTATCACATCCATAGCGCCTACAGAGGTTGGCTTTTGGTCCCCTGGGACTGGAGTTATAGACCACTGCTAACCATCATGTGGATGTAGGGAACTGAACCTGGGTCCTCTGGAAGTAGAGCCAGCGCTCTTAACTGGTGAGCTCCAGTTCAAAGAAAGATCTTTCTCAAAGGAGGTCGACAATGTTCCTGGTCGCACCCTAAGTGGCACTCCAGCCTGGCTGACCAATGAGCTCCAGAGATTCTCCTGTCTGTGCCTCTCCAACACTGGAATCATGAACACATGCCACCATGCTCAACACTTTACATGGACTTTGGGGACTGAGCTTACGCTTACAGGTCAAACACTTTCACCAACTGAACCATCCCCCTTTAGCTCCTCTTTCTAGTTTTAAGGTGAAGAATCTAACTTGTTCGCCTAGACCAGCTTTGTGCCCTTAGAGAATGTGGGAAGTTCCTTACTAGTGTTCTTAAGCTACAATCATTTACTGCACCTTGACCTGAGCTAAAGAGAGGATGGTACCAGAGAACAAATGTGCCTGTTCTCTTCTGGAAAGCCATGTGCATTAGCAAAATGATCTAAGCACGCTCTCAAAACGCGAGCATAATTGTCATGTATGCCTTTTGGATGAGTGCAGTGGTTAGGAGTCTCAACTGAGCTAACTGGGTTGACCTTTGGCATGAGAATTCAGCCACCTTAAAGAGATACTGAACTTTAGAGAGTTTGCGTCAGAGTTCCTACTTCCTTCTACTTTCCTTCCGGCTGATATCTCTGGGATGAGGTGCACCTATGTATGATCTTTGCATTAGCAACATTACAACACCAGTTAAGATTGTCAAGATGTTTTAAATAACTTTATTCTTAAATTTAACAAGCTCTTATTAGAAATGCTTTGGTATCAATACAATAAAAATATACTGGTTCTCCCAACCCACTGAGTCATGTCAAGTAACTGGAAAAGTTAGCATTTGTTTTCCCCAGTTTTGGGAGGATTTTTTTTTCCCACAAATAAAGACTTCTATTTATTTATGTGGCTTACTATGGGAATAATTATATATATTTGGACTTTGGGAAAAAGAAATAAAAGTATCCAGAAGAGAAATTTTCAGGCATTTCTTGGCTTCTCCGAAGGTTCTTCAGGTGGGCACTAAGGCTCTCAGATGACCTTTTTCCCCAGCTTTGCCATTCTTATCCTTAAAGCTGTAAATTAAAGTAAGAAATAAAGCAAGTTACAAAAGAATCACAATTTTTACTCTAAATGACCATTTCATAGAAGGCAGGAAAGTCGAGAACATACCTCAGATGGTTTTATCCAACAGCGTGAGCATTGTTATAGTAGCATAAAAAGATAGAAATAATGAGCTGTGGTTAACTTAGGGCAGGAGTAGGTTGAGAGCTAGGAGGAGCCTATGTCTACAAAGGTCAGAGGATGAGCAGAGCACACACAGTACAGATGGATGTCACGTGTTTTCACCGTCAGCCTAGCTATCTATTCCCTTACATCGATGTTGTACACATTCTTAACTATGTACCACGGAACAAAAGAAGATACTAATACTTAAACTATATCTAGTGATTAAGTCTTGTAAAAAAAAAATCTCATTAAGCTTGGTTGGCCAAGGGATAAGCAATGACAAGCCTAAGTGTCTGTATGAAACAGTGTGAACTAATAACTGGGCAGCAATGTGTGATTATGCTTCCGAGTGGCAGGTGTCTCTCTGAGTATGTCCTACCGCTGATGAAGTGTTGGCTGTAGGAAACATCTTCAAAAACGTGGGTGTAGAATTTATAAGACTCCTTTGGCCTCCTGGTATCATGCCTTAATATTTAGGGCCTTTGAGTATAGCTGCCTCAGTCATGTTCCAAAAGTTAAAAGATGCTTTCAAGGCACTGAGCAAATGACTATATTAATTATGTAATATTACATTCATGTGTAAAATGGCCCAAGAAGCAGCCATTTAGCTAATTGTACAATTTTGTTTTAATGAAACAATAAAAGGGAAGACCCGCTTTCCCTCCCATCTCAATGCCACACGTTATTATCTTTTAACCGAATAAATGATCCTATCTCCAAAAGGCCTTTTCTAAAAATCTAAGAAGAGATGGGGACCTGCTTCTGTCCTGAGGCCATCTTCATTGCCATGCTAGCTAGTTCTGTGAGATCGTTTCACTTCAAGGAAGGTAAAAAGCATGATTTCCCTTTGAAAGCTAAGAGGAATGATCACTTCTACCCACAAGACCAAGAATATTCCTTTGACTTCAGGATGTGTTGAGAGATTTTCCTTTGCTCAGTCAGCCGGCTGGGCTCTGGTGCTGGGAGCTGCTGGGTGGAGACCTCTGAGGAACAGCCTGCAATCCCACAGCAGCAGAAGAGGCAGTAGGCAAGGCTTCATGAAGGGCCGCTCTTGGGTTTTGTGGCCCCTTGCATTACCAGTGCCGAGAGAGAGCAGGAATAAGGGATTGTTTAAAGGTCTGTTTTACGGCAGGGACAAGATCCTGTTCCCTACAGTTATGTCTGTAGACAGAGCCCACCCTGTGTCCCAGGACATGCAGTGAAGTCAGCTAGCACCAGTATTCCTTTTCCCAAGGCTGTGGCAATAGCCCTAATTCCAGAGAGGGGATGTGGAGACAGAGCAGGCCCAGGTGATGCAGGGAGCATCTCCCTAAACAATGTGGCAAGCATTCTCTTGACCCTTCTGCGCTTCTCTGATCCCGTTCCCGTTCCCCTATAACTACTCAGATAGATAGTTTTAGCTGCTTAAACTTGGTGGATGAGAGATTGGTGTTCCACCCTTGGTCTTCCTTGACCCATGCTAGCAGTTCCTATCCTAAATCAGGTTTTTCTACCTCTTCACCCCAAAGTACCATTGATGTTTTAATGGTCCACAGAATATTAATCTGGGACAAGAATAGGTGTGTGAGGTCTACCAAAGAAAGACAGTTGTGTAGTTGTTGTTGGGGTAGTGGAATCTCATGGAAAGCTTGAGGAAGCCACACTATAGTGGGTGTGTCTGGACCATATCAAGCAGATAGACATAAGATTACTGAAGTTTTTCTGTCATGTTTTACAGTGTTCAAATTTTTACTGAAATATACTGTCTTTAGACTATCCACACTGGGCTAGTTTTCATTTTTCTTCCACCTACAAATAGTCTTTCAAGTTGAAAACTCAGTGTGAGTGTGTGTGTGTGTGTGTGTGTGTGTGTGTGTGTTTGTGATGCATGCACTGGTATGCACAGGAGGCCACAGCAGGACATCAGGTGTTTTCCTCTATTAATTACTTCATGCCTTGCTGCCTTGAGACAGGGTCTCTCCCTGAACCAGAAGCTCACTGTTCTGGCTAGGCTGGGTAGTCTTTGCTTCTGCAATGATGGGGTTACAGGTATGCACACCCATGACTGGCTTTTTATATGGGTGAATGGAATCAAACTCAAGTCCTTATTTTATCAACCAAGTGCTCTTACCCATTGGGCTATCTCCCACATCCCTACGAATTGCTCTTGAGATATGATTTTGATAACTGTATGTATAACAAGCAAAAAGAGACTTACAATTCTTAATTATTGTGTCTACCAGAGTCATTAGTATTTAATGGGGTATTTGTACTTTAATAAAGAAATTGACTTAAATTGTGTTTTTTAAAAAATACTGTAGCATTTCTCTCTCTCTCTCTCTCTCTCTCTCTCTCTCTCTCTCTCTCTCTCTCTCTCTCCGTGTGTGTGTGTGTGTGTGTGTGTGTGCAATGCCGAAAGCACAGTGTAAAATGTACTTATGAAATTGAAATTGAAATACATAGGTAGTAGCTATGTTCTTAAAGTACATAGATGGCCCCTGGAAACATAATATGATTAACTTATTTTTTAAAAGTCATTCATACTAAACACCTCCACTCTAATCTATGTGATGAATTGGAAGGCAGAGATGTAAAACAACATCACAATGAAACGTAAGGAATTTGGAGCGTTCTCTTTACAAGATATTTAGTTCGATAGTACAAGACTTTGCATTGTTACTTGTCTGGAACAGCTTTTCCTGTTTTCACAATTTTAGTTGTGTAGCATGGTTAATGTTGGTGGAAATGTTAGTCACTTCCTGCCATTTTTCTTGGGGTAAATGTTAACGTGGTTAGGGGGAGAAAGAGTGAGGGTGTTTGGGAGGAGCTGGCTAACATCCCAGATCAAAAAGGGAGCGTTTGCTTTTGTTTTTTTTTACAGTGGTTCATGTCAATGCAACTGCCTATAAATATGGCATTCTTTTTCTCTGAGCCTCGTGTGCTGTTTTAAGAGCCAATTTCAGAGGAAACGATTGACTGCAAACAAAGCTCACTCTCCAAATGGAAAGGAACTTAGTATCTGCAGCTGTCTATTGTGGAGGAACATTACTCCAGAGTCTGAGGAATATCCATGAGTGAACATTTCTCAAGAGGATAGAAATTCTCCAGATGATTCAACTTACAATGGGTTCATCTAACTCAAGGACTTAGAAGAATGGAAGAATGTCCCTATTATGGGTCTATGAGCAACACAAGATTGGGCTTATGGTTCGACGAGGAAGAAACAGCTTGAATTTATAGGTTCTGCCACACTTCTATAAAACTATCAGGTTATACTTGCTGGGCTGTCTGCTACTGAGTAGTTATTGCTTTTCAATGTGCATTCTTCCATTAGCAACATTTAAAATGACCTTCCATTTCTAACATTTAGAGGCTGTGCGTTTGTATAATTTGACTTAGATTTTTTTCTAGGGTTTGTTCAGTTATTCTAATTGTTTTTGTCAGGTCCTTATTTATTTTGCCACAAATGACAACCATTTGCTATGTTTGAGTGATAACAAGGAACTTAAAATTGAGGAGCTGTCAGTTTGTAGAAAAAGTTACAGATAGCTAAGGAGATAGATAGAAAGCCATAAAAACTTCATAGAGAATGAGAAATGTAGCTATATAGAAAATAGAAAAAATTAAATATGCTAAGTTGGAGAAGACTGTGAAAGTTGAATCATAGATGATGCAAGATAAAATGACATTCTATGCTTAAAGTGTAGAAAATTGAAGAACCAAAGTTAATATAAGTATAAAAGTATAAAGGAGATCTAGCAAAGTAATAAAATGAGAGGAAAATAGTCCGTGTTTTCTATGTCCTTGCAAAATTAAGGCTACTTGTTAATTTATGAGTAAAGTGTAAGTCACGGGGAGGCACAGGCAAGTAGTTGTCATTGGATTCTGTGGGGGAAAGTCTGCTTCTGATGACCAGGACGTGACATGCATTAGCAACCCCAGTTATTCACACTTGGAATAGCTCTCTCATAGAAGACACATTTCCAGTAGCTAAGGGCACTCAATGTGATATTGAAACCTCACGACGGAGTTTTCACTTTCATTATCGCTTGAAGTGACTTACTCTGGCCTGATGATAATAATTCGGATCGGCGTTAAGAAAGGCTGTCAGTGAGCATTAGTTTATGAGGTGGTCATAGGAGCTGAAAGTCATTAACACAGAGAAGACGATCACATAAGTAAACAGCAGTAGCATGCCTTGTCATTTTTATTACCTGTTAAGGACGGATCCTCAGTCCCATCTCCAGCCATTGGGACGCCCGGGGGAGAGTGGCGGGCAGGGCTGCCTAAGCGTTCCTCTTGCTCTTTCAGAGATATGGAATTTTTGTGGGGAGATTTATGGTTTGTGTTTTCATGAGGTCTAACTTCTGATCTCTTTCTAGGAAGCGGGGTTGGTTTGGTTGGCTGGTAAACCTGACTACAGGGAGCTACGGGATGGTAGGATGGCGTCTCGGCTTGTCCTTCATCCTCCTCCCCCTCGTCATCGATCACAACCAGCTCGGCATGGATGACCCCGTCGTACCCCGTCAGAAGCTTCTTTTCTTCCTCATTGTCGTCTGCCTGCTGATACCCCATGAAAATCATCGTCACCGGTTCTGCGTCATCCACATCAGAAGGCAGAGAATGAACGATGTTGTATCTTACATCTTCAGCCTCCTCCTGGCAAGTGGGTGAAGAACCCTGAGGTCCTGATTTCTCAGGACTCGCTCTGCGGGGGCTCAGTCCTGTCCTTGGAGAAACCTCACGTTCGTTCTGCCAGGTGTTCGATTCTTCCCAGGGAGTCCCCACCCTCTTTTGCTGGGTGTGGACCAGCTCTTCTGCTTGCTGAACCGTTGATCGGGGCTGAGGGGTTGGCCGAGTAGGGCTGGTGTGAGAGGGACCATTGCTTCTCCCCTCTGAGGGCCCATCGTTCAGACTGTGCGTGGATTCCAGCGCATGGTTGCCCAGTCCGTTAGCTCTCATCATTATCCTTTCTTGAAAGTTTGGTCCAGGGCTTACTCTTTCTCTCTGTGGGGTCAGAGGCCTGCAAAACGGATTGGCATACACGGGCTCATGGTACTCTGTGGGTGACTTAGAGTTCCTCTCTGAGGCTTGTCTCAGGAGATCCTCCACTTCGACGGGGGCAAGGCCATCGGTGCCATTGTAGGTTGTGTTCGGATCGGAGCCGACGGCGTAGACCGACTTCTGCCCATCATCATACACCTTTATTCCCGTGCTTCTAAAGTCATCTGATGGGAGGGGTATCGAAGACAGAACAACACTTTCCCCAGTCTTCAAATCTTTTTCAACTTTAATTTCCATGGCATACAAAGCTGTTAAAAGACAAATTTAATGCCAGATTTAGCACCCCCTTTCTCTTATAAACTACTTTGTTGGCTTTTATACCCTTTGATGGCCTTTTAAATGACATCTCAAAACTTTTAACTCTGCAGCGGTGGCACACACCTTTAATCCCAGCCCTCGGAAGGCAGAGGCAGGTGAATCTCTGTGAGTTCGCCGTCAGGCTGGTCTACTAAATTCTAGGACAGCCAAAGCTACACAGAGAAACCCTGTCTCGAACAAAACAAAGCAGAGAAAAGTAAGGCAAAGCAACAACAAACCTCCCAAAACCACCTCTGTGATTTGGATGCTGGAGAGATGGCTCTACAAGGACAGAGTTATAGTCCTAGTACCCTTGTTAGGAGGCTCACAACCTCCTATAACTCCATCTCCAGGGGGATCTGATGCCCCCTGGCCCCCACATGCTCCTACAGGAATGTGGTGCAGGCATACACATATACACATAAAAATACATCGGTAATTTCCCCCCCTGGGTTTACCAGTTTGTTCTAAAACAACCATCCATATAGCAACATGGTGTCTGAGGAAGTGTAGAATTTTGGAAAAGTAGTATGGAGGAGTGAGGAAGAGAAATAGGTCTATGTAGCTGCTATTTTGACAGAGAACCAAAAGATACCCTTTTCCAGTGACTAAAAGTGGCCAGCCAGGGGCTGGAGAGATGGCTCAGAGGTTAAGAGCACTGCCTGCTCTTCCAAAGGTCCTGAGTTCAATTCCCAGCAACCACATGGTGGCTCACAACCATCTGTAATGAGGTCTGGTGCCTCTTCTGGCCTGCAGGCATACACACAGACAGAATATTGTATATATAATAAATAAATATAAAAAAAGTAGCCAGCCAGACCTAGACACTTTTGTTTCCTTATTAAGAAGAATCTCTGTCTTCTTCTTTGGAAGACCAGCCACACTGTGGGCTGTGGCAGGTACAACGCGCAGCAGCGGGATCTGTTGTCACAGCCCTGCTGCAAGCCCAGCTGCCGACTGCAACTGTAAAGCGCTGTAAGGTCTTCACAGTGTGGAAAGTGGTTAGATGCATCCTTGTACCTGAAGAAGTTGGAAGCCTGGAGTTCCCTTTCTCTCTCTCTTTCAAAATACAGAAATACTTTATCTTATGTATTATGGCTGTTTTACCACATGTATGTCTGTGTACCATGTGTATGCCTGGTGCCCAACAACATCAGAACAGGGCACCAGACCATCTGGAACTGGAGTTATAGATGTTTGTGAGCTGCCATGTGGCTGCTGGGACTTGAACCTGGGTCATCTGCAAGAGTATCAGGTGCTCTTAATCGCTGCTACTTCTCTCTAGACATTCCCTTTTATCCTCCCAATTTAACCCCACTTTCAAGCAGATGAAGGGCTGAAAATAGAGCAGCAGCAACTGTACTGGACAACTGAACTGGAAGTGACTGGTGAACAGGGGGGAAGCTGACGTCTGTCTCCTGACCCAGGCAAGAGCCCGGGGATGGAATTTTAACAGGTGACAGGAACATCATTCATAGAGTTAGAATGTGTCGGCACTTGCTTTTGGTATATCTTCCGATTTCCCTTTAGCTCATCTTATACTTCTTGTGTCCCCTGTTGCCTGATGTGGCATGCCTTTTTCTGGGTACCCAGTTAAACCTGCATCCATCTTCCCTCTGCTTCACATCTCTTCCTTTTTCTTCTGCATTGTACTCCCTGAATGCTTGATAAACACCTGCCATGTGCCTAAGTGAGCTTGGTGTATAGTAGTTAGTTATTAAATACCTGCTACCCGAATAAGGGACTGCTACCTGCGGATGGAGACTAGCTCCTCCTTCAATTTTAAAATTCAAATTCTTCCTCTTTGGCCAAACCTTCATTTCCCAGAGACTTTAAAGTATTAGCTTTATGAAAATCATTATCCCATGAAGTTAAATAATGGCTGATCTTTCCAAGGGGACATTTTCACTTCAAAAATATTTTATAACTCAATGTCTCCTGGATGGAATTTTTGAGCAGAGGAGTTGAAAGTGTTTCTTGCCTGTTTCAGGCCTTATCTTATTGTTCCTGCCTATTTTGGAAGGGAACAAAATGCACGGACTAAATACTTCACCCTCGTTATTCCTAACTGTGCAAGCCCTGGGAACTGTCCCATAGCCCTGGGAACTTTGTAAAATGGACCTTTGCCTAAACTGGAAACACAGGCAAGCTGTGAAAATTAAATATAAACTCTGAAATCGAGGGGCCAGGGGTACAGCTCAGTGGGCAAAAATTTGCTACCTGATGACTTTAGTTCAATACCTGGAACCAAACATTAAAATAAAAAGGCAGATGTGATGGTGTGCACCTGTCCTTAGGTGAGGCGGGATGCAGACAGGAGAACTGGCTGGAAACTCATGCGTCAGCTAGCCTGCAGTAGGCTGTATATTGGCAGACACAAAAGAAACCCTGCCTCAGACAAGGGAGGAAGAGGGAACAGATTCCCGAAAACTGTCCTCTGACCTCTATGTGAGCTTCCACTCACACGCACTATACATACGTGTACCAATCTTAGAAGAAGAGACCTGAGATTAAAAGCACGTCATTGAGAGCAGGCTCTCAAATACCTTTTCTGTTTTGTTCATCATCATCTTGGCCTTCATGTCTTTCCTTTCTTAATCTGGAAGGTACGTAGGAACTTGGAAGGTCAGGGATGTTAGCATAGATGTCCTCAATTGACTCTGGAAAGTTGATAGGAATTCAAAGTACATGTAAGATATTTCTAATATTAAAACAAGGCCAACGATCTTATGAAAATGATCTAGCTTCGACATGGAACAGGTTGCTTCCAAAACATACCTTCTGGGATTGCTTCCTTTTCCACCTTCACAGACTGTAAGATAAAAGATTTCCCTGGTGAGCTTAGTTTAAAAAGTAAAGATCTAAATATAGCAATACTTTGAAGAAATAACATTTGTGGATCCTTTTCAGGGGGAATCATAGCTTACAACCGAGTTACACTCACTCTTATTATGTCTTCTGTCGTCCTCTCGATCGATTTTAGCTTCTTTAGGATTGCCTCCTCATTGGCTGAGATTTGCAGTTCAGCCTTTTCAAGGTCTTGGATCTCTTTCTCAAGCCTGACGATAAGAAGGACACATATCTTAATGCTTAGTGTGATGAACATGCAGGGGTCTCAGATGCATCTTTTTCACATGCGGATTCAGGAGCCAGACATCTTCCCAGTATACTGCATCCCAGTGAGCGTCATGGCTTCACACCAACTATCACATCTAATGCATAGAAGGTTCCAGACACTTAAGCAACTCTCAACCCAAGGCTGCTTACTTTTCTTTTATTATTTTTTTAACATAAAGACTTTGCAGGTGTAAAGGTTAGTTTTGATTGCCAGTTGAAGAGTCCCCGGGCATTAATGCAACACACCTTTGAGTGTGTCTGTGAGGGATCATCTTCCAGGGAGTTTAACTGAGATGAGGAGACTCACCATACCAAGGACTGAGAACCCCAGACTGAACAGAGATGGAAACAGGAAAGCTAACTGGGCACCAGCATTCCTCTCTGTCTGTTTTCAGTGTGAACAGTTCCTCTATGCTGCCCCTGCTGCCGTGCCCTCCCTGCCACGACGGACTGCGTCTCCTCAAATCATGAGTTCCAATAAATCTCCCCCATTTTAAGTTGCCCGTTGTCACCGTGATGAGAAAACTAACCAGCCCATTACTGAAGCATTTGGCTTTGGCCTTATTTTCTTCGCTGCAATGATTAATGTTGCTTCCATTAGAAACCAGCATGATTTATTTTATAAAGAGACTTTTAAAAATAAAGCCACATGTGGTGGTACAGCACTCAGGAGGCCAAAGGAGAAAGAATGAGGGCTTGAGGCTAGCCTGAGCTACAAACAATGCTGCTTCAAAGTGAGAGATGGAGGGTAGGAAGGAGGGAGGCTAAGGGAGAAAGAATGAGGGCTTGAGGCTAGCCTGAGCTACAAACAATGCTGCTTCAAAGTGAGAGATGGAGGGTAGGAAGGAGGGAGGCTAAGGGAGAAAGAATGAGGGCTTGAGGCTAGCCTGAGCTACAAACAATGCTGCTTCAAAGTGAGAGATGGAGGGTAGGAAGGAGGGAGGGAGAGAGAGAGATTAACTAAAAGAAGTGATAGATTTGTAGTTACATTGTCATTTAAACTTTTTTTTTTTTACTAAAGTCTCCATAGATTTAGAAAAATATTATTGTTAAATTTCACATAATAATCATAGACATTTAATGAGTAAATTCCTCGCCTTTTTTATTTTTTTAGACAGGGTCTCACTATGTAGCTGTCACTGTACCGCTGCACTGGACTCACCCTGTACACCAGGCTGGCCTAGGACTTGCAGAGATCTCCCTGCCTCAGCTTCCCGAGTCCTGGGATTAAAGGAGTGTGCTGCCACACCTGGTCCTGCCATATTCTAGCATCAAAAATTACATTGCTTTAAGCTCCTTGAGCACGGTGCTATTTTCTGGGTAGGGTGAAGAGATGGAGAAATGGACAAAATCCCATTTCTGTTACAGAGACCACATTTTCTGTGTGGTGATCACGGATTGGGGAGAGTTGGAGGGGGTGGGCAGGGAGTAGTTATGTACAGCCTGATCATGCATCAGGGAATTAGATGAAGTTACGTTTGAAGATGGACAGTTATACACACACACACACACACTGACCTCATAACCAGCATTTGGATGCGACCAGGGTGTGTCACCATGGCCTCTTCTCAGCAGGATGCCATGGACCCTGGCAGTTGCAGTGGCTAAGGCTGCCTTGCAAGCTATGAGACACGTGTAGTCTTAGCCAGACACCCTGAACTTGAAAGGCAGCTGCCTCAGAGGATGACTGAGTTCATGCAGCAGCTGGCCCAAGAGATGACAGCTGTGGCTCTTCATGCCAGCTAACATAATCGTCAGTTCTCTTGGTTTATTTCTTAAAGGTGGCCATGGGCCTGGCGGCTCCAGAATCTTGGGCTACTGTTATATCAATAAAAATCCCAGGATGTGATTGTCTTACCCATTCTATTCATTGCTTTAACTGTAGGTTCTGATATGGATGCTGCCTCTAGCCACCTTAGGCCATTTGTAGCTGGGGAGGTTTTCCTGTGCCTTGTAGAACTTCAAGTGAGTTATAGCACCCCTAGTTTCTTAGGGGTTGCTGGGAGAGTCCCACCATTACAAAAATCCCTCCAGGTCTCTGGTAACATTTTCCCCATCAGCAGAATTATAAAATTGTGCTGAATTATGAAATGTGTGTTGGCCCAGTTTGGAGTCGATAAGTTTTGCTACATTTTATAGTCAATTGCTTATACCACCTAAAAACTCAGATCTGCAATGTGCATAGTGAGAACAGAATGCTGGCCTTGTTTTGTTCAGATGCTAGGTGCAGGCAGAAGAGACAGAGGCAACGAGAGCCAGTTGAACATGGCAGAGGCAGGCGTAAGCTGATTCGTGAGAGAGCTCTTAAGGCTTTCCACAACACATCCTAACTTTGTCTCTTTCCATCACCCACCTAAGAGTGCTCTTCCTAATATTTAGACATGGTGTATAAAGGGGAACCTGGGCAGACATGAAGGAAGTTTGAATAACTGCAGCTCCTGAATTTCAGGACCAATTGTGGAATGAAAGACAAACAGGTCTGAATTCTGCTTCATCTGCCAACTTCCCATGTAACCTAACTGTTGTCATCATTTACACAGCCACATAAAAATGTTTATTTAGCATCTTCATTGTGCCAGGGACTATTCTATATGGCATGGATATGATTGTGAAAAATGAAGAAGCTGGCAATTCTAGCAAGGAACAATACATCAATACACAGGCTGGCAGGGTTGTTCTGTAAAAGACCTGATGCAAAATATTTTAGGTTGATAGTCCACAAGCAGTTTATGTTATTCATTCATCCGTTTCCCCCTTATTTTTGCTGTACAACACTTTAACTTGATAAATATACATGTGTGTGTCTCTCGTGTGCATGTGTTTATACCATTCCTATTTTGTGTCCATGAAAGTACAGGCCAGAGTTAGATGGGTTCTAGGCCATAGTTTGCCAGCCCCTACATTAACAAGTGTATGTATGTGTGTGTGTTTGTTTATGGATACACATACCTACTTTCATATATATATATATATATACATATAATAAATAAATGTGTACATAAGCACATATAATTTATGTATTGGGAACTCGCCAAGGCCAGCTGGCCTGGGTCTGAAAAGGCCTGGGATGAGGCCAGACTCGCTGAACATAGTGGACAATGGGGACTACTGGGAACTCAAGAACAATGGCAATGGGTCTCTTATCCTACTGCACATAATGGCTTTGTGGGAGCCTAGGCAGTTTGGATGCTCACCTTACTAGAAATGGATGGAGGTGGGGGTTCCTTGGACTTCCCACAGGGCAGGGAACCCTGATTGCTCTTCGGGCTGAGGAGGGAAGGGGACTTGATTGGGGGAGGGGGAGGGAAATGGGAGGCGGTAGCGGGGAAGAGACAGAGATCTTTAATAAATAAATAAATTAAAAAATTTATGTATGAAGAAAAATATTTCCATGAAGAAAAGCAGAATAATTGATTTACCAGGATTAAAGGCACATAGTATCATTCAGGAAAGTCTCTTTAAACAAATGTTATTTGTGAAAATAGAGTAGGGCATAAAAATATACTTTTCAGAGAGCAGGGTACCTAAAAATCTTGAGGTAAGAGCAGAAATAGTAAGGAAGAAAGAGCTTATAAATGAGGGGAGACTACAGGACCATGGACATAGGTAGGTGTGTGGACCAGAGGGTCAATTGCCTATCACTCTCAGGAGCTAAGCAAGGTCAGGCCTGGTTACTACTTGGATGGGAGACTGTACTGGAGCGGCAAGCATAAAAATCAGTTGTTAATAGTCTGAATGAAGATGGCCTAATCTAAGGTGTTTGCTGTTAGGAGGGTGAGAAATGATGATGTTCTGGAAATATTTAAAAGAGAGAGGTTCCAGAATTTGTTGATAGATTAGTGTGTGTGTGTGTGTGTGTGTGTGTGTGTGTGTGTGTGTGTGTGTGTAGGGAGGGGGCACGAGAAGAAGAATGCCTTTGTTAGGACCCGAGTCACGGGAAACCTGCAAATGTGAAAGTTTGGGAGATGAAGGCGGGAGGCTCCTGGGCTTAGCTAAATCTCAGACAGTCAAGTGTGATATGGAGGTGACAGATTTAGAAGGAGTAAGTATGTATGTATAGCCATATGCCTGGGCAAGATCTCCTAGAAAGTAAAAGCGATAGATAAAAATTCCACGCTTGAGACCTGCAGGACGGCACAGAGCATAAAGATGCTGCCAAACCTGTCAACTGAATTCAATCCTTAGTACCTGTACCATGGAAGGGGAGACCTGACTCCTGCAGGTTGCCCTCTGACCTCCACAGGCACAAGGCGGCACCTGTAGATCACCTACCACTTCCTCGCAAGCAAATAAATATGTATTTTTTTTTTTAATTATCAGAAGTCTGGTCAATGTTAAATATTCATCAAGACTTAACCGAGAAACAAAAAGAGAAAACGGAAGATGACGTCTTCTTCTGTCTCTGCCTCTATCTGATTCAGTTCTTCGCCTGCCTGGCCAGTGTCATCTTGGTAAATTATGATGTGCACTGGTATTAGGTATTGTCTATCCCCACCCCACCCCCCCACGAAGAAAAGGCACTGGATAAGGTAATTCTGTATGAGTCACACGAATGGTTTTAAATAAGATGATAAGAATGGGCTTGCTAACCCCATAAGGTCTTTCTAATAAATGTTTGTGAAACTTCTCAAGTCTCGGGTAAAAGCCGCATTACTAGGAGACGTCACTCTAAGGACACATCATGACATGTTAGGAAACGAAACAAAAGCGAATGCTTCCCTCCCAGGCCTCATTCCTCGGTTTCAACCAGAACAGTAAGAAAGCGTCTTGGTGGTAATTACTTAGAAGCCTCTGGCGAGAGGAGCTTATTGGTGGAGAATTTCTTTTGTAGTTTTCACTGGGTGCAAACTCAGCTTTTTATTATTGTACCTTGATTTCTCACTTACATCTTTTATTTATGGATGTTACCATGAAGAGATAAATGGTCAAGATTTGTTTTTTTTTCCCCTCTGGAATCCTCCTAAAAGATCGGGAAGTTTGCTTAATGGTGGAAATCTAAATAACGGTGACCAAGAATAAAGAACTAGAAATTCTCAGAGTCCCTGCCCTTGCTTAGGACTCACCAGTATCCAAGAAGGCAGACTCCCTGTGTAGCAGGATGGTTGAGGGCAGTGTGGGAACACACTCAGTCCCTGCTCCATCCCTTGCCACCTGGAGGGCAAAGACGGCTTGCTTGTTGTCACATTGCCTGTGCCACACATCACCATGAGCCCGACTCTCATCATATACAAAGAAGAATGTTCCTTGTATGACCAGCTTCCTTACCTCAATCACGGTTGCATAGATTACATATTAACTAAGCCTGCTTCCTCTTGGTGAAAGACCTTCTCTTTCCCTGAAAACCTTTAAGAGTAGATACCTTGTCTGGTGGGACTGAAACCTCTTGCTTTTGACATCTTCTCAATTGTTTGCTTTGTTGTTAGTAAGTCATTCACCTGAAAGACAACCTGACTCAGCTGTTCCTTCTCTTGACCTCTGCTCTCTCTCCCTATAAGTTTAACAAGAGAAGGCCAACATTACGTAGGATCAAAACCCCGTGCCATTGTCCTTGGCTTCTCATCAGCCCTCATTGTTCGCCATGTTCAGAGAGTCCAGTTTTATCCCATGCTTTTTCAGTCACAGTCCAGCTGGCCTTGGTGAGCTCCCAATAGATCAGCTCCACTGTCTCAGTGGGTGGGTGCACCCCTCGTGGTTCTGACTTCTTTGCTCATGTTCTCCCTCCTTCTGCTCCTCATTGGGACCTTGGGAGCTCAGTCCAGTGCTCCAGTGTGGGTCTCTGTCTCTATCTCCATCCATCACCAGATGAAGGTTCTCACTCAGGATAGTGTTTTCTATTTCCATCCATTTGCATGCAAAATTCGAGAAGTCATTGTTTTTTACCGCAGCGTAGTACTCTAATGTGTAGATATTCCACACTTTCTTCATCCATTCTTCCATTGAAGGGCATCTAGGTTGTTTCCAGGTTCTGGCTATTACAAATAATACTGCTACGTAATGTGCTGGCTTTGTGGGAGCCTAGCCAGTTTGGATGTTCACTTTCCTAGATATGGACGGAGGGGGGGAGGACCTAGGACTTAACACAGGGCAGGGAACCCTGACCGCTCTTTGGACAGGAGAGGGAGGGGGAGAGGAGTGGGGGGAGGGGAGAAGGGTGGGAGGAGGGGGAGGGAAATGGGAGGCTGGGAGGAGGTGGAAACTTGTTTTTCTCCTTTTCTCAATAAAAAAAAAGTTACCTCAGGAAAAAAAAAAAAAGAGAAGGCCAACAGTAGAAAGGGAGGCAGTCACAAGGGAACCCACAGAGACAGCTAACCTGGACTCACAGGAGCTCACAGACACTGGAACCCACACGGGACCGACCTAGGCCCTTTGCATATGTGAGACAGTTATATAGCTTGGTCTACTTGTAGGACTCCTAGCAGTAGGAGCGGGACCTAATGCTGGTGTTTTTGGCAGGCTTTTGAGAACCTCTTCCTCATACTAGGTTGCTTTACCAAGCCTTAATAGGAGGGGAGGGCCTTAGTCTTACCTCAACTTGATATGCCATGCTTTGTTGACACTCATGGGAGGCCTGTCCCTTTCTGAGCAGAAATAGAGGAGGAGTGGATTTGGGGGAGGGGGCAGAGAGAATGGGAGGAGAGGAGGGGGCAAAACCAGTCAAGATGGTTTAATTAATAAATTTAATTAAAAAAAAGAAATAGAAGTAGTCTGCTATTGCTACACTTGAGAAGGCATTAGGAGTTTGAGAACCATTAAGGTATATAACAGCATTGCCACCAGAAGAGAAGAACTCTTTTTGAATATCCCGGTAGAGTCTGGAGATTCGTTTTGGTTGTCATGGTTGGAGTACTGGAATGCTGTTGGAATCTACTAAAGCAGAGGCTGGGGATGCTGCTAAATGTACAGTTTCTGCACAATGTACAGAAACAGTCTTAAGAAAATGTCTGGAACAGTGTGGACTTCCTGTTACATGTCTTATGAAGGTTGTGTTCATTATTTTGCTTGGTGTTTAAAAATTTTCATCATTGCCTCTTCCTTCCCCATTTTTTTCTCTTTCAAATATACATTTAAGTGCATCTGTCTGCCCCTACCCCAATTCAATGGCCATTTAAGAACATATTTATTTCTGCTTTAAAAGTTAAATAATGTAGTGCTTACCTTAGGGACTCAAGCCAAATCTCTTCCAAATATATATTTTGGAAAGAGAAAGAAATTAGCTATTCTAAATGAGGTATTGAGGGACTAGATGATGAGATGAGTTGGTGGTTAAGAGCACTTGTTGCTCTTGCAGAGGACCTGGGTTAGCTTCCTTAAGCCATATGAGTTCCAGAGAATCTGATGACCGCTTCTAACCTCTGTGAGTAGTAGGCATGTACTTGGCACACATCTATACGTGCAAGCTAAATGCACATATACATAAAATAATCTAAAACAATAACTGAGGAGCTATATACATGTGCATATGCATACATTTATAAGCACAGATTTGTATATAGTTATATATTCCTGTATCTGTACATATACATATTAGTATATATGCATAATGAACATAAGAGTTAATGTTTTTTAATAAGAAAAGCATATAGGGATGCTGCTGGGACTAAGTTTAGCCTTCCCTGACTAACTTTCAGTGGATGGCTTAAAATTTCCTTAAGTGCTGTCTTCTAGTCTTTAGAAAGTATAACCTTTCAGAATAGGAACTGAGCTCTTTGAATTGCTGATTCGGTTTAGTGAGAGGCAGGCAGTAGTATAGAGAAAACCCTTTCCTTTTTGGTGCTCTGGGATGTGAGGTGGGGACTGATGAGCCAGTATCTCTTGTAACCTCTGAGAGATGGTGGGCAGGCATCATGAGCCAATTTAGATAAATGGAGCACACAAGAAAGCATTCTCAATGCCACCCATTATTGGAATCTTCCTTCTCCTCGCCTATTTACTCAGGGGGAAAAGAGGGCTATTTCCAAGAGCTCCCTATGTGAAAACAGGTGGCTTTCATTTTGGGCTCTGTGGTGGTAATAACCTCCCTTAATGATTGGGAGATAATATCCTCAATCCAATTCCAACAACTTTCTTCTTTTTTTGTCTTAGAGTAAAGGACTCCTGCACTTAAATTCTGGATATGTCAAGAAGAGGTAATTTCAGAAAGCAATTTTTTCTGCAGCTAAGGGTCCATTTACCTCTTTTAGGCTTTGGTGATTTTAACAAGGACTAACAGTCTAAAGAAGTTCACCATTAGGGGCCAATCAGACCAGAACTCATGAGGAAAAAAATAACCATCAATCCAATTCAAAAGTTTACAGTCAGAACCTTTCAGGACTGGACATGTTAGTGGTTAGAAAAATGTTCAACAAGTGCTCCATATTGACACAGTACTAACTGTGGCATAGTGAGTTCTCACAGCTACCTGTGAGTAGCTTTTTAGTTCTATTGAACATATGAGCAAGCAGGTCACCTAAATGGGCAATTGATCCTGAGGTTCATATGCAGTCTGAGGCTAGATAGAATTTAAAAGCAGATCTCCATTTAGTCTTCCTCAGTTAACCACTGTGGGAATAAGTCTTAAAATTGAAAATTTATTTCTGTGAACTCAAATCTAACAATTTTGATTGGCAGTATAAAAGGGATGTGTTATTGTTCATGGTAACAAAGTGAAGGTAGCCCCAGCTATCTCAATCACTGGGATTGTTATAGATGGCCCACCCTGGCTCAGCAGACAGAGAAAGAAAAAGTGGTAATTTGTCCCTGTTAAGGAATTCTTTTATTTATTTATTTATTAAGGATTTCTGCCTCCTCCCCGCCACCGCCTCCCATTTCCCTCACCCTCCCCCGATCAAGTCCCTCTCCCTCATCAGCTTGAAGAGCAATCAGGGTTCCCTGACCTGTGGGAAGTCCAAGGACCGCCCACCTCCATCCAGGTTTAGTAAGTTGAGCATCCGAACTGCCTAGGCTCCCCCAAAGCCAGTACGTGCAGTAGGATCAAAAGCCCATTGCCATTGTTCTTGAGTTCTCAGTAGTCCTTATTGTCCTTTTACCTCAAGCTTTTCCTTAAAAAATACTGTTCCAGGCAGAAAACTGTGATACTTCTCCAGCATCAACTTTGCTGTAATATTTGTGGTGGAGTCTTTTAATAAATTTTAGCAGAAAGAACATCCAAGTTTAAGTTTTCCATTTCATTTATTTTTGAGACAGGCTCTTGCTATGTATCTCTGCCTGACATGAACTTGCACATAGACCAAGTTGGCCTTGAACTTTCTACAGTCCAGTGCTGGGATTACAGGTACATAACACCATCTCTGTTTTGACTCTATTATGAGAAACTTATTCCCTCTGTTGCCACATCATTCCTCTTTTCTTTTTAGTAAAGTATGTCACCAAATTTCATCTGCCTTAATGGACCTCTGAAGGTAGGCTAGATGTCCCATTCTCTGGTGTATTTAAATTGTGTGGCTATCTGGAGGTAGACCAGATGTCCCATTCTCTTGTGTTTTTAAATAGTGTAGGATACTAGCATATGCCTGTAGCCTTAATATCATATTCTTAAAATAGAGAAGCTTGTCCTCCATTTATCTCTCCTGCCTAATTTTGAATGCCATGGTGAGCTGGTTTTGAGCATACTGCCAAACATATACAGTGGAACAAATGGGAAGGAGCATGCTCTCTCTGACCTCTCAAAACACTGGCATCCTCTCCTCTTGAATGTTTACCATTTCAGATTTTTCTATGTGAGATAAATGAGACTTTTAATCTGATTTTTAAAGGATTTAGATAGACTCCTTTAAATCAACAGGACTAAGGGTATACTAACTATTTTATAACTTCATGGGACAGAAGTTGAGAGGTGACAGATTTTGAGTTTCTTTTATTGTGTTGAAGAATTCTTCAGTAGTATTTTCCATTTTGGGTAATGAACTAGCAGAAAAAAGGAAAACAAGTCGCTTCTTCTAGTGATGAAAAGACTTGCTAGGTTTTTTAATGATATACAAAATATGACGTGGTTTATATTGAGAGTTCATATATTTTTGCTTAACTATATTATTAATTATAAAACAGTTAGCAACAGCTTAATTTTAAATGGCTAAAACCTGATGAAAAAGACAATATTTTAATTTATTTCTTTTAAATCATAGCTTATGAGTGAATCCCTCAGGAAACTCAGTGGATATTATTGATTATACACAATTAATAATCTTAGCCAGATGGTCTTCACTGGGAACATTAGTTAATACTAGTGAAGCAATGGTTAAAGGTATTATGATGCGGGCCAAACTAAATTTTTCCAATAAAATTGAGAATATGATCTGGTACACTGGCTCATGCTGGTAATCCTAGCATTCCCCAAGGAGAGGTAGGAATGTAATTATGAATTCAAGGCTAGCCTGGACTATAATGTGAGACCCCCATCACCAAAAGAAGGAAAAAAAATAAAATTGAGGCTGTGTTATCTAACTGAGATTTAAAAAAATATTTTATTTTAAAAATCTAAGCACTAATAACATGTTTACTAAGAATGTGATTATATGCCAAATTTATTTGTTTTGCTCGCTTGAGTATTTCAAAAAGATGTTGCACATTGCATACACAGGTAGTTAAAGCCACAAATTGCTGTCCATTGTGAAGAGGCATGTGTCTAACAAAGAAGACTCACCTACCAGGATAATAGTCACATGCTATGGGTGTGTGAAAGCCAGAAAGAAAAGGCACTCATAATAGCAAACATGCAGTTTGCCCTGAGCTAGACCTGTTGACTCTAATTCTGAGCGTTTAAGAACAGGGCAAGGAAAACAATGCAGCTTTCAGATGAGGACAAGCGGGGAGGCAGCACAAAGGCGTGGAAACAAGTTATCAGTCTGTGCTGAGGACGGGAACAGCAGGTGTTTAGGAGAGCTAAATAATTTATAATCATATGCAGACAGCTTGTGCAGAGGTGAGACTGGCCCCCCAACAGAACTCTGTAGACACTCTTGATGTGGGAGTGATTTCTTGTTAATAAATAAACTGCCTAGGCCCATTTCATAGGCCAACCCCTAGGTAGGCGGAGAAAACAGAACAGGATGCTGGGAGAAAGAAGCTGAGTCAGTGAGTCGCCATGGT
>NC_022022.1:14261946-14262454 GCF_000317375.1 Microtus ochrogaster
GTGTCCGTGTAATTATTTCGGGGCATAAGCTAGCCAGGCAGCCAGGGTGCGGCTGGGGTTCTGAGGACGCAGCCCTGCCGCTCCTATTACTACACACTCTTCACTGTTGCTTAGGCTGATGCGATGGCATGGTTTCCCACTGACAAGACTAATGTCTAATGGACAGACAAGTGACATTAGAATACAGTGAGTTCACAGAGAAGCCTACTTGCTCAGTCAGAGTCAGGTTTCGTATATTAAGAACGTCAATTGTCATAGAACCTAAGAAGCAAGACTGGCTTCTATAGAGTCATCCGTACCATGTGCAAGTTATTAGAAAAGTCATTTTCAAAGGAATGCCAATAGACGCAAACTGCTGTGGCAAAAGGGAATTGGTTAGGTGGGGGCTTCTCAAATGATCTGGCAGGACAGAAGTGGACTGGCTAGATTTTAATTAGGGCATGTGGAGAATCCAGTAGTACTTGGCCAAACACTTAACAAGAGCAAAATCATGGCAATAAGAGTTAGA
>NC_022022.1:14262580-14279679 GCF_000317375.1 Microtus ochrogaster
GCAGGCATACGTCGAGGCAGAATGTTGTATACATAATAAATAAATAAATCTAAAAAAAAAAAGATTAGTTTATAAAAAAAAAAGAGTTAGATTTGATCTCTGCCTAGGTGTCTGGAGTTTCTGAGTGACTTTCAAGTACTGTTGCAGACAGAATACTCTTGAGCGAACTCAAGATTGCCCAGCTGAAATTCATCTACCCTAATTGTTAGAAATGTAGAGGAGGGTCAGGCATGGTGGCCTGTAATCTCAGCACTAGGGGAAGAGGGGTGGGTGATTCTCTGAGGTTTCAAGGCCAGAATAGTTTACGTAGTGAGTTCCAGCAATACCTACTTGGTAAGATTCTGCCTCAAGATCTTTTCTGAGAAGAGATGGAGGGGAAGTGGATATGGGGGAGAGAGGAGTTGGGGGAAGGAGAGACTGGAAGGAGGGGGAGACAGGGGAAACTTTGGTCAGAATGTAATATATGAGAGAATAATAATAAAAAAATCTGAGGAGAAAAGATGCTGAAAATAGTCTGAGGACAGATACCTGTTGCTCTCACAGTTCCGCTTCCCCCACTTGATCTGCTTTTCTTCTCTGGTTTGTTTCTTCCACAAGTTAAATTTACATAATGTTTATGCCAATAACTAGGGAGGACCTTAGCACTCCGTTAAAGGTTTCTCAAAGGCATTTATTTCTTTTTAATTTATCATTCATTCATTCATTCATTCCTGAGACAAAGTCTTATGTAGCCCTGGCTGGCTGAGCCCTGAATCTGATCCTCCTGCCTCCATCTCCAGAGACTGACATTACAAGAGGTGTTACTTTGCCCAGAACTTTGTTCAAATGGTGAAGACAGTGCTTCATTCTACAAGCTCTAAAAACAATTTTTATAGGCAACGTAAGTAGTAGGTGTTTCATATTATATGTCAAAATTATGTATTTTGTATAAGTAATAACAATTTAACTACTTTTAAATATTTCAAATCATTTTAGATATTTAAATTTAAAAAAAGGGTGGAGTGGGGAGGAGGAGAAAATCCTTTCTAGTAAACAAGCCATTTGAAACCATGCAGTGATGTTGAAAAGGATACAGAGATCTACACAGCCTGTTGAGTTTCTTCATTCAGAAATGACCATTGGCTTTGAGCTGCGTAACCCTTAACATTTGTCTCCAATGGTGTCACAGAGTAGCTTCAGTATTTTGTGCACTTCAGTTTTACTTTGTTTCTTAGTGTTATTGTTCTTATTTGATTTCAAAAAGAGGGTTTTATTATTTGAAGACCAACAAGTATAAATTCCAATCCTAATATAACATCTGATAGCCGGGTGTGGGCAGTCCTCTGTGGGTGGTCTAAACTGACTCAGCAATAGTTGTCTGATGGCAGACAAGAGATGCTGTTGCAAGGAGAGGCCGTGGTTCGTCTTGGAGTCGGTGAATATTCACTGGAAATAGAAAAGCCTGGTCTCCATGGCAGCACAGATCCTTCCTCTGATACAATGTCTCTGCTTTGAAGATCTTTTTCTTCTCTGTAACCAAGACTTCGAGGATGGACCTTGAAATTCATTTCCTGCTTTTTTTCTGTGTTTTCTTACATCACCAGAGCCAAAGATCCACACATTCTTGCAAAGGCTCTTAAATTTGCCTTTAAAGGCATGGAATGCCATTTGGAATGAGAATGTAAATGTAAAAAATACTTTGAAAAGTCAAGGGATCTAAAGAGAGGCAATTACAAATATTCTTGTTTTCTGGGAGGTGTGTGGGTCTGGAATCACCTTCAGAAGAGTGGAGGGCAAATTCAATGAAATGTCTCAAGAACACGTGGGTCTAAAATCAGCTTTCTCAAAGCCTGGCTGTTCCTACTTTTATATGGTTCTGTTCCTTCCTGCTTTACGTGTAAAACTAGGTTGGGACTGCCTTTGGAGGATGACCTAGAGTAGTGCTTGGGATGCTGGCATCATTAGGTCAAAACCGTTCATTGAGGGTCAGAGGTTGTTCTATCTACCACGGTGGTGGGTATTTATTCTGGGCCTGTTAGCTTTCAAACTCTGTTTTTGATGACACGAGATGAGATTGTTAGGTCTGAGCGAGAGAGAAGGCGTGGGGATGGTCTGAGAAAATAAAAGAGCATGAAAGAAGAAAAGAATGCTAAAAACATGCCATCAACAACTCAGAACCCTGGGTACTGCTATCATACAACTTTCTCTTGACCCAAAGATTATTGTGTGCTCATTCTTTTCGTTTTTGGAAGATACCTAAGGAGGTTTTCCTTCCCAGCTCATTACTACTCAAGTTATTTACTATTCTGTTTTTAAGTCTACCATTTGCCCATCCATTGACCCATCTGTCAGCTACAACTCTTATCACAACCTATATATTCAGAGCTATTCTTAGTACATGGAGGATTCCGCATATATTTGGTGGAATGGGCAGCCTTTGTTCCCTTTTCGGTTGGAAGTTGGGTTTTTACTTCTCTTATTTGGTTAAGTTGAAACCGAGGCTCCTGAATTAAAAATAATTGGTCTATCTGGGAAATTAAAAACAACAGCAGATGAACTATTACAGATCTGGTAAACCAATTAGTCAAAGACGGAGAGTGAAAAACAAGCTTGGAACCATCTTGACTCATGTAATTGCCTCAGAATGACTTCTTAAAGGTTTCTAGGCAACAGACTTTAATAAGAGACAAGTGGTGGGTTTCTCACCCCCCCTCCTTTTCTTTCTCTTCTCTCTCTTGTTGTCACAGAGAACAGCTTGACTATGTCCCTGGTATACGGTGTTAGATAGACTTAGCTGGGTCAAAATAGGAAGGCAGAAACATTAAGAATGTGCTATTTTCATCCCAATCACTCTCTTATTTGATGAGGCACTAGTTTCAGGCAGGACAAGGGCTTTGCATTAGGTAAATAAGATCACTAAACAACAAAGAAGAGCTGAACTTTATATTTTGGATTTCAATTTGTAATTGAATCTTGCCCACTGTATTCTGAGCTAACCAAGTGGATTCTTGTTATATGATATTGAGCAGAGTGTATTGTCTCATATTCTATCTCCCTTTGTGGAGGGATTTTTTTTTTTTGTTCTGTGGGATGTGGCTTCAGCTGTTGTCACAGCCCAGCTCTTGGCATTTCTTATGAGGCATAGTCACACAGAAATCCAAGACCTCACACGTACCTTTGCCCAACTTTACTATATGGAGAAAGCAGCTTCTAACTATTTGGGCACCAATGAAAGCTTTATTAAGAGAAGGCAAAAGGTCAGAAGGGTCCTTGGGAATGTGAGAAAAAAAAGCCTAGAGAACCTTTAATCGTAAGTAGCTTAGCTTATCCTTCTCCGAGGGAATGCAGAGCGTTTGCATCATTCTCCCTGGCACTTAACCTTTTACATTTTATGCTTATGACATTTCTGCCAGACACTCTGCATGTGCCAATTAAAGTCAGAGGTCCTTGGCCACAGTTCAAGAAGTAAAAAGTATCTGGGGGAGGAGCTTGAGTGAAGGCAATTTTGGTTATGGAGAGCCATAGGACAGGTGCAGGAGAGGACCTGGGACAGTAATGACAGTTGGCTGGGAACAAGCTCCTTTGCAGACTTCTTGAGTGTGTATGGGGAACCCTGGATGCCTTATGAAGTCTGGGGGTGCGGGACAGCAATGAAGTGTTAGAGGTGATGTCTGTACCAGCCCACATGTTTGTATGCATGGTGGTCTGGACCAAGACGTCGAAGTAGCTGTGCCGGCAATCATGATGTGAAAGGTTCAGAGGTCACAAGACAAGCAGGGATCCTTTAAGAGGCAAACCAAAGCTCTGAGTAAAGTAGTTTAGAAGATGCCTAATATGACTTTCTCCTGGGAATGCTGCCTCCTCAGGTATTAATCAGGGACTCAGGCAAAATACTCAGAAATATGTTCCTGGGCTACAATCGTGATTCAGGGACAGAAACCATGGAAACGCACTTAGTTTGTGCAATGTTGTTTTTCTCTGGAAGAAGAAAAGACACAAGGCTGAGTAAAAGACATGGCTTTACTCAAAGGTTATATGTGAATCTGGGGCGCCTGGAGCCCTTTCAGCTTTGTTAAGTGCTCAGGCCAATGTCTGTCTAAATAGCAAGATGCCTTTAAGGGTGAACCAGCTGCTTATATTGGAATTTAAAAAAAAAGAAAAAAAACCCCAAAACAACCAAAATGCTGTCAGAGTGTTCGGGCCTTAACTTTTGTAGAATATTTCTGGAGAACTGGAGACACAGTTTCATGATTAGGAATTTGAATTCAGATTAAAACCCAAGCAATTTAACCTTTTAGCCGTACCAGGAAGGGTGAGCTAACCCTTATGAATGCTAATTCTTCTATTTGTTAACTGCCTCCCAGGTGGTTGTGAGATTTAATGACTTATATGTATAAAGTGTATGTATGTACATATATGTACATAGTGCTTGGTGCATAATAAGTGTCCAAGAGTAATTCAGTTCTATTAGCATTTTAGCCTTTAAGCTACAGGGAATATATACCAGTTGCTTCCAAATGGAAAGTGTTACTTCCTTGATCAGTGAGACTTTGTTACACACACACACACACACACACACACACACACACACACACACACACTTTTTGTATTCAAAGAAGTGAGAGAGAATGAGGGCAAATAATAAGCCCGCCTGGATAAGGCTCCTGGCAATATTCTAATTTTGCTGAATTTTTCTTAATTAAAAAAAATATATTTTTTTCTGAGATAGGGTCTTATGTCTCCAAGACTGGCTTCCAACTCGCTGTATAGCTGAGACTGGCTAGAAACTGTACTCCTCTGCTGAGTACTAGCTCAAGTAAGGCTCAGTCTGAGGTAGACCTTTTTTTTTTTTTTTGTAATGAATGTATTCTCTCTTCTCTGTTTTCTCTCCCCTCTCCCAGCCCCCCCCCCCGCCACACACACATGTGTACATGTGCATGAGACCTTATGAACACCAGAGGCTGATGTTGAGATGTTTTCCTTAGATGTTTCTTTACTTTTTACAGTCTTCTAGACTGGTTGGCCAGCACAAAGGCCCCTCCCCCACCCTCCACGGCAGCCCCTACTGCTAGGGTTACAGCCATGGGCTTCCATGCCTGGCTTATTGCATGAATGCTGAGGATCTGAACACAGGCCACCATATTTGCTCTGATGGATTATCTTGGTTGTCAACTTGACACACTTGGGAAGAGGGACCCTCGGCTGAGGAATTTCCTCTATCAGACTGATCTGTGGGAAATTCTATTTTCGGTTAATGGATGGGAAGTGTCCTTGGGCTGTGTGAGAAAGTTAGCTGAGCAAGCTAGGGTAAGCAGGCCAGCAAGCAGCATTCTTCCATAGTCTCTGCTTCATTTCCTACCTCTAGGTTTCTGCCTTGCCGACCTGTAACTTCCAAGCCAAAAAAAGCCCTTTTCTTCCTCAAGTTGCTGTTGGTCGTGGCATTACACTAGAACACTTGCACAGCAATGGCTTTAGCCAGCTCACTAGTCCTATGATTTATGCTTTCAATGAGGAATAGTATTATCTTTTTCTGATATATTTATATTAATCACCTACTGTGCATCAGGGAAATCATTGTATTCTCAAGAGTCCTGTGATGTGGCTCCAATTGTCCCAACTTATAAGTGAGGAAGCTGAGAGCCGGTGAACGCAGACTAGCTGAGCTCACAGACTGTGGGCAGGAGGAGAGCAAGATGCTAAAGGCGAACTGTCACAAAACCATGAACATAGAAGGAACAAACACTTCACAGGCAGGGTCTGGCCTTGTTGCGAACTCTGAGGTAATGGCATCATTTCTATTTTGATGTCCCTATTTAACTCTTATCCTTTCGCCGAGGGGCCTGGCAGAGCGGCAAATGTCACTCCGGAGCAGGCACCTCAGTGATAAATCACAGGCAGCCCTTGGACTCTCTCTGCTCCGGGAAGGAGGCGTGGCTTTGCTCTGTTTCACTGTCTCAGTTGGCTGTGCAGAACCAGCAGGAGCCTGCTGAGTTCATTGGTACTAAAAGCTTCTTAAGCACTGCGGTAGTTACTTAGGCATGTGGGCGAATTGGAAAACATGCACTTGATTATTTAGCAGCTTCAGAAACAGCTGAGCAAAAGCTGCTCAGAGGGCAGGTAAAGCTGCTCAGCCTGTTCCTTGTGAGCCCCGTGGCTGGGCACAAAGTCCCCTGCCTTCTTGGAGCCCATTTCCGCATCCATGATATGGAGTTGTTCGTGTTTTATTTTTAGGGTTGCCGTGACTGTTTAAAGAGTTCATGTCTCGGCAAATGCTTTACAAATTTATTACTTATATCTGTGGCTTAAATTCACCTGGTGCTCATGAAGGAGTCCTGATGGCGTAACAGCATCCTCAAAGTCCAAAATGAAGTTACAGGGGGATGCTGGATACGGGGCATATGAGTGACAATTTGATAAAAGGGCAGAACACGGTTAAAGACTTCCCATGAGAGATAAAACCTTCCTGTGAGAGACCTTTTGAGTCCCCAGTGGTTGTTGTGTCACTGAGATAAGGGAATACCTGTCTGTCCGCTTGTTTTTCAGGTCTCTCTCCAAAAGGTGATGGATGTCTTTCTCTAAAGGTTACGAACACCGAATGGGGACAGCATATTCTCTATACCTCATTAAACAATCTACTCCTGCTTTAAAATTCTGGCTCAGCCAGGAGCTCTGTCGAGACAGCCACGATCAGTATGGCTAGAAGCTCTGTGCTTCTTGGAGCGTTCAGGCAAGGCTGAAAGGCAATCAGAGGATCCTAGTAAATACTCCGGGATTAAAGACTCTGTTCCGTAGCCCTGCCCCTGCGGCCTGACTGTACATAGCCATTCATTTATGACCAGGCGCAGCGAGAGTTGTTCAATATGAGGAAAGGCTGGAAAGGGGGGTTCTGAGGTGTCAGCATAGTGGGGTGGCTTACAGGGATTAGCCTGGGAGTCATTAGAGATAAGGATTTTGTGTTGGGGAATGGAGAAGGGGACATCATCAGCTTAGGCTTGATGGACTCTGGGTATGGAACCTGATCTAAAGGGAGGCCTCATAAGGGAAGGGGTGTCCAACTGTGGAGGCAGTTGGTCTTTGCCATGTCTTGGTTTTTTTTTTTTTTTTTTTTTTTTTTTTTTTTTTTTTTTTAACTTTATTATTATGTTCATTGGTGTGAAGGTGTCAGATCTCATGGAACTGCATTTTCAGACAGTTGTGAGCTGCCATATGGGTGCTGGGAATCGAACCCGGGTCCTCTGGAAGAGCAGTCAGTGCTCTTAACCGCTGAGCCATCTCTCCAGCCCCCCATGTCTTGGTTTTTAAAGAAAATGTTTGTTATCTACTATTTGGAGACACACTGAGCAAACAACTAGTGTTGGAGGGGGGGTAATAGAATTAAAAAATCCCAATTATATTATCTGTTCATGGAAAGCTATTGAAACAAGGTAGTGAAGCCAAAAGTCTAACCTATTAAAATATCAGATACATGTAAGTGGGCAAGAGCAGTGGAAGCCATCAGAAAAAAGAAAAAGAGAAGAGAGAAAGGCTTTTCTCCCGAATTGTTAGTTTTAGGACTAATGAGATCTGTTTTTCTTCTCTGGTGAGCATGGAGAGAATGTGGTCACAGCAGGCCTGCTGAAGACCCTGCCGCCACACCTGCCCAGTCCTTCCCCACAATTCTCATGCTAGTGAGATCCTGGAAGTCCCTTCTATTTCAAAGAAGAGTAGACTTTAAATCATGGTCATGATTAGGCCACAAGACATTTCATCTTTTGGGGGCTGGGGAGGGGAGGGGAGGGCTTATTGAATACAGTGCTTGCTGCACAAGTCTGAGGACCCGAGTTCAAGTCCCCAGCATCTATTCAAATCTATTCAAACGCAGGGCATGATGGTGCCACACTCTTTATCCCTGCAGCTTGCTGCTCAGGTGCCTAGCTGCTGCTGTGAGACATCCTGACTCATAAGTTCTGTGAGACATCTTGTCTCACAAAATAGGAGTGGACTAATGACCTTCTGATTGGATTTAAGACCTGTTCCACAGGGGAAATTCATGCTTGGTACTGTAAATCTGGCCAAGGACCCATGGTTGGGGAGCTCTCAGGTCCCAGGGTTGAACCAGCTACTCTTATTCTGCTAAAATCAACAGTATCAAATTGCCTTCAAAATGTGTGTCTCTCTACCCATAGATGAGTGCAGATCTCAGACTGTGTCAGAGAAATTTCTTTGTATAGCAGACAGTGGTTAATGTAGACACTCAGAACTGGTCATAGTGCAGAGAATAAGTGTCCAAGGAGAGGTAAGCCACAAACACCGCATCTATTTTACATCCTCTTCCCAAGAATCAGGGACCATCAAGGAAGAGAATTCATTTGACACCAGCTAAAACCATCTGAGAGGCAGGAACCTCAATTAAGAAAATGCCTCCATAAGATCAGGCTGCAGGCAAGCCTGTACAGCATTTTCTTAATTACTGATTGATGGGGAAGGGGCCAGCCTCCGTGGACTAATGGTCCTGGGTTCTATAAGAAAGCAGGCTGAGCAAGTCATTGGGAACAAGGCAGTAAACAGCACCCATCCATGGCTTCTGCATCAGTTCCTGCCTCCAGAGTCCTTCTCTGTTTGAGTTCTTATTCTGACTTCCTTTGATGCTGAATACTGTTGTGGACATGTAAGCCAATTAAACCCTTTCCTCTCCAGGTTGTTTTGGTTGTGGGGCTTTATCACAACAACAGAAAGACTGGCCAAGAAAGGGCTTGGAAATATTGCAAGTGTCAGACACCAGGGAAGATTGGAGTTAAATAGCATCTTCTGGACATGACAGGATGATGTGTTCATGAGCACACGGCAGCCTTTGGGGAGCCAAAAAACCCAGACTAAATATATGAAGTCCTGAGTGAATGTGATTGTTGACATGGACACAACCATGTCAAGGACAAATGCCTCAGACCCTTGGAGATTTGGTAAAGCCTTGTCTATACAGGTCAGGCTTAGAATGGCAAAGCTTTCTTGTGGTACAAGTTGATGTGTTTGATCAGTGTGTGCAAAAACTAGCAACTGTAACTTCCTGCCCTTGGATGTTTACAGCCCTGAGACTGCTCCCCTACAGACACCGCCTATCAAGACTAGCTAACTCCTCCCTTGTGTCATGGACATGTTGAGGTTCTGGACTGCTGTGGCAGATGATCCAGCTCCTCCAGAACATGTATAACCCTTGGGATCCCAGCCTTTCTGTTCCTGTGTCTGTCCTTTCTCCATTACTGCCTGCCCCTAGTTAGATTCCATGGACCAAGGTATGTTGCACACAGCAGCTGAGGAACAAGACTACATAAGATCAAGGCAGTAACATTCTAGCATGAGTGGGAAAGGGTCTATGAGCCCACACCCCTGAGTGAGAAGCTGCGGACCATTTGTGGCTTCTGTGAGAAGGAGATTCAGTTTTCTCTGAAGGCGTAGCTTCTGGCAGACTGACCAGGCTTCCGTGGAGGTCCCCACACCCAGGTCAACACACACTGGAGCCCATGACTTATTTAAAACAACAACAGCATCAACAACAAAGAGGACATGAAGTTCTGGGGGTAGGAAGGAAGGGATTCATCTGGGGGGATTCGGGGTGAGTATGATCAAAATACATTGTATAAAATTCTCAAAAAATTAACACAAATATTTTTAAAAAATAGGGGAAGAAGCATCTGAGAAAGATATGCTAGCATCAACCTTTGGCTTCTATCACGTACAGGGTATCTATGTGTGAGCATACCTGTACATACACATATACACATGCACATATACACACACATAAAAGGAAAAGATATCATCTACCTTCTGTGTATAGGTTAGAAAATGACTTTTGACCCCCTCCCCTACATCTTTCTCCCATGATATCTATGTTCGTGGCATTACTAATAATCCCATCTTATATTTACCCTTCCCAATTTTCTTCACGACCTCCGCCTTCACTTTTGGGGGAGGAGATTTGAGAAATACCCCAGAAAAAGCATACCTGAGGATACTTTGCTCTAGAACCTGGGTCTGGTGTTGGTCTTGTTGATTTTGCTTCTTCATCTCCTCCTGTTCTTTCCCACTGCTGATTCCGTCGAGGAGCCATTTCTCCCTCAAGGCTTTTTTCTGATGTCAGGAAACATAGACATATGTTTTTATATTTGCCGACAACTCCCCAAATCTCTTATCGCCCGCAAATCTTAGGAATGGCAACAGTGGGCATATGAAAAAAGAGGGATTATTTTCCCCACTGATTTCACTCAACAAATCTGGCATTTTTCCTTCTTTGTAAACTTCTTGGCTCTTTTCTTCTTTAAGAAGAAACCAAATCAGTATTACAGTAACTACAAATAACTATTGAGATCATGTAAAAAATTTGTCAAAGTAAGAAGGTATGAAGGCTGCAGACAGATGCTGCAGAACCTGGGTTACAGACCACTGTATAAAGGAAGAGACCTATATCATCGTGTTTTGTTAACCCTTTCAGAATCTGCAATCATTTCTGGGACTAACACCCAATACAAGAGCAGTCTGTGTTATTTTGTTCTGGGGCCAGACAGTCTTCCCCAGCTAATCAAGACGTTTATAATAATAGCTGATGAGCTGCTTACAAAACTATTCCCTTCCCAGACCCAGTGAACAACAATAATATAGGCCCATATTTGACTCCTGGGGTTTAGGACACCAAGAAAATGGATTAGCATTTTAAGATTTTATCTGGATTTTAATCTATTTTTTATTGATGGAATTTGAGGATAGTTAATGTGTAGTCAAGAAGACATTTATTTCTTTATATCTGTCAGCAATTTCACAAACCTCCTGTTGCCCACAAATTTCATGAATTGTAGTCATGGGCATAGTAAAGAGACTCATTTTCTCCTGTTATCCTGCCTCCATAAAGTTGATGTTTTCCTTCTGTGAAACCTCTAGACTCTTCTGAAGCTAGCTTTTAGACATTGAAATCTCGTGTGTGTGTGTGGTCTATGAGTGTATACAAGTTTGTGTGTGTATATACTTGTGCATGTGACTGCATATGCACACGTATGCTAGTACGTGTGGAGGTCAGAGGTCACTGCTGGTGTCTTCCTCGCTCACACTCCACCTTGGTATTCTTCAAATGACATTTGACTTACTTAATTTGTGTCCAGGGGTGGTGCTCATGCCTTGTGTGTTGAGGCACATGGAGGTCAGAGGACAACCTGCCGGAGCTGGTTTGCTCCCCCAACTATATCCCAGGGTTGCATGTAGGTCACCGGGCTTGGCAGTAAGCAGCTTTACCCAGTACGCCATCTTGCTGGCTCTCTACCTTATTTTTGAGACAGGATTTGGCCAGACTGGTTGACAGAAAGCCTGTCTCTACCTCCTGAGACCTATGATTATAGGTGCTTGCGTTTTTAGATGCATAATGGGGATATCGACTTAGGTCTCTGCGTTTCTACGGCAAGCGCTTAACCACGTGAGTCATCTTCTTTGCCCTCTAAGTCTTATTTCCATGCAAATCCATTCTCACACATCAGTACGTCTGAGTCTTTCTGAATCATCCCAAAGGACAGTGCCACTTGTTTGCCTGTTGACCCAAGGAACACTCAGATGGCACAGTCCGCTGATACTAAACTGGATGGGCCAGACAGGAATCTGTGATGCCACCAGATTAACTATTTCATGACAGTGGAGTTCAGAATCAAAAGCTGTATGGGCTGCTGAGGTTGCTCCCTGAAGACTGCCTGCCTGGCATGTACAGGGCCTTGGGTTTAATCACCATCACCACAAAGGCAGATAGTAGAACCAAAAGCTCTAGTAACTAAACGAAAATACAAGTGCTACAGTGACATACAAGCCATCTCTCTCAGTTTTTATAAAAAGGTCTCCCAAGGTGTTACTACACAGTACTTAGCAATTACAGCAGACTTGGAATCAATTGGTTTTTCTTACTATGAGTTGAATGGACTTATAGCAAAGAAAAAAAATTCTTTATCGACTACAATTTGTTTTTCCTGATAAATGCTATTACAGGCGAAGGGGTCCACAGTATACACATTATATGTATTTCAGAATCATTAGATTGGAATGTTAATAAATGTCTGTGGAAGTGCAATGCATTGTGGGTCCGAGCATCAGGAGTTAAGGATCACAGTGTGTGTGTGTGTGTGTGTGTGTGTGTGTGTGTGTGTATGACAGGAGAGGAAGCTTGCAATGTCTAAGTGTACCATCGTGGTGTAATATAAACTAGCTTGCAATCAGCGAAGCTGCGAAGAATCATGGGAGCCAGGACAACTCCCTGGATGGATGGAAAAGAAAATAGATAATAGAACTTTCAAAACTTGGCAAAATATCATAAAATCAATTTAAAAAATACTTTTGCACATTTGTAAGCCTGCTTTTGGAGTTGGGCCTGGTTTCGGTGGGACTAGCTGGCAATTTCTGCACACTTGGAAGAATGGTGAAATATCCACTCTTTGTCCTGGATTTCCTGTGTGGTCGTTGCTCCAGTCCTAGTGTCCATAGCAGGACAAATGCCATTGCGAGTCACGTGTCAGTTATTTTAAAAGGCACAGGGCAAGCTTTGTCATATTTTTGAGTCTTGTATAATACCTCGAAACTAATAGGCACTATGCTCACCTACGTTCACTGCGAGGCCCTACGTGTAGCACAGTAAATTCCACTCACCATCTAAGGCTCTACTTAAAACCCACATCTTCCTGAACATTCTCTGACCTCAGAATGTACAGTTAATGTTTATTGTCTAAATAAAAACACCGCCATTTAACATGTCTTGTTAACTTTAATCTTTAATTTCTCAAATTAGAACACGTTATTTCCCCCTTCTCCTCATCTCCTCCCTTTTGGGTCCTTGAAGGAAAGAGGAGAACACTTTGGGACCAGAAAAAATGAAAATCTCTTGCTTCAGGTACAGGCAGGCCCCGAGCAGAGGGCACAGCTGGTAAGGGGGCATGAGTAGGTTTCCAGCAGCTCATTTGTATGGTGCAGTATACAATCTACACAACAGTGGACAGCCATCCAAAGTTTGGTGCACACATTGATTGGACTGGAAGATGCTTCTTGCCTCTGGAAAGCATATCAATAGGAAATAGTATATATTCTTATGGGACTGTTTTGACATGTACTGCCACCAAGGCCACCTCGGACATGAATCTTGAAGTGAGTCTGCCTTTTCCTGTGGGAACCTTACTTCCTCAAAAGAGCTGAGGGAATATTTAAACGCTTTTTGTTACATTGAGCTCGGCAGTTACACAGTCTACCATACTGCAGGGGTAGCGGTCCTTGAGTGCCAGAGATGAACAGGTTTTCTCTGAAGTAAGAAACTCTTTGTAGCATGACTCAAATCATGTATGTGTATGTTTGGGAGGGAAAAGGGGACCACCAATTATTCTGGATCTGTCTCAAATGTTTGAGAATTGACTGACTTCCCTTGGATTGCTAAGTCTGTTTTTATTTCACTGATTTTCCTGGGTGTACATGTTGTATCTCTTGAGCGTGTCCACCACTCAACATAAATTCAGTGTGCTACTTTGTAAGGAGAGCTTTTAGCCATCCATCAGACAGTGGAAATGTCATTTTCAATAGGAGCACAGCGGCCAACAGGATCCAGAGGACAGAGGCTAACCCGAGTCCTGAATGATGTGCCTTCTCAGAGTCAATATTTTTTTTCCATTAGAAAAATGGATTTAGCGGAATCTGGCAAGTTTAAATTGGGAGACTTTCTGACTGTGGGGCATTGTTCATTGAGGGAATTCATTCGATCTATTGATAGCGCCCCTGCCAGATAAGGACAGTTTCCTGCTTGGGCCTATTCACAAGGAGCTCGTGTTTGCCCTTTCCTTGGATCCTCTGACCAAACTACGTAACAAAATGTCGAAACCCTATGTGCTTTAATTACAAAAGGACCACACCCTGTGCAAGATGTAAAGTCTGAGTTTTCAAATGGAGATTTATTAATAGTTATGATCTCATGTTCTGTCAAAACAAAATAAAATAGAAACCCAACCATATGCAAACAACATTGGACTCACTGCAGGGAGCTTTGGAACACAGGCATCCTTGACCAGGCAGGCGAGACACTATCTGCTCTGCAGCCCCTGGGGAAGGGCTGGTCTTTCATTGGTTTCAAAAGGAACTTCCTAGCTGGATCAACTCCTCCCGCCAGGATGTTAAGCAAGGCTTCGCCAGGGTCAAATTCTCAAGGCTGATTTCTCAAGGTTACTGAGGAAGATCCGGAAACTCTGCTCTCAAATCATAGAGGCAATAAAACCGTGTTCCCAACTTTCCTCAGGTTTGCCAAAAGGTATTAATCTCAGACGCAATTATCAGTGGCTTACTGGCTTCCTCCCGGGTGATTAGACTGGAGGGTGAGCTAACCTGGCATGCCTCTCTCTCCTAAAGCATCTTTGGTGGCGGTGGGCTGGTAAATGCTGTCAGGCTGTTTGAACACAAAACGGTGGAGGGGAAAGGGAAGTCAGATGTGGTACCTTGAGATGTTGGTGTTTCGATTTTTCTTCTTCTATTTTCAGACGTTTCTGTGAGATTTCTTCCTGTATTTTTCTTTTATCCTGAAATTAAAGAAAAGTTTAAGCATAATTAATTTTCAAAGTTTATACGGGAATGAGATCTGGCTGGTTGTCATTGTCCGAAAGGGTAGGCAGCGCCACGTGGCTGGCCTTGATAAGAAGAAGATACAAGTTGGTGATGAAGGGGGCAGTAACCGAAGAGATTCAACTTGAGGAAAATAACCCAGAAATGTCTTTTAATGGGGAGGGAAGCTTTCACTGTCTTTCTTTCTCTTTGCCTTGTTTCTTCCTTTCCCATCAGGCTGGTGATACAGACTTCGGAGTGAAGCAATGGAAAAAGGTGAGTTGTCAGGAGGGAGTTTTGAAAGAGGTGGGAGGAGACTGCTCCTGGCACAGGCTGAAGACGTGGCTGGGTAAAAGGCCTCCACATGTGGAAAACAGGAAAGACCGCCAGGGACCGGATCCTCAGAGAGCAAGGAAGCTAGAAAGTGGGGCGGCTTCCTCCTGGTGCAACAGGCCAGACAATGAAGAAAGAGAGCTTTGATAACGTTACTTTCCATCTGCTGAGGTAAAAAAAGAATAATTCATGGCAAGATATATTTTCCACCAAATTTAAACACAGTACCTCAATGAATGGGTCAAGCAAGCAAACAACCTTACAACCTATTCCAGAAGAGAAGAGAAGAGCAGAATCATTACTGCTGTTAGGTTCTGTTTTCTAGAAAAGAGTATACACGCTAACCAGGCAGCCTGCATTTGGTTTCTGACTCTCCCATTTATGTGTTCCTTGACATTAGCTCAAATTCCAGGGCACCTCAGTGACCTTGACTGTGAAATGGGGAAGCTGAAAGTATCTTCCTCGTAAGACACGAGGATAAGCTAGCACTTGTCAAAGTTCTCAGTGCTCAAGAGGCGTCTGTTTGGTAAAATTCAACAAATAACTACGTAACAGCGTGCATACAGAAAGCAGCCGGCTCATGCTGATAGCGCTTCTGTTGATCCTAAATGCCCTAGAGATACACTTAGCTGGAATCGATTTATTTGACTATCCAAGTTAAAAGAAAAAAAAAAGCCATATCTCTCATTAAAAACCAAACCAAATCAAACCAAAACAAAAAGAACAACACCCGCCCCCCCAAAACCCAACCTCCCCCAAACCTAAGGAAATATTATTCTCCATCTTATCCACGAGTTTTTCTTAAATCCGATTCAAAACTGAAAATTCTCAGAGCAGAAAGTTTTGTTGCCAACTAAAGCACCTGAAAGAATGTGAGGCCAAGCCAGGAGCTAATGCAGAAGGGAGACTCTGACAATCTTTGCCAGCTCTATTGGAAGTACACAGCTTCCTGAGGTGATCCCTTTGAAGATTAAGACTCTTCTTTTTTGATGTGTAAGTTCAGGTACATTTGTTGAAGAAAAACAACACGCTGTTTGTTTGCCAGCTGTTGTGCTGGGCTTCCCTTTGTGCGTAGGAAGAATACATGACTTCATCAACATTGCTTTTTCAACTTTTATAAATAGTTCTTTCAGGAAAAAGCAACTAGGCAACAAACAAGGTTGGGTCTTTAGAATCACTTTTTTAACTTTTAGGTTTTTTTTTTTTTTTTTTTTTTTGGCAGGGTGGGGAATGTAATCTAGTCATTGGTCACAAGATTTTCTAAACTTCTGTGAATCAATTCTCTATTGTCCTCGAGCAAATATTAGTAGCATTTTGTTTGTGCCAAATATTTTGTTAAGTGTCTCAGAGGCACTCTTTCACTTAATAATTTATAATAACTAAGACATACCATAATAATTTTCTTTTTACAGAAGGGGGAATGGATGTTTAGGGAGATTAACTACTCACATTCTCAAAACTACTAAGAGATCATACCAGGATTTGAACCCAGACAACTTGAGATCAGCCACTTCACTCTTAACCAAACCACTGTAGCTTTTTCTCAAGTAGGAAATTCCTTAAGCAAGCTCTTTGTTCTCTGCATTCTGAAGCTCTGAGGTGTGGAGGCAGCCTCAGGACAGATAGCCAGAAATGGGACCCATCATTAGTGTGGTTTCCCAGGGGTGATGGCTCCCCTCTTCTCCAGGAGTAGCTCCCAGAGAGGTTCACAGGAAACTGAGTGTCCACCAAACCCAGCAATCCCTCCCTATTCTCGCTGGCTACCAGTCTGTGCTGATTTTCTCTTGGAGTTAGTAACAAGTACTGGAAGGTATGGGTAGAGGCGGGACTTCTGAAGTGTTTTGACAACACAGGGATTATACAAGTGTTGCTTAGGAATACCAGTGTTTTGTCACTTGGAGGTAATGTGATGCCTCTCTCCCATCAGTCAAGGCAGGTGGGAACGTAATTTTATAATGTTACAGGCATGATCTTATTTAAAGATAGGAGTGTTTTTTTTCTTACAAGGCATTAATTAGCAGTAGATTATTATTCCTTTGCTAAGTCTGAGAGTAATACAAGCATCACTAAAAAAATATTCTGGGGATAATTTAGTCTCAGTATCATCAAATAAACTCTGAGTTGATTTTTTTTTTTGTTTTGTTTTGTTTTTCGAGACAGGGTTTCTCTGTGGCTTTGGAGCCTGTCCTGGAACTAGCTCTGTAGACCAGGCTGGTCTC